>NW_004443944.1:28792743-28853118 GCF_000243295.1 Trichechus manatus latirostris
CCCTTAGACACCCTTCAAACTTGGAACTGAAATCACTCCCGGAGATCACATTATAGCCATACAACAGACAGGCCTATAAAATGAACAATAACACCAGTGAGAAATGTATACCTCAGAACAATCAACTATACTAGAACTAAAGGGCAGCATTTGCTCAAAAGCAAAGTTAGAAGGATGGTAGGGACAGGAAAACTGGGCAAATGGGCATGGAGAACCCAGGGGCAAAGTGGGGAGAGTGCTGACGTATGTATTCAGAGGGTTTGCAACCAATGTCACGAAACAAGCTGTGTATAACTTGTTGAAAGGGAGACTAATTTGCTTTGTAAGCTTTCACCTAAACAATAATAAAATGTTCAAAACAAAACAAAAAAAATAGTGAAGTACTTGATTTGCAATTTCTTCACCGGTCTGACTTTTTAAGCTAGCAAATGTGATAAATCACTCAACAGGTTTTCCATCTGATGGAGATATGTATCTAAAAACAGTACTAAGCTGATCTGTATGAGAAAGATCATCCTTTGAGTTTTAGTTTGTATCTTTGAGTCTAAGGTGTGTCTTGTAGGCAGCACATAGATGGATCGTGTTTTTTTATCCATTCTGCCACTCTCTGTCTCTTTATTGGTACATTTAGTCCATTTACATTCAGTGTAATTATTGATAGGTATGAGTTTAGTGCTGTCATTCAGACGTATTTTTTTGTGTGTGTGTTGCTGACAGTTTCTTTGTTCCACTTAATTCTCCGTGCTGAGTCATTTTTCTTTATGTATTTTCTTTTCATCTTTTTCATTGTTGTTGATTTTGTATTTGCTGTGTCTTTTTTAAGTTTTTCTTCTTTTTTTATTTTGATGTGTAGGATTGTTAATTTCCTTTGTGGTTACTCAGAATACATCTTGAGATGTTGTTTCTGATGATGAATGTGGCGCCATTCCTCTTCAACTTGTCATTCCTGGTATAGTAGACCATATGATTGTCTGATTCAAAACGGCCAATACCAGACCATTTCAGCTCACTAATGCCTAGGATATCAATCTTTATGCGTTCCATTTCATTTTTGATGACTTCCAATTTTCCTAGATTCATAAATGGTACATTCTATGTTCCAGTTATTGATGGATGTTTGCAGCTGTTTCTTTTCATTTTCAGTCATGCCACATCAGCAAACGAAGGTTCTAAAAGCTTGACTCCATCCATGTCATTAAGGTTGACTCTACTTTGAGGAGGCAGCTCTTCCCCTGTCATATTCTGAGTGCCTTCCAACCTGAGGGGCTCATCTCTGGGCACTGTATGAGGCAGTGTTCTGCTGCTATTCATTAGGTTTTCACTGGCCAGTTTTTTCAGCAGCAGACAGTCAGGTCCTTCTTCCTAGTCTACCTTAGTCTCGAAGCCCCGCTGAAACCTGCCCACCGTAGGTGACCCTGCTGTTATTTGAAATACTGGTGCATAGCTTCCAGCATCACAGCAACACACAAGCCACCGCAGTACAACAAACTGGCAGATGTGTGGTGGCATACAGTAAGCCCTCAGAAATTGGTATTGGCCAAGTACAGCCTTGGAAACCCTATGTGGCAGTCCTACTCTGTCCTATAGGGTACTATGCGTCGGAACTGACTCAACAGCAGTGGGTTTGGGTTAGTTTTGGACCTGCTAACAATGGATCAAACTGAGCAACTAGTTCAATAAACTCCCAAAATTTCCATTTTGAGGGGACCCAAATACTTTATATCTTCCTCAAAAAGACACTCTACATTCAGCGATTGTTATAATGACAGCAACAATGCCTTGCAAAACGGCTTTCCAATACTTTCGTTCTTCATTAATTTGTGTTTCCAGTTCATGAGTTAAACCAAAATCATGTCTTGGGTTTAAATGTGACAACATATAATCTCTGTGGATTGAACTGTTTTTATATTTATTAATCATATTCGAGTTGCACTAATCACTAAGTCCACCCATAGCAAATTGAGAATTAAATGATTTAGGACTGAATAGTTTGCAAACAAAACAATATATAGAGCCAACTGATAGAGAATACAGTAGCCACTCCCTCATAATTTTCACCATTAGCTTTGCACCCTAGAAATACATTCTGGCTACAGAGCTTTGTTTGTTTACTGTCCAGAAATTTTTTATATGAACTTTAAAATAGTCCTCTGTGATGCTGACAATCACTTGGTCTTCTTTTGATCCAATAATTTACATCATTAGAAGAAAAATTATTCCACAAAGCAGGAACTGTATTTCTTTTACGGGTTCTGCAGATGTGACAATTTCAGATTCTAAAATAGTTTCACTTTCTACATCATTATTAATGTTTTTACTACAGCAAGGAACGGATGCAGAATTTGGAACAAATTCTGTTATATTCATATTGCTATTAGTAATTTCAGCACTAGTGGTACTAGTACAATGATTTGCACCCATTAAACTCGAGCATTCAGCAGAAGAAGTTTCTTCTGATTCATTACATTTTAAAAAGGAAGTGAATTCTGGAATTGTCTTTAGGGATTCACAAATCCTTTTCTTTTTATCTTCTGTGAGCTTTCGTTTTTGTGCTTCACTTAGTTGTTACCATTTCAACTTACCTGTATATAAAATTGTCACTTTTTAAGTTTGGTTCTACCATAGCAAATACATTTGAATAACTGAAAATAAATAAAATTTATAAAATAAAATGTGCATTAGATTTGAACATTAACACAAAAATTTATATTTAAAAATTAGTAAGTAAAAAAATTAATTTGGAACATGTAATTTTGTTCTTCAGGTCTTAGTCAAAAGAAATAGTACTTACAAGGCAGCTGGAAATAATTTCATTCATTGTTGTACGATTTTTGCTGGCAGGCTCTTTGCAGATCTCCACAAATGTTTTTCATCTTGAAATAATACTTAAAAACTTGTGCACTCACTTTCCGTCCTTTGATGCTGCGTCTTCACAGTTTATCGGACTACTGCTAATACCCGACGGGGGCGAGAGCGATCACAAACAGCATGATACAAAGACAAGGGTATGCTCAATTTGAAGACCGTTTTGGTTCACTTTGCGCAGGGCAGGACCAGATATGTTGGAAGTCGCATGATTATAGTGCCGCTGGTGCATTCTTATGTGGTGGAGGAGAGAGAACTGAATGTGAGGTTATACCCGATCTGTCTGAAATGGAAAGGAAAATATAATTGTTAATGTATACAAAATTTATAAAATGTACTTTTTTTTGGAATTTTTCAACTCCCATATTCGGAGATACATACGTAATTGATGTAACAATAGCACCTCTTCTCTACCAGCAAGTTTGTTTTGTGAGTCATAACAATATCAATCAATTTCTTAAAGTCAGTCTGAAGGAAAATGGAAAATAAATATATTTATATAATTTTTATTATCTAAATATTCATTTGTTTCCTTCCATGAAGGTATGTAAATATTCTGATAATATATAAATGTAATGTTCTGATACATGCCCTTTGTTGCTTTTTTGGAAGACGAATTTAGAAACACACTCATTGTTGCAAAACAGAAACATATTTTGCACGATAAATAAATATTGAATTCTGCATCCTCTTAATGTGGCTAATACCTCATTTATTAGCATATATAGAGTAATATCAAGCATGCTCCCACGCAACAGACAATCAAAAATGAAACTTACTTGATACATAAATTAAAATTTTTGTGTTAAATATTAATATTTCCAGTATTTTTTTGAATATTTGCTATGCTAGTATTATTACCTGTTAGTATTATATTACATGTATGCTAGATTGTGTCCACATGTATGCCAAACATATTTTAACATTAAAGTTATAAATATTATTGTTTACAAAACTTAGGACATAATTCTGTATGCAAACACTATACAGTTAAAAAGCAACTTGACTGAATTCATTGCAATGGTCGACTTATTTGGGATCCCTCACTTTTGTGCATCATCTGGGACTGGGGTTCCCTTTGGTTGTTTATCAGGACATGTGCAAGAGCATGCTATTGTGTCTGTATCATGGCAAAGAGCATTGCTGTCACCC
Organism: Trichechus manatus latirostris; assembly: GCF_000243295.1. NCBI lineage: Eukaryota > Metazoa > Chordata > Mammalia > Sirenia > Trichechidae > Trichechus > Trichechus manatus. Next base: position 28,796,761 of record NW_004443944.1, read on the forward strand.
CCGGCTGGATCAGCAAACGCGGCTGTTCAAGACAGTTCTTTCAAAATGGATCAGAGACCTGTTATCTATTAATATAATCCATCCTTGCCCAGTAACCACTCATGTTGGATCCAGTTGCATATTGGGACTGGACAGGCCACCCCCACCTCTTGTTTATTAGAAAGAGTATACTCCCAAGAGACCCACCAAGATAAGGAGTTTCAATTACATAGGAGGGGACCATAGGAGACAGATGTCTACGAAGGTGTTGAAGTGGTAGCGTCCTCATAGCTTAAACAACCTTGTGCACGGGTGCTTCTGAACATGTGTGAACTTTATTTCCAGCCGGCACATTCTCACACGCTGGAACTAGTATCAGTTTCATTTAGTGCCCTGCCAATTCCCTTCCACTGCTCGATTTTCCTTGTGTCCTGTCTGCTTGGCATGTATGGGTCTTTGCTTTGGACAGCTGGAGCCCCCATTTTGTTGATGCCCTAAACACCATGCTTACCTTGCTTATTGGGTAATCCGTCTCTACTCACACCTCACACCCATCATGGCAGTGGTGGACTTACGCCTTAACCCAAACCTGCTCTTCCTCCTCAGGTCTTATTTCAGTGAATAACTCCATCATCAACCCATCTTCCGCGAGGCATCTCCGACTCCTCTCCCTCATGCCTCACATTCGACCAACCACAGGTCTGGGTCAATTGTACCTCCTATAAAAAAGCTTCTGGATAAATGAATGCATGAAGGCAAGCATCCTAGGGCCGGGGCCGGGTAGGGTTCAGACAAATTCATTTTGCAACCATAGAGTCCTCCCGGAGGCTGGAGCTAGAGTGGCCGCATGCTTGGCAGGGCGCCCTGGGCTCTTCCGGAAGTTTCTTAGTAGTTTCCCAGTGCGAGGGCGGAAACGTGAGTTTACTTAGGAAGAGGAAGGATCCGCTACCGCGTGTGGAAGTTGTGGTTAGTTGGTGAGCTGGTGTGAAGGGAGGCCGGAAGAGTCAGCTCCGGGAGCCCGGGTCGTAAGGGGTGGGGACTGGAGAACTCAGGGCCGGAAGGTGTGGAGGGTCCCAGTAAGTGGTACCCGAAGTCTGAGGTGCCGATGTTGGGGGACCTGGGGCCGAGAGAGAAGGGGTTGCGGCAGGGCCTGATGGGCCAAGGCCGGGGGACCTGGAGTCGGGAGACTATCGGCTGTCCCTGAACTTTCGCTCCCTCAGCTCCCAGGCATCATGGCGGTCCGAGCGTCGTTCGAGAACAACTGTGAGATCGGCTGCTTTGCTAAACTCACCAACGCCTACTGTCTGGTGGCCATCGGGGGATCAGAGAACTTCTACAGGTGTGGCAGGAGCCCCAAGGTCCGCGGGCTGTGTGTGGGTGGGTAACGAGGACGGGTGCTGGGAGTCGGGGTCTCCGGCAGAGGGCGGATACCGATCCCACAGCCCCGTGACCGCCGAGTCCATGTCCCCACAGTGTGTTCGAGGGTGAGCTCGCTGATACCATTCCCGTGATACACGCGTCCATCGCCGGCTGCCGGATCATCGGGCGCATGTGTGTGGGTAAGGCAGGTGGAGGACGCCGAAGGAAGGCGTGAGCTTCCCAGTACCTTTAATTATATCCCTATAGGGGACCGGGAGAAAGGTAGGCGGTTCCAAACCACCAGCAGCTCCACGGGAGAAAGATGTGTCAGCCTGCTTCCGTAGAGATTTACAGCCTTGGAAACCCTATGGGATCGCTATGAGTCGGAATCGACTGAGGGTTGTAGGTTTGGTTTGGTTAGGGGCCCGGGAGGGACCCAGGGATTTCCAGGCTTCCATTATCTCCCGGAACTATAGAATCTCTAGATTCTCGGAGTTGGGAAGGACCCAGTCTGTATCAGCAGATTTCAGGGACAGTCTTTGGCAAAGGCTTCTGGGTAACAATAATGCAAGTACTATTAAGTGCTTTCACCCTTACACTCCTAATCTCATTGTTTCTTCATAAAGACCCTGGAAGGTGGGAGGAATTATTGGCCTAATATGACTAATGAGGAAGCTGAGACTCAGCCTAAGTGACTCATCTAGTGTGGAAGAGGATTTGAGTTTCTCTCTCCTCTACCACTGACTCTGGGCAAGTTGCTTGTTCTTTCTGAACATCCATTTCTGCCTCTGTAAAATGACAGGCTAAGATTTTGGGTCATCCTGCCCAGTTATTGATATAAATCTTAAATTCCCTTTATGACATCTCTGAGTAGCCTTCAACCCTACCCTCAGCACTGTTTGACTCTGGCCCTTGGTTCTTTCTTTGAGCTGAATCTGTCTCCCTTTACTGTCACCTCTTGTTCCTCATTCTGCCCACTAGGGTCATATAGAAGTCTGTTCCTTTATTTTTTTACCAAGGTAAACCCTGGCCTCAGAGTACGTATTTTCTTATTCAGGTGAAACACCCTGAACCTTAACCATGCACTTAGGACTTAAGTTTTGATGCAGTGTGCTTCAGTGTTAGGGAGAATTAGCCAGGCTGTTGGTGTTTTTTTATGATGGGAGTAAGTCAAGGTTCAGAAGTTCAGAGTTGTAATCTTCTAGGGACGGTCAGAGAGCTGGTCATTGTTGTCACAGTGTAATTGCAGTTTGTTCATTTTTGTAGCTGTATACTACATTTTGTGTAAATATACTACAGTGTATTTATCCAGTCTGTTGACAGTGGGCATTTGAGTAATTTTCAATGTGGGCTGTTATAAACAGTATTGCTGCTGTGTGTGTGTGTTTTCTCCTTCACTTTACTCAGCTGAAAGATAATCTTGATCTAAAACTATTTCATGCCTAATGCTATACATGGGAAATATAAAGCAAAGGCTTACATTTTCCTGGAAATTGTTAATTGAACGTGTAAAATGCATTTTGCATTTTTAGTGTAAAATCCACATACAAACAAGTTGTTATATGGTACTTGCCATTTAGTTGTAACATTTTCTCGATAAGTTTTATACAGAACTTCCTGAGAGGAATATCAGTGATGAATAGGTGCTCAGTCCTTCCAAACCTTTCCAATACTTATGCAGGAGAGATCTACAGAGTACACTCTGTCTAGATTTATAAGGATTGTTTTCTTTCCACTGATCAAGTGCTTCCTGACTAAAGAAAAGTTCCAGCAGGGACGCTGTTCTCTATTCAACTACTGCCCTTTCTCAGGGGTCCTAACACACACCACAGGTGGGGGTCTCTTCTACTGGACCCTACAGTTTTCACTGCTCTTGAGGTCAGGTCAAGCTTGTGGGCTGGGGGCACGTTGGCCTCGCTTGGCCCTCAGGTCCTCTCTGAAGCTGTCAGCTGAACATCTCTCAGGAAGGTTATTGACGGGAGACAGATCTTGTGCTGGGTTTTCTGACGGCAGCACCTGAGTACGCTTGGCTCTGTTGAGCAACCTTGACTTTTTGTGATCTGTTCCCACCAGCTGTTGGTTTGGAGGTTTCTGCAAGATTTTGTCTGTGGAGACGGGTTGGGGGGACGGTGGTGGGGGGAGATGTGCTGCTATGTTTTTTGGTGAACGTATGTACGTGTTTCTATTGAATATATACCTAGAAGTAGAAAGGCTGGGTCACAGGGTATGTAAACATTCAGCATAATAGATGATGCTGGATAATTATCTGAAGTGATTGACCAGTTTATACTTCCATCAGAGTGTGTGAGAGTTTCAGTTGTCAATACTCAGTATTAAAATTCGAATTTTTTTTAGTTTTAGCCATTCTAGTAGGTGTGTGTAGTGTGAGGCTTAACTTTTAAGTAGCAAAATGAACAACTAATGCCAAGAGCCTCTCTTGCTAGTCTTGCTCTCTGAGTAATGATGGTGAAATGCACAAGGTGGGTTGGGACAGGCACCTGGGCCATCGCTGGCCTGCCTGGTGAGACTCCTGGTCCCCCTGGGTGTTGTATGGATCAGTGGGTTGGAGGGCTGGGTCTGGGCCTAAAGCTTTCCCAGAGAAGCTCACTGGGCTCAGCAGGTATCTTGTGTATTCATGGTCCCTCTTTGCCTTCCAGGGAACAGGCATGGTCTCCTGGTGCCCAGCAACACCACTGACCAGGAGCTGCAACACATTCGCAACTCCCTGCCAGACTCAGTGCAGATCCGTCGGGTGGAGGAACGGTTGTCGGCCCTAGGCAATGTCACCACCTGCAACGACTATGTGGCCTTGGTCCACCCAGACTTGGATAGGGTGAGGCAGTCTAACTTGCCCATGAGCCATAGGACCATCCTAATCAGTGGTTGGCCACTGTTCTTGCCCATCAGGCAGGAATTATGGGCATTTCTTATGGTTTCTTCTTATACCTGGGTTCTCACATTTCAGGCACTCATTGTATAACAGTGAGAACAGTACAGAGACCTTCCCTAGTGTGGGCAGTGTCAGAAAGAAGCTGTGGGGGATTAATCCTTCAGAATGGGTGACCTAAAAGATTGACTCCAGGAGGCCAGAAGAGATGATTGTTGAACTCTTGGGTGTGCGGTAGAGGGAAGAGGGTGACTGTGGAGACCAGCCCCCTGGCTGTTCAGGGCATGTATGACTGTTCAGAGCACACATAGCTATTAGGGGCTCCAGAGCTGACCTAGACTCTGCTTCAAGATGTATCCTCTCCTTTCTCTGAGTGAGGCTTCCCTATTCAGCTGCGTAGCAGAGGAATGAGAGGCTCAGGGAGCCAAGCCCTGGGTGGTTCTGGACATGGAAAGCCCCTGGTTTTTTGGCATGCAGGTGCATAGTACCTCTTATCTTCTGACAGGAGACAGAAGAAATCCTTGCTGATGTGCTTAAGGTGGAAGTCTTCAGACAGACAGTGGCTGACCAGGTGCTAGTAGGAAGCTACTCTGTCTTCAGCAATCAAGGAGGGCTGGTGCATCCCAAGACTTCAGTAGAAGACCAGGATGAGCTGTCTTCACTCCTTCAGGTGCCCCTTGTGGTAAGCATTCCAGCTGTAACCCATCTTCTGCTGAGGCAGCCCACTTTGTCCAGTGTTTGGGTATCTGGCCATTATCTGCCACAGTTTAGGGTTGGGGCTACACGTTAGGGAGCAGGGTCTGGGGAGAGCCCTCATCACGGAGGGAAGAGACTTTGGTCATGTGGCCATGACCCACGCTGAGCCCATCCCTTGGCAGGCGGGCACTGTGAACCGAGGCAGCGAGGTGATTGCCGCTGGGATGGTGGTGAATGACTGGTGTGCCTTCTGTGGCCTGGACACAACCAGCACAGAGCTGTCAGTGGTGGAGAGTGTCTTCAAGCTGAATGAAGCTCAGCCTAGTGCCATTGCCACCAGCATGCGAGATTCCCTCGTTGACAGGTACCTGGGGCCTCTCTTCTCTTCTGCCCAGGGTAGGGTTCTCACTTTGCCTTTTGAGGGTAGGGGAAGAGGGTGGCGCCTAGCATGGGAGCCACTCTATTCATACTGGTAGGTTTTCCTTGAGTGTGAACACCTGTCCCACACTACCGTGCAGTAAGACGATACAGGCAGCAGGCGCTGCAGAGCATCTGCTAATGCTCGTCTTTGAAGTCTCAGCCCAGTGTCCCCTCTCTAAGCAAACCTAAGAGCCTCCCTACCCTATGATCCATCTTATTTTATCATTGACCACATTGCTTCGTAGTTTGTATTTGCCAGTGTGTTGGTGTCCCCAGTAAGCACCCTGGGGCTTGGGACAGAAAAGAGCTGTTTTTTGAGGGAAGGTGGGGAGGCTTCTCTTAGGAACTGAGGAGACCCCAGATGCCTAAGAGAGCTCTTGGACTGGTTGCAGGGTGGGTATTGCATCAAAATCACAATCATTTGGGTTTTTGTAGATATAAAAAAATAAAACATCTTCCTAGGACCCAACCCTGGAGACTCTGGGATGTGAGGTTCTAGAAGCTCTTCTTTGGAAGAGCAGCAGGTGCTGGATAGCTGCCCACTCTTTTATCCCTCTGGGGATCTCGTCTCAAGGCATCCCACACCCAGCTAGGCACTAGAGTCTTTTATAAGGATAGAAACCCCAAAGTAGAGAAAATGCCAAGTCACAGACCCCCTACTCCCCATGAGCAAAATTTCTTTTTTCTTTCCCTTTCATTCATTCATTTGCCTGATGTTACTGATCCCTATGAACATGGCCCCATGGGGGTGCTATCCAGGCAACTTAGTCCTAATCCTGTCTCTGAGGCTCAGTACTTAGCAGGGGTGAAAAGACAGTGACCACACATAACTCTTAGCTACCTTTAAAGGAGGAAAATAAATAACTTAAGTGTCCTCAGATGGCATCAGAAGCTCTGGTGAGAAACTTGATGGGATCCAGGAAGGTTTCACGCAGAACAGATCACTTAATCTGGGCTTTAAAGAATGAGCAGGTGTTTGCATATGCAGAGATAAGCAGAGATGGAGGAGGAAGCACCTCAGACAGACGCAAAGATGGGAAAGTGTGGAGTGTGTGAAGGAGAAAGGTGGTATTCCCAGAGTGTTGAGGACTTTGCCTTTTTCAAGAAGTTGACCGTAGGCCTGTTGTTTTGGGCTTCAGTGTATGTTAGGATAGCTTGGGATAATTGCTAAAATAGATTCCTGACATCACCCCTGAGATTCTGATTCCTGAGGTCTGGGGTGGGGCCCAGCCAGTGGTGTCATGATAAAATAGATACCCTCCATGCCCTTTTGGAATGTTGACTCTTGTAAGGAAAACACTATTTACACAATTAGTCATTTAATTAAAAAACAAAACAAATCTCTAAGCAGCCTGAGAAGGAAATTTGTGTAACCGGATTACGAGTACCTACTAGAAAACTACAATAAATGTTACATTTAGTGGTGAAACATTAGAAACAGTGCCACTGAAATGGGGCAGAATTGTCTGCCATCACTGTCGATGACCTGCATTGTTCTGGTGGTCCTAGCCTGTGTAGTTAGACAAGATAAAGAAATGGGGATTGGGAAGGAAGAGACAAAACTCACTAAACTTCTTTGGTCTTGGACATACTGGGTTTGAGGTGTCTGTGAGACCTTGCAGTAGAGATGTCAGGTAGGCGATTAAAAATACGTACCTCAGTCTTGTAATTATGCACATTTATCACCTCAAGTAAGAATGCTTCTACTAATCCTTACTGAGCTGGTCTCTTCCAGCCTGGTACTTGTGGCCTTTTCTGGTTAGTTGACACTAACGAGAGAGTCCTGGCCTTAGAAAAGTTATCGCCTCACCTGCCACTGGAGGACTTGTGGTTCAGGCACATGCCTTCCCCCTCTGAGCCCCCTGTTTCCTTCTCTAATGTCTACTGGACTTGTCCTCTGAGGCTCTGGCTTATGACCAATAACAATTTGAATAAATTGATGAATAAGCTGACCCACCTGAATGGGGAGAGAGTTTCTTTTGAGCCTTTAAGCATTGAGAGTTAATAGACTGGAAGAGTGACTGGTGGGATGCATTCAGACCTGGAGCTGGGATGGGGCAGGATGGGGCTCTGAGTGGCTTTTAAGGGCTGAGCACCTTGAGAATGGAGGGTGGAGTGTACTCTATGAAGCCGCCACTGACAATGCTCCCTCCTCTCTCTTCAGCCTCACCTAAGTCACCTTCTGTGCTGCTCCGTGGGCTCCTGGCTCTGGACTTTGACTCCCTCTCCATGCCCTACCCAGTCTGTACCGGATGCTGGCAGGGAGGTGGGAGGTGGGAAGCTTCACACAGCTCACTGGAACTGAGTCCAGCCTATCTCACCTGTGCCCATCTCCTGAACATAAAGTTACTATAAAAACCTGGCCAGCTGTCAGGCCCTGTGGCTCCTGACTGAGGGTTCTGCTGTCTGTGTCACCCTATTAAAGGGCAGCTGCCTCTGGCCATTCTGAATGTGTTGTTTGCTGATCTCAGCCTGGGTACCCAGGATCCCCCTTCCCCCCATCTCATTGTTTCAGGGTCTTGGGAAGATGGGGTAGGATTCTACATACACACATACCAGTTCCACTACTCCCTCCTCCTCCCCAGCTCGTCACTGGATGGGAGGCATCCCACCAGGGCAAGAGGAAGAAGCCCTCTTCACTGTGTTGCATGCAGTCTGTTAGGGACCCTATATACAACAGAGCAAAATACTGCCTGGACCTGCACCATCCTCCATCCTCATAATCTTTACACTTGAGCCCGTTATTGTAGCCACCGTATCTGTCCATCTCGAGGGTTTTCCTCTTTTTCACTGACCCTCTACGTTACCAAACATGAAGTCCTTTTCCAGAGACATTTTCCACCCAACTTTAGCCTCAGCCTTCTCTGGGCTTCACAGGATGAGAATCTGCCCCAAATCTCCCCTGGGTGGGACCCTTTAAGGGCTTGGGGGCACCTGGCCACAGGGCAGTCTTGTCCTCTTTGACCTAAGGTGGATAGAGGCGCCCTGGACACCACAGACCTACCTCGACAGGTCCCTTTCTCTTGGAACTTGGGTGAGCACAGAGCTGGCAGTGGATTCCCCCCAAAAAAAAAAAAAAAAACCCACTGCCGTCGAGTCATTCCGACTCAGCGACCCTATAGGACAGAGTAGAACTGCCCCATAGGGTTTCCAAGGCGGCTGATGGATTTAAACTGCCGACGTTCTCGTTAGCAGCCATAGCTTGTAACCACTGTGCGACCAGCGCTTTCGTGGAGTCCCAGCGCCCTTTAAACCTGGCGGGCGGAAGGGGTGGGCCTTCGTGGCTGGAGGCGGTTCCATCGGTTCCTGGGTCGCCGGTCGGCGGGCCTCGGGAAGTCGTTGCGGGATTGGCCGGTTGCTGGTGGGTGGGGCCGTGACGGGTGGAGCCAGGGACTGGCAGCGTTTCGATGAGAGCCGCCCCCGGTCACGTGGTCCCCGTTTCCGCTCGGAGGGACAGGGCGAGATGACGCCACGGCGCCGACTGTTGGTGTCGCGGCGGTTGCCAGTGGACTTAACACCGGCCTGTCGGCTGTTCGAGAGCCGCGGTTCCGGCTGCGTGAGGTAAGGGGCAGCGTGGCCGAGGTGAGGGTGCTCCGACCTGGGGCCTTTCCTCCTGCAGACCATGGGCGCCCAGCTTAGCGGCTGCCAGAACACCCCAGAACCGGCTCAGCCCCAGCCGGCGCAGCCCCAGCCGGCGCAGCCCCAGCCCGCGGTCCCAGAGGACCCTGAGCATCCCCGGCCCGAGCCCGGCGCATGGGGGCCGCTGGACGACGTGCGCTTCCTCATCGCCTGCACCACCTGGTACTGAGTCGGTCGTCCGCCGGAGTAACCGGCCACCAAGTCGCCGCCGCCAGTCGTTCTTGTCCGCCTCGGCCTGGTCCTTGTCTTCTCTCCTCACGTCCCTGTGTCTCTCTTAGCCCAACCCACCTCTCGTCTCCCTTGGCGTCTTTAAGAGATGGGCCGAGAATTCGAATAGGTCGCGAGGACTGGAAGGAAGTCCCGGCACGGCCGCCTCCCCAGCTCACGTGGGACGTTGCCTCGCCTCTGACCACCTCCACCTCCACCCCCACCTCCACATTCTGGGTCCTGGGGCTGTCTAGTTTTAAGGTCATGGTCCCTCTTCGCCATGACTGAGGACAGACTTCCCGACTTCCTGCCACTGGCTTCCAGAACCACCAGGGCTCATGGTAAGATCTCAAGGCTGCAGACTTGCTGACCTCATCCATCTGTTTGCTTAGAACTGGGTTGTTGTCTGTCTCAGGTGATGGCACCGTGTGCTTTGACCTCAGGGAAGTCGTTGCCACATCTCACACTCCTGCTAAGTAGTGTTGCTGCATTCCATCCTGGATCTTCATGAAGCTGTATTCCTGGGACCGCAGTAACGTTGGACCTCTAGGGAAAGACGTCTCTGATCGCTGGTCTGACAGATGAGATGTGCGGGGCAGCTCCCTGACACCTGAAGCACCCTGTTCCCCACTGCTCCCAGGAACTTGTCACAGCCACCCTCAGAACTGGATCCTTGTCCCCGCGCCCCAGGGAAATGACACACTCTGTATTTTCGTTTTATTTAGAAATGATTTAAAAAACATTATACAAAGGCTGATCAGTTTAAAATGTGACTGACACTGAAATGCTGTGATGTCTCCCAGGCTGAGGGAAAGCTGGGCTCTGGGGCCCCCAGTGCTTTGCTCCTGTCTGTTTGCCCTGTGCTGGGATGATTGACAAACAGATGTTCACAAAGCAGGAGCGCCAGAGATTGGAAGCCAGCCCTCTCTTGGCCTGGCCCCACATCCCTCACATCCGTAGGCTGGGCTGCCTGCCTCTGTCTCCTGCTGTTTATCAGCTGGCCTAGGTAGTTCCAGGAGCCAGCAGGGAGCCTGAGGGGCCTAGAGCTATCAAGAAGTGAGAGCACCAACCTGAGGGGTAGAGAGGGACCAGTGGGGAGAGAAGGGAGACCAGGAGATGGATAGAGGAGATACTTCTGATCTCATCTTGGACCCTAGAGGAGTCCATAGGTGGGACACAGGCCCAGGCAGCCCACTGGATGGCCCAGGCAAGGAACAGAACCTCTCTGTGCTTCATCTAAGGGAAGGGCATGGTGAGGGTCACCCTTAGCTTCGCAGGGCCTATGTGTGTTTCATGTGAATGGACAGATGTAAGCTAATAAAGTGCTTTGCAAAGTATAAAACACTGTACAAATCTATGAATCACTAATATCTCTGCAGTCGTTCCCCCTGCCCTAGGGAGCCTGCCCTTGGCCAAAATGAGAACAAACAGAAGGGTGATGACAACGGGATGCAGTAGGCCCACATTGGCTCCTCTGGGACTAGAGAGATTTTGCTTGAGACAGCTCTCAGGGCAGCAGGAGTCCCTGGCTGTGCTCTAGGGTAAGCTAACCCAAAACCCAGAGGCCACGGGGTGGGGGGCAAGGCCCATGCAAGCTCAGAGGGCAAGGGCAGCACCTGAGGGCTGCCTGACACCACCTTCTGACGTTGGCAGATAGCCAGCAGGCATCACTGAGCCCATTGGTCTTGCCAAGGGCACCTCAGTGACAGGCAGGGCTGCTTCTGCTGGGTTCGAGTGAGGCAAGCTGAGTCCTGGGAATTTCTGCCAGAGACAGTGAAGGTTAGGCCCAAGAAGGGTCAAAAAAGGAGGCCCCTAGGCTTGGGGCCACTACCAGCTGGGGATACCCTTTACCTAAGAGCAGTGCAGAAGGATGGGCACAATGAGCTGGGTCAGGAAGGGCCAAGCTCATGGTATAAACACTGCTTCCAGGCTGAGAGATTGAGGCGGCTTCGGGGTAGCCGGTGGAGTGGGCTCTGAGCACTTCATAAGGCCGCTCTGGGCCCCTTACCCCAATGCCATAAGAATGTTGTTCCTGGAGCCTTCCTGGTCAGGCTGAGCCCCCAGGCCAAAGTGATAGGCTGGAGCAGGGCTGGGGATGGGGTAAGGGAAGTGAGGAGAAAGAGGGGGATCGTGGGAGGGAATACAGGGCATCACAAGCTCAGATTGGTCTCCAGAAATGGGGCCAGCTACTGCCCCAGCTCTTTAGCCTCAGAGCAGGGCCCAGCTCCTGGGGTGTCTGGTCTCCAGAGTGGCCTTAGCAGCACCTTGGTGCTTACCACCTGGGGGAGGGCCAGCCACACTGGCCTCATCACCAAGACAGTCAACTCTAATTCACCTAAACCCTCAAGCAGCCTTTGCAGAATGGGACTTAAACAGTAGTGACAGGACATTTTAATTATCACGACGTGACGGCTGGGTCCTTGTCAGACCCAGTTGGGCCACAGCCCTGCCTGCAGCATGTGACCCTAAATCCTGGGTCTCCAAGGAGGCCCTGACATGTGGAACAGGTTTCCTGAGGGATCTGCTGTATTCCAGCAGGGGAAACCTAGGCTTGCTGCCCACTGTGTCAGGAGCAGGTATCGTATAACCTTGGAGGACAGGGGTGTGTGGGGTACATCTGACCAGCAGGTGTTGGCAATAGGGGGCTAGTACTGGTGGGATCTCCCAGATGGGGGTGAGAGAGCTAGTGCTGGCTTCCCACAGAAGGTGCTGAGCCCAAGCCAGGAATGAAGCTGTGGTGCCTCATGGGCAGGCCCAAGGATGTGGTGACCACAGGGGCTCCCCCTGACAGGGTCCCTGCTTCCTGATGGGGCCTGGACTATTCCTTTGAGTAGGGAGTAGGTTACCCAGGATAGAAGGCTGGCAGCTGAGGGCCAGACACCCACCCTGGGCACAACCCCCATCACTCCCTGCCTGACAGTCTAAACCAATGCACCCACTATTGCAGCTGCACAACCCTGGCCTAGGGCCCTGCTGGCCCCTGTGGGCAGTGGCTGGAGCTGCCCCTTAGGCCCTGGTGAGGAGGGGCCTGGCTGGCTAGACCGAGTGGACAGAGAGGGCTCTGGGCTGCTCATACCCACTCCTGGACTGGCCGCTTATAGTAGGTGACAGGCTGAGGGCCTGCCTTGTTCTTGAACTGGAAGATGGTATAGACCAGCACAAGGATGCAGAGGGACAGGATGCAGGGGATGACCACGGCCACAGCGTTCACAGAGCCTGGCATGTCATTGATGGTCACCATGATGTCCACATCATCCTGAGGCAGCCGCCGCTCCTTGCGCCGCTCCACCTCCTGGTTGCAGCCCATCCAGTCACGCAGGATGTTGCGTGGGTAACCTGGCTCCACGCTCAGTTTCTGGTTGTCAAACTTCCAGTAGTCCCGGCCCTTGTAGAAGTAGGTGTAATCTGCAGAGACACGGCCCAGTGCCATTACTTCCAAACACTTCCCTGCGTCTGCTTTGGGCCAGGCCCAGAGGCCCCATGACCATGACTGGTGGGAGAGGGCATAGGGTGCTTTGGCAGTGTAGAGGAGGGTCCCCTCTCCCACCCTACAGAAGCCAAGAGGAGCTCTGAAAGAGGGGTGGGCATACTAAGTGGAAGGAGTGGTAAGTTGGGGGACTTGGAGGTGGGAAGGGTGCGGTACTTGGCAGGCCCTGCAAATAGTGTGGCCGGTGCATGTAGTATGACCTGCACAGGCACCAAAATACCGAAGCTGCAGAGAGGGGCACCCAGGATCTAGGTGTCCACACTGCCATCTCAACAGTTCTGGGAAGCCACAGGGCCCTTAAGTAGAATTGGGATGTAATTCAACTTGTACCAGAAAAAGACCTTCACCAGGGACTGGCCTCCCAGACAGGCCCTTCTCAGCCTGCATCACAGCTCTGCTGTACTATGCCCACAGGCCTCCCACGTGTCAGATCGAGCCCCTAGTTTGTGACTTGGACAGCACTGCCTCCATAGCTCTGGGGCCTCAGGCCACCTCTAGTCTGAGCCAAGGGCGTCAGGGAGCAAAATTTCTCCTTGTTTTGACAGCAGACACCACATCTCTGCAATTATCATGGATTTTTTGGCTTTGTACACATCACAGCACAGATGCAGGGTCTCTGGGACCCTGATGGGGTGGGGCTGGGCAGCAACCCCGAGGCTCCCAGCAACAGTCTTAGCAGCTCACCCAGACTCATTGGCCAGCTCTCTACCCTGGCAGAGGCGTTCACTGGTCAAGGTCCTTGATGTCACCTGTCTCTGAGGCTCCCCCCAAAACGAGGCCACGTATGTAAAGAAAGTGTCAGGTACACAGGAGAGCCATTGGTTTTTCTACCAGCAATGCCTCCTCTGAAAGCCCTTTCTGACCACCCTCTCTAATGAGGCCCCCTCTGCCGAATTCTCTTTCTGATGGCATTTATTTCCCTTACAGCATTTGTTGCCACCTTATTTGTTTTCTGCCACTAGACTGGGAGCTAGGGACTGCAATACAAATCTTGTTCACTGTTAAATCAGCCCTGACTGCACAACCCTGGCTGTCAGTAATTATTTCTGGAGTGAATGAATGAATCCTGTTGTTCCACATAAACTAAAACACACCAACAAGGGGATAAGGGTAATAGCAACTAAAACTTACATGCATGGACTGTGTGCTAGGCATTGTTCTACATGCTCTACATAATTTATCTTATTTAATCTTCACAAAAGCCCTGTGAGGTAGATTCCATTCTCATCCCCATTTTGTAGACGAGGAGACAGAAAACCTAAGTAGTTTGCCTAAACTCATAGTAAGTGGCAGAGGTGGGATGTGAACCCAGGCAGAGTCTGTGCTTCTGACAGAGACCCACTCTGCCCTCGGCAAGACCCAGCCCCTCTTCTTGAGAAACCCCTACTTTGGTGGGAAATAGGTTGTAAGTGGCATGATGGCAGGTGGGCGTCTGACAGCCTGCCAGAGGAACTTAGGAAAAGTCTCATCAATAAAAAAGGCTTCTCTCGCCATCTTCTTGCCCTCAAACCCTGTGAAAAAGCACTCTTGAACCACCCATATCCATCATTGCTTTTCATACTTGATAACTTGAACCCTAAGAGTAGACCTGAGGACCATGGTTTGAGAAACACCATCTGAAGGAATGAAGTCAGTCTGTGAAAAATCTCAATTGTGAACCATCCCTGCAAATGAGAAATTGTGACTTTGTAGCTGGTAAGAAAGAATTAGTTCACCCGTGAACATGGGTGGATATGAGGCAGTTGTCTTTGCCACCAGGGAGGTGTTTCTCAAATGTAGATATGACAGCATGTCTCTAAGGCCCTAGTTTGAGACGTCCTTATGAGCACCACATAAAATCAGTGTTGGGTAAAGGACCTGGTTTTATACCAAGTAAGGTGGCCTTTGTCCTTGGCTCTGGAGAATTGATCCTTGGAGTAATTGGGGTGCTTTGGTCTGGGATTTCCAGGCCACACCTGTGAAATTTGTGCTGACATATAGGGGTTAGCTGGCCAGACCAGAAAAGACTGACCTGGGAGGCTGATATCAACTAGCCTCCAAAAAATTCCTTGCCGTCAAGTCAATTTCGACTTATAGCGACCCTAGAGGACAGAGCACAACTGCCCCAAAAGGTTTCGAAGGAGTGTCTCGTGGATTTGAACTGCCAACCTTTTAGTTAGTAGCTGAGCTCTTGACCACTGCTTCACCAGGGCTCCTCAACTAGCCTCAGGAGGCATGATTTAGCCTATCATGCTGGACTGGCTGATAAAAGCCCTGAACACAGAGGCTCATAGAGCTTCCTGGTTGGCAAGAACATCTGATCTTGGGAGGGTGGTGATCCCTTGGGACATGGAAGCTCCGCATTGGGAACGCCTCCCAGCCCTCGCCCTATGCGTCTTTGTTTGTATCCTTTTTGGCTCTAAGAAACTTGTAGCCATAAATATGGTATAAACCTGTTGCTGTCAAGTCAATTCCGACTCACAGCAACCCCAAGTGTTAAACAGAGTACAACTGCTCCATAGGGTTTTCCTGGCTGTAATCTCTGTGGAAGCAGATCTGTAAGCCTTTCTTCCGCAGCACTGCTCAGAAGGTTAGAACTTCTAACGTGTAGGCTAGTAGTCAAGTGCAAACTGTGCCACCGAGGGCCCTTTTACTTTCTGTGAATTCTATGAGTTGTTTCAGTGAATTATCGAACCCAAAGGGGCAGTAGGAGCCAGCAGGTCAGAAAGTAAGGGTGTCGTGTACACTCCCAAGCTTGTGGCTGGCATCCTCAAGGGTTAGTGGGCAACCAGCCCCAAATTTGTGGCTAGGACAGCAAGAGGTTAGGGTGTCTTGTGGACTCCCTAGGCTTGTAGCTGGCATCTGCCTATTTGATGGTCTGAAGAACGGTGCCCTTTTAACTTGTGAGATCTGACCTAGCTCCAGGTAATTAGGGTCAGAGAGAGAGTGCCATGGGGGCGACGAGGATGGAGAAGTGGACTCTGAGGACTGGATCAGTCTTCACGTTTTAGAGGACTGGATTCTTGCTGATCTTTACCACACAGAGTATGCCAGAAGAGTCCCTGGACCACCCCCATCCAGCTGGGCCCTTACGTACATCCTTCTTTGCTGATGAAGGCCCCTTGGGGTGCCTGTGGGATGCCTTTCCACACGGTGATGGGCTTGGGGTAGCCAGGGTCTGTAGCCCGCCGCTCCTCGCTGTAGCGCCAGTACCTCTCGCCTTTGAAGAAGTAGGTCTTGCCCACGGGTTCCCAGCGCAGAGCTGTGTCAATGCCTTCCCGGGGCAGACAGCTGCCCAGCTCCCCCAGGCTGTGGGGATACCCAGGCTCCACTGTCACTTCCTTAAACACCCAGTATTTGTCACCTGTGGTCAAGAGGAGCCCAGAATCAGCCTTTCCCAGTCACTCAATGCCAGAGGTTGTGGCTAGTGCCACTTGCCCATCTTCTGCTGAGATTGGACATTGATAGATGCACAATGTCTGGAGCCCTAGGCCTGCTTGATCTCCTTGGTTGGAGACTGAGGCCCCTGGCCCAGGCAGAGATTAAGGGGCAAGAAGTCAGGAGCCAGTCATGGATCCTGGACGACTTGCTGCATGCTGCCGGAGCCCTGTGCTCTACCCTCTTTTCTTCTCACGTGACTTGTTCATCTCTCCTTTGTGGGTGATCTCAACCAGTCCCACGGCTCTACGCACACTACTACTCCCCCTGCTGCCACCAGTGACACCCAACTCTGTAGTAGTAGCCCAAAGCTAGTCTCCCACTGGACCAGATACCCCAACCTCCCATTGGCTCGTGGGTATCTCCAAGTCATTTTCACCACAGAGGGCCTTTCTCCCTCATCACCTCTCTGCCTACCAGTGTCCCCAACAAGAAATCCTGCCATCATCTCTGACCCTCTCTTTCCTTCTCCTCTCAGCAATCAGCCTCATAGAAGCCCTTTTTAATCTCCTTG
Organism: Trichechus manatus latirostris; assembly: GCF_000243295.1. NCBI lineage: Eukaryota > Metazoa > Chordata > Mammalia > Sirenia > Trichechidae > Trichechus > Trichechus manatus. Next base: position 28,813,366 of record NW_004443944.1, read on the forward strand.
CACTGTCCCCTCCTCCCTAGCCCCACTGCTCCTGCCCTGGTTTGGGCCTCGTAGGCATCATTTTCCTCATTTCCAGCAACCATCTTAGAAATGGCCTCCCTGCCTCTGCCCTATGGTACTGCCAGCTGCCCTTCAGCTTTCTCTGAAACAATCTCCAGCGTTGGCCTAATGGAGCAAGACCACATTCTTAAAGATTTGCCCCTAAACTACTTTCCAGGCCACTTTGCACAGTTCTTCAATTTGGGGCCTTCATGGCTATCAGGGGGTTTTCTAAGCCCTTTGAATGTACGTGCACATTCCCACCACCACTCCTTTGCCCACACTGTTCCTCCCACTGGAACGCTTTCTTCCCCCTCACTTCTCACCATCTGTATCTTACCCATTTTGAGTCTGGCCCAAGTCAAAATAATCGGTGTAAGACAACCTAGCACAGTGCCAGGCACAGTGTGGGTGTGCTATCATGTGAGCTCCCTTCTCCCACTCCCCTGGCCTCTCCAGCCTGTGTGGCCTCCTCCCTGAGCTCTCACAGAGCTGACAGGATGGTCCTCCACGGAGCACTGGATGGTCTCGGATTGCCTGCACCACCTTCTACTTCATGTGGGAAGTCTTGTCATCCATCAACCTTGGCACTTACAGACCCTCACTCAATAAGCCCTTCCTGACTTGATTTCCCCTGATTGTGGATTGCCTGCCTGAAGGATCTGTCCTGCCAGAGGTCAGTGTCTCTATTGGGCTAGAAGGGGCTGAGCTGCCACCCACCTCTTCCAGCTTACAGATGGGAAAAAAGAGGTCCCAAGAGGGGCAGGGACCTGTCCCAGGTCCCACCGCACAGGCTGCATTACCTTTGAAGAAGACAAATCTGCCATCAGCCCTTTCATAGGCTGCATCTATGCGGGCTGGCAGGCCCTTCCAGAACTGCTCTATCTGCATTGGGTAGCCTTCCTGTACCCGGTTGTTACGCAGGCGCCAGAACCAGCGATCCTGGGGAGAGAAAGACATGGCAGGTTCTGCCTCTGAACCCAGTGACTGACTCCAGCCCCACAACCGCACACCTTCCTCTGAACCCAGCCTTGCAACCTTCCATGGAGTCTGTGCATCCACTGCTCCTTCCTTTCAAAACCCTGTAAGGAAGGTATAAGGAAGACAGGTGCTCATGTGACTCTCCACATTCAAACCTCCTGATGGATCCTGCTGCCCTGTGGGGCCATCCCTAATGCCCAGGCCAGGCAAACGAGGCTCTTCGCAATCTAGCTCCAAACTAGTGAGAGATTCCCTCACTAGTGAGGAATTTCCTCACGTCTTGTTCTCATCCCTTCCCCTTGCCTCATGCTCCGGCCACACAGGGATTCCTTGCATTCCCCCAAACAAGCCAAGCCATTATCTGCCTCCTTGCCTTTGTACAAGGAGTTCCTGGTGCCTAGAATTTCCTCCTCAGGTTTGTTTTGGAGAGCCACTTTGAACTGCTCAAGTTCCAGCTGACATAGCACTGTCTTGGGGATGCCTTTCCTGAACCTGCAGAGAGTCAGTCCTTTCTTCACCTGAGGACCTCAGCACATCACACTTCTTGCAATGATGTGTCCCCCTGGAGTGGATGAATGAATCTTATTGTTCCACATAAACTAAAACACACTGGGCTTGGAGTTGCTCAAAGGTGGGGAAGATGGGAGTTTGGGTCATTTTTGGACCTCCAAAACCTAGCCCGGGTTGGTTATCAAGAATTTTTTGTCAAATGAAGGAATGAATGGGCAGGAGATTGTAATTCCCACTCAGTGAGTGAATAACTGAGGCCCAGAGAGGATAATGACTCCCCCAGGGTTGGGCCGCAAGTCAGGAGCAGAGGCAGAACTTTTCCGATAACTAGGACTGTTCCTCCCTTCCCCTCCCCTGGGGCAGGGCATTAAGGGTTGTCGTAGAGCAGCAGGATAAACCCGTGGCGGCAGAAATCCAGGGACTGTGAGACTGACTGCAGCAGGGGTAGGGAGGTGTGGAGGAGCTGGAGGGATGATGTTGGGACTTGGAGTGGCCACATCGGGGCAGCAGAGAGTAACTGACATCAGCCGGACCAGTTCTTGGTCTGGTGGGAAGCACTGGGTGTCACTGAGCCTGGGCGGAGTGCCCTCCACAGGGGCTGGCTCCAACCAGTAAGGCAAGGATGGCGGGAAGCAAGCCGTGGGAATTCCCCCAAGAGCTAGTGTGACTCCAGGTTCCTCCACCTACAGCTGCATGGCCTGGGGCAAAATACTTAACCTCTTCAAATGGGGGTAATAATGGAGAATCAAATAAGAATGTAGGCAAGGTGCCCAGAACACTACTGGGCACACAGTCGAAGCTGAATAAACAGCAGCTAGATAGGCAAAGAGTCTGATAAAAACCTCTCCTCTTCAAACCTGGTGCTTGTGCCCAGTGCCGCCCTTTCCTGGTAAGCTGTCTGGGCAAGTCCCGTAACCTCCCAGCCCCTTTGTTTTCTTACGTGTAAACGGGGATGATAGAACCCAGACTTGCCTATAAACAGGTCAGTTGGGAGGATCAAAGAGAAGTAAGTACAGAAGAATGAATGTGATCTGTAAAAGATGGTACAAAAGCTAGAAAAGATTTTTTAACAGTGTTTTACAAAGCACTCCCACATTCAATTTTTTAATCCTTATTTTGACTTTCACACCTCTGTTAAGTAGAGTCATAAGAAAGGCCAAGTGACTTGGCTAGAGCCACTTGGTGAGAGGCAGGACTGGGGCTGATCCATGTCCTCTGGTTCTTGCTTAGTGCTCAAAGCTTGCTGGGGAGAACTCATGGAAGGAGTGGGCCTGCCCTCCTCACATCACCCAGTGTGAAGGAGACAAGATGTGCTGCTCAGACCCCCCCTTCAGTGGCTGGGAGTGTGATCAAAGGACACTTTTCAACTGTCAGCCCCTTCAGGGATGGCCTCAGCTTCAGAGAGCCTCTACCAAGGCCATGCCCTTCGTAATCCAGTGACTGAATGAGGCAGAGGTATAAAGTTCCAGCCATTTTGGGCCATTCTAGCTGCATAGCTCCCTGTAGGGATGACCAAGTCTGCAATGGGCCTACGTTGTTGCTTGACTTGCCCCTCTACACAGTCCTGCTTCCTCCTCACCCCTTCCACAGATGTTGATCCCAAAGATACTCCTTAATAAGAATCCTGTATTCCAAACACTATCTCCAAGTCTGCTTCCTGGAGGACCCAACCTGCAACACACCAAGCAGGCTGCCACCCAGTCAACCCATGGCTAAGGTGACAGGAACAGGACAGGTGACAAGATGTAGCCTGGCCAGCTTTCTTCCAGGCACCCCTCAGTACTAGCCTCTCAGGCCCTGCCAGGATCTGGAGTAGATCAGCCACCACTGATCAAGTCCCTGCCCGAAGCCTAGTATCTTCACAGCTCACTTAATCTTCCTACAACCCTTTGTAAATAGAGGAGTGACTACCCTATCTTTCAGGTGGAAAAGCTGAGGTCCAGAGAAGGAAGGTGGCTTGCTCAAGGTCACAGACCAGAAGCTGGCCTCCAGTACTTTTCCCCAGTGTTAACCCCTGGGAAGGTCTAGGATCACCAATCTTTCCCCCTACCCCTCAGAAATGGACAGTTGATTCACCCAGGATGAGACCCTGCCGTGTCCTGACCACTGGGCCAGCTCCCCTGCAGGCCCCAAAGCAGGTCTAATTCTGGAGCAGCAGCCTTCTCTGGCTCCTTGGTGGGGAAAGGTGTGGGAGGGACCACTTGGGTGGCACCAGTCGACTGGTCCTACCTTAAACACAAACATCTCGCCCCGGAAGAGGGCCACTGTGTTGAAGTTGCCATCACAGATGTTGGGTTTGGCTCCTGGTGTGGATGGTCGGTCCCCGAGGGGTGGCCGAGGGGGCCTGGGTTGGCGCTCATGCTTCCTTTCAGACGGTGAGTGGATCCTGCGGACGGGGAGCGTGGGGAGGGGCCTTGTGGGCTCCAGTGGCTCGGCTGGGGGTCCTGGAGAGAGGGTATGCACCTTAGAGAAGGGGAAGCCATTCCCTGCCTCCCACTGCCATGCCTTATCTCATCCTGACCAGGCAGTTCCAAGAGAAGTCTGTCACACCACCAGTTCCACCATCTTTGAGAAGACAGAAGCCCTTAGATGGGAACGCTCATCTTCCCACCCTCAAATCTAGTATCTTCTCTTTTTTTCTCCCGTTACAAGACAGAACATGTCCCTCCTTAGGCTCAGTGTCCCATACCCTTTCCCTGTCTCCTGCTTCTCAGTTCTTCCCCTCTCTTGGCATAATCACCCCCTCCTTTTCCCTGGATCATCCCTATCAGCATACAAAGTTGCTCCCATCTAGGACAAAACAAAATTTCCTCAACCCTGCATCCTCCTCCAGATAACACCATTTATCTTTTATTTCTTTGCTGCCCTTCACACAGGTGGCCCCACTTTCTCACTCCCTCCTTTTCATTTTTTATCTCACTCCACTGCCACTTCTGCCCCATCACCCCCTGAAACTGCTCTTGTCACTCCATGTTGCCAAATTCAGGGATTATTTGACTCAGTATTGTAGGACAGTGCCTCTTAGACTTTGATGTGCAAATGAATCATCTGAGGATCTAGTTGAAACCGCAGATTATGACTCAGAGGGTCTGGGGTGGGGCCTACGATTCTTCAAGCTCTCAGGTGATGCTAATGTTGTTGGTCGAAGGCCCACACTTTGAGTAGCAGAATCACAGAAACTTTCTCCTTTAAACACTCTCCTCTCAGTTTCCAGAATCTGGACTCTCTTGGTTTTCCTCCTGCTCCACAGTGTGTTCCTTCTCAGCCTCCCTTCCTCATCTGCCCAACTCTAAAAGTTGGAGTGCCTCCGGCTCAGCCCTGGGTCCTCTCTATTTTTGTCCCTAGGTCAGTGGTTCTCAACTTTAGCTGCACATTGGGGTCATCTGAAAACTCTGATGCTCAGGAGGTACCCCAGACCAATTAAAACCGAGTTTCTGGGGTGAGGTCTGAGCATCAGTATTTTTGACTGGAATCTCAAGGTGAGGTCCAATGGGAATCCAGTGGGAAGCCAAGAGTGAGAATCACTACCCTAGGTGATCTTATCCAGGTGCACAGCTTTAAAGACCTATGTCAGAGCTCTTCAAGAGAACTGATGATGGAAATGTTCTGTATCTGTGCTGTCCAATAGAGAAGGCTCTAGCCACAGGTGGCTATTGGGCACTTGAAATATGTGACTAGTTCTTTGTGTGACTGAAGAACTGAGAATTTAATTTTATTTAATTTTAATTAATATAAATTTAAATAGCTTCATGTGGCTAAAGCCTACTGTATTGAACACTGAAGTTCCCAGCTCAATATCCCAGTCCAGATCTCTGAGCTGTAAACTAGTAAATCCTATTGCCCCACAATTACAAAAGCCAGAAGTCATCCTTGACCCCTGCTCCACTTCTCCTCACCTCCATGTCTATCAGCAAATCCTGTCCATTCTACCTTCAAGGTACCTTCCAGCCCCCACAGCCTCATCTGGTCCTCTGCTGCTTCACCTATGGAGATCCTGCTCATCCTCCAGGGCCTTAGCTGGGGCTACCTCCCCCATGAAGCCCTCAGAGTTTCTAGAGGGAGCCCTCCTCCTATGCCCCATAGCCTGTGGGTTATGGGAGCAGGCACCTCAGAAGGGCACACTTCTTTTCCTTTGCAATGTTGACAGACATTTATTTGCTCAAGTAAACTGGTCTTCCCATCACAACTGATTCATTTGACAAGAACTTCATGTACCAGTGTAAACAGAGAATGGGGAAAGAGACATGGTATAGGAGGCCTTTCAGAAGTACCAGAATACCAGCCTTGCTTCTCATTTTTTCTTTTTTAAGAAAAAAGCTTGAGTTATATAAAATTCCTTACATCGTATCATCATTACTTGGGCAGATGTGTGGATCTCTCATCTAGAGGCAGGACTCCTTAAGGGTGCTCAGTCACCATCTGGTGAATGAACCACAGGAGGTGAGAGGCAGGTGTGCAGAAGGGGGAGTGGGTAGAAAAGAAAGTGGGTCAGTTTCTATCACTTTGTCCCTCCCTGTCGCAGTTTAGACCCTCCCCTAGGTTTCCCAAATGTGCCAGGGAAAACCTTGCCCTTTCTGCCCAAGCAAAGACGTTAGAAGTCTCTAAAGGTCTGAGACTAGAGATGGGGCTTAGATCTGAATCCAGGCCTCCTGACTCCTGGCCTAAGGAGATGAAATAAAAGTAGATGTAGAAAGCAAAGTCCAAGTTCAGAAAACTAAGAAAGCAGTGTGAAAATATGAAACACACCAGCTATGCCCATGAATGGCAAAGCTCCCAATCCCACCCCTGCCCCCGACATGCAGGCAGTAACAGTCCAGCCCCGCAGAAGGAGGGGTGGCCTGCTGTCTCCTGCCACACACCATAGATCTTCTGGATGCCTTGAAGATCATCCTGGGGCAGCTTGAAGTTGTGTGTCTCCATGTACTGGTAGAAGGGTGCCATGATGGCGCTGGGATCATTGGAGTGCTCCAGGCCTAGCGCATGGCCCAGCTCGTGCACAGCCACCAGGAAGAGGTCATTGCCTGTAGAGAGAGGGATGTGGAGGTGTACAGGGCACCCAGTCAATCCATTAATTCAGCAAACACTGAGCATGTGCTTTGTGCCAGGTCCTGTGCTGGACACTGGGGACATAAAGAGAAATCAGACACAATCCCTGCCTTCCAGGACTCTCAAATATAGTGGATGATATAAACAGAGAGACAAAATATGTGCAACAGAGTGTCCCAGGTGCTTTAATGGATGCCTGTAAGGGTCCAGTGGGGACTCTGAGGAAGGAGGAGTCATTTAAACTTGGCAGAAGGTGTTCAGGGAAAGCTTCATAAAGGTGAAGCTTAAGTCTTGAAAGATAAGAAGTTAGTCAGAAGAATGGATTCAGAGGGTAGGAGAGGAAGACGAGTGGGGGTGGCATTCCTGGCAGACGGAATGGCATAAATGACGTCCAGGGACAAGCAGTTTTATTCCACTTGGCTCTGGAACAAAGCATGAGGGGAGGGCCAGAGAGCGATGAGGTCAGTCAGGCTGGCAAGCAGGGCTCTGTAATGCCATACGCAAGAATTTGGATTTGCTTCTTGGCCAGTAGGGGGTTTAAGTTGAGTGGGGGTGGTGGCAGATGAAGTCACTCTGGCTGCAGCTGGAGGAAGGATTAGAGGGGAATGAGACCAGAGGCAGGGGAATCAGTTTGGAAGCTGGTACAAAGGTCCAGGTGAAAAGGGCCTGAGTCAAGGTGGAAGTACAAGTAGGGGTAGCCCTGGGGTGAGGGTGTGGGGGCAGGCTGGTCTTAAGGAGGCCCAAGGGCAAGCAGGGCCCCAGGCCTTGGGGACAGCTTTCAGTCTGGGGAGACCTCAGTCCTGGAGAAACTGAACTATTGGCCAAGATCAAGGCAGGGATCAAATGTGGGAAAAACAACAAGATCCTAATGCTGAAAGTGGGATGCAGGATCTTCAGTATGAAACTGAGGCTGCAACATGGCATGACGGTTACGAGCAAGGGCCCCTGTGTGGGACTGATCTCGTTCATTCCCAGCTCTGCCCCCTACCATGAACTTGGCCAGTAGATCTACGCTCTGAACCTCAATTTCTTCATTTTGCAAATGAGGAACTCTTATCCACCTCACAGGGTTGAATAAGATAATACAAGTAAAGTGCATGGCACTGAATACTAGCCATTGTTGTTATCATACATAAGAAAGAAGCCTGATTATTGGAATAAGCCCATTAACCAGAAAAGGAAGCCCAGGGCTAATGGGGTCCAGTAGCCAACTCCCCTGAGCTTCTGGATTAAGCCTGGGACAGGACAAGGCTTGCATTTGGGAAAGAAATGTAAGGGTCAGGGAGTTAGGCAGGCCATTGTATCAACAGTTCTGATTTCTGTTTGCAGACCCCCTGTTACAGACCCCTGCCTCTTATCTCCCAGCCCTAAGGCATGTTTCAGCCCCAATCCTGCCACCTCTAAGTCCAGGGACGGCTGCCAGGAACCTATGAGGTGATCAGGAATCCTTCTTTTCCCTCTGGCCCCAGAATCACTAGTAAAGTTGCCCCAACCCAGCCTAGCCATAAGGGTCGGATGTGGGTGGGGATTGTCTCTGGCCTTTCTTGCTAAGGTCTTGGGAAGAGGGAAGAACCCCATGTGGCAGACCCAGAATGGGTGGGAAGTGTGTGCCTCCCACTCTACTGACACCACCAGTATCTTCAGGGAAGTCACCTTTGAGCAATGGAAAGGGAGGGGGATGGGTAAGATCAGTGCAAAGTTGGCCAAAAGCCTGGGGCTGGCCTTCTGCTGGGGAAGGGCAGGCTGGCATGGTAACGCAGGCCGCCCCCAGCTCCTTCCTCAGGCCCAGGTCCCTCTGGCAGCGGGGAAGGGTGAGCTCATCTCTGAGCTCCATCCCAAACAAAGGTGGCTGATAGAGCCAGCAGAAGGCAGGTCTGCTTCCTGGGGTCCAGTCCTGGCTTGGCTTCTGGCCTGCTCTTTAGCCTGGTACAAGCTGTTCAGGGCCTCTGTCTCCTGACCAGGTCCTTCCTCAGGGGCATCCACAAGGATCTCAGCTGGGGAACCAGACTGCAGGGCTCTGAGCCCCTGGAGAGATTCTGAACCTTTGTCCTTGGCCTGTGTCTGTTCTCTGTTGACCTTTGTGCCTGGGTCTCTGCAGACGGCAAGAGTAAGCCCTTAGAGGAAATGGGCCTGTGGGTTTGTTCCAGGGACAAAAAGGAAGAGACAGGGAGCTGGCATTCTACTGCACAGAAACCCAAGAGACCAGTTACATGGGGGCTGCTCTGGGGAGGACACAAAAGGAGAGGGCCGCGGGGCAGGAGGACTCTGTGGAGCTGGTGAGGGGAAAAGCAGAGGCATGAGGAGGCGGGGCCTGGTGTATGGGGATGACCCGTGCTTAACTGATAGGAAGCTGTTAAGGTCCCCCGCCCCGCGAGAGGGCGAGGCAGGGAAGCAGAGTGGTCAGAAGTGCAGTCCTCCAGAACCATAGTGCCTGTTTCAATTAAAAGGGCCTTAAGAGACATACCAGCTATATGCAACGTGTGGATCTTGTTTGATTCCTGACTCAAGCAAACAACTATAAATTACATTTTTTGAGAGAATTTAGGAAAATGAACACAAAGTGGCTATTAGAATTTGTTAAGAAATTATTAATTTTGTTGGGGTTGACAATGATTTTGTGGTTATGTTAAAAATAAGCCTTCATCTGTTAGAGGCAAAGTATTTACAGGTGAAATGATAGTGTACCTAGGATTTTCCTTAAAACATCAGCCAAAAAATAAAAGTGGGGGGAGGTAGATGAAACAGGAATGACAGTGTTAATAACTGCTGCAGCAGAGTGATGGGTACCCAGAGGTTCATATTCTTCTTCTCCCTACTTTTGTGAATTTGACATATTCCCTAATAAAACATAAAAAAGAAGAAAGCCAGTAAACAAAAAGTTCCCAGGAGACTCTGCTTACTCCCTCGTGGAGTTTATGTGGAAATCAAGCGATATATTATACAGGTGCTCAGTAAATCTTGTTTCTTTTTCTCCCATTCCAAAGCCTGTCTTAGGATAATCCACTGAGTTCCCATTCTCCAGCCGTTCATCTATTGCTATGGGTCATGAGATGCATCTGGACAATTCATGCTGGGGTTTTCCAAAGCAGAAAAAAGTCCTGACTCTTGTCCAAAGAAGACATTAGCCACCTTGGAATTTCTATCAGAGTTGGCAGTCTTTCATCAAAGATGGGGCGGGACAGATGGGGCGGGACAGATGGGATAGATGGGAGGAGGTGCCCATCCACAGGTCCCAGCTCCTTCCCACACACACCTCCAGAAGTTCTTGGGATTGTGAGGTTGGGCCAAACAAGTTCCCCAAAGGCCAGGAGTGGTAGTGGGAAGTGCAAATTGCCAGAGCAGGGAAAAAGGGGAGGGCAGGGGAGTAGGAGTGTCTTCCTAGTACCTTCTCTGGACAACAACTATTTTAAAATTCATTTATCTCTATCAGGGGTATAACTAAAACCTTATCAGCTAACAGTGCCTGGCACATAATAGGGGCTCAAAAATGTTAGTTCTCTTTCCCTCACACCTTATCAGTTTAGCACAGACAGCCATTCTTGACACTGATCCAAGAATAAGACCTAGATAAAGAATAGGTACTCAGAAAGCCAGGAAACACATCAAGGACATAAGGGGAGAGATACCAGGACAGAAAAAATGGAGGCTGGTAGGAAAGAGAACAAAAAGAAAAAAGGAGAGAACAAAGAGAAATTTATCAGTTTTGTAATTTTGCCTAGGCTAACTTTGGCATAACTTTGCCAAACCATCGTCTGATCAATAATGTGAAGCATTCTCAAGGAGGCAGTCCCTGTCTACAGGCACCAAACATGGCCTCTGAGGAAATGGGCCTTCAGGAGTCTGCTCTGAACCTGAAGCATTGCCAAGATCAGGGAAAAAGAATACCCAGTGTTTCCCAAACTTGCCTAAACATAACAATCAAAATATCCAGGGGAAGGGCCTGGCAATCTATAACAAGAACCCAGTTGCTTCTTTTGATCAGGCAAGTTAGGGAAACTCTGGAGAGTAAAACTGTTTTGCAAGGTGATGGAGTAGAGTAACTGCCTCAGAAGTACCGGGGAGTTTATTAGACTAAGTGCAAATTCCCAGGCTCTACCCCACACCTGGAGAGTCAGAATTGTAAGAGGGTGGGGGCCTAGAGCCTAGAATCTGCATTCTTAAAAATAAGTTTCCAGGCGATTCTCATGTTCTCTGCAGTTTGAGAACCACTGAAGTGGCTAAGAGTATGGGCTCTGGGGTCATAATTCCCAGGTTCAAAGCCTTACCTCACCATTCACCAACTATGGGACCTTAGGTAGATTACCTAATGTTTCTCTATGCTTCAGTTTACCCGTCTGTAAAATGGAGATAATAGTATCTATCTACGACATAATATGTAGAAAGCACTTGGCATGGGTCTTAGAAATTGAAGTACTACTCACTATCTATTATAATCTAAAAGTCAGAATTCTCTGCCCTCTCTCCTCCAGACTCCTGCATTTTTTGGTACCTCTGCTGCAGCCTTCAGTACATCCTGCCTTGTGACAGGGCTACCTATGTACACATCTCCCACTCTTGACTCTGGACTTCCGGAGAGCAGAGAGGTTGTCTTTTTGTTGTTGTTGTTGTTCAGGTCCTCCTGGGCTTTGCAGCATGTTTCATTAGAGTTGGAAGGGACCTTGGAAATCATCTAATCCAGCCCCTCATTTTATAGATGAGACAGAGGGTGAATTATTGACCCCTAGTCACATAGCCAGGTAGGTGGACCAGGTTCCAGCTGGACCAGGCCCCAGCTCTGCTATCGCCTAGCTGTGCCATTTGAGATAAGTCCCGTCACCACTTGGAACCCCAAACTCCGCATCTTAAAAATGGGCATAATAATGTGTATTTGCCTACTTACTAGGCAAGTGTCTGTGAATAAATATTGATGAGGAAACTATTTTGCAACCTGAAGGGTATTGTTATTATTACTGCACACTGTTGACTCTTGCTTCACAGATATGAATTGAATCCTATGGTGAAGGGCAAGTTATTCAAGAATGCTAGAGTAATTATGGGCCCTGTTATTCACCTGTGACGTTGACTAGAGAGAGAGAGAGAGAGAGAGAGAGAGAGTCAGTCAAGTCATTCCATAAGATGGCCTTTGGAGCCCTCATTAGTTAGGCTGGAGCCCACCACTTTGAGACCCTAAGATTAATGCCTTTTTACCTTTTTCTCCAACCTCTGATCCATTAATTTATCGTCTTAATCATGGCCTAGCCCCTCCCTCCTGACTCAGCCTAATTGGACCATCGACTAAGTGATCTGACCCATCTCCGTGGCTCTGGCCCTGGTGGGCCCAGTGTTGAATATCATTAGAGACCACAGTTCCCACTCTTAGGTTTTAGGTCTTGGACTAGAAGCTCTAGAAAACAGGAACCTCATCTATGGTGTCCTCCAAGGGCTTCCTCAGAGCAACCCAGGACTGACCCCGTGTCTTCTCATGGCCTTACCATCATGGTTGGCATTTCCTAGTGTCCACGGCTCATCTGAGTCAAAGTGAGTGTCTCCTCCAATCCCTGGGCCAGGGAAGTAGGCATGGGCCAGAAATCCCCCTTCTCCATCAAATGGGGAGCTGTCGCCATGGAAACCAGAAGCAAAAAAAATCATGATGTCTGCCTCCTTCCGGTCGCTTTTGATCTCGTGGTATGGCACCTCTTCAAAGGTCAGCGGGGTTACCTTCTGCCACACATCAAAAGCCTGGCGAATAGCTTTCCGTGTGTCCAGCTCACCCACTTTTGGGGTGTAGTTGTGAATGCTGGTGAGAGAGGGAAGGGTCATTAGAGAGGAACAGACAGAAAGTCATAGACTAGTAGAGCTAAAAGGGGTATCCGAGAACATATGGCCCAGTGATATTCAAATTTTGAAGCCTGGAATTCTGCTGAGGTGCCCCAAGGGCAGAAGAAGAGGCTGAGTAGGCAGGGCTCTGGGTCCTCACCCCTGCCTCAACCAGAGTAACTTTGCTTTAATCAGTGTTTTATACTTGATCTCTAACAAAGTTTATGTTGAATAAGGGATTCCACACCATTCACAGAAAAAATTAAGTCAGTGGATAGCATTTTCTAAATTTTAACTTTTTTTCCTAATACATATAAAATACATACATTATAAAAGTTATAAAAATATCCAAACAGGAAAAAGAGTTTAAGTGAAAAATCCCTTCAAAAAAAAACTTTGGCACGTACTATTGCTTGTCTATCTACAAGTTGATATAGGGTGGTATCTGATTCAATCAGTTATAGATTTAGTTATTTAATGTCATTATATCCATATTTCATGGCTACCCACAAAGGAGCACCACTACTTCTGGGTGCTCTATCCCACGACCTGTTCAATAGGTAAGGAAACTGAGGCCCAGAGAGATTGGGTGATAGAAGTTCAGGTCAGAGTTGAGTTAGAACCCAGTTCTTTTTTCTCTTAATTTACTACACCTCTTCTGGAGACCCTAAGAGTCAGCTTCTTACCCAGATTTCTTCTTAAGTTTCCTTCTCATTAGATTTCTAAAAAAAACCCTGTTCTGGTTTCTGCAGCTTGTCAGCAGGAGAGCCCTGAGTTCAACTCTAAAGATCTCTGTCTTAGGGCTTTGAACTGGTTCATTTCAATTCGACCCCCTAGTCTTAGATCCTGCCTTTGAACCCGAGGGATCCACCTGAAATGGAACAGAGCCTCAAGAGTTGTCAACTACAACCCACCTAAGCCTGCCCTATTCCTGGTCCTTGCTCCAGCCCACCCCAAATTCTGATGTCTGAGTCCACTGTGATGGGCTTCCTCAGCCCTGCTCTTGGTCTCTGGTCTAACTTGAGAGACTTATCCTGCTCTGTCAGTCAAGGAGTGACACTGTTGTGATTCAGTTCCTGTGCTCTATACTCCTTGAGAAACAAGGCTGGGTTGGCAATCTCAGGTGAAGTCCATCAGGCTGATTTTAGTTGGGGAGTAGGGGATCCAGATCAGATGAAGTGCAGTTTGGCAAGCATTGATAGAGAGTATGAGTTCAGCCACAGCTGAAAGTTACTGAACAAACCATACCCCACTTTCTGTAACCAAAACAACAGGCCTCTAACAGAACACAACTAGTAAGCCCCCACGGGACCAAATAAACCTGAAGTTGGAGTCACAGTATCCTCTGGAAGTCACAAGGAGGACAAAATCATAGGCTCTCTGTACCTGGTTCTGATCCCTAGACCCACCTATAGTGTGAGCCTCTGAAACGCAGGCCAGGAAAAAACTGAGTGAGGGTGGAGCCAAAGCCAGGGAGAAAGAGACAGCCAAAGCACCTGTAGGTGATGTGCTTTTGCCTCCACTTCTGTCCGGTCAGGGCGTAGCGCTTGTTTCTCCGCCTACGGCTCAAGTGGGGGTGATCAGGGACACCACATCGAGGTTTCTTCATCCACCTGGGCAGAGAGAAGACACAAGCATACACTTGTACTGTGTCACTGGCTGCTATAGGAAGGCATTGCATAGTTCCCCAGTCCTAGCCTGAATGGCAGCATGCATTCTCACCCTAGACCTTGGGATGACTACCCAAAAGGAACATGACTGATTGACTCATTCATTCATTCACTTACAAACAAATATGAAGAAACATTGCTGTATAAGAGACTCGGAATCAGAAGACCTTGGCTCAATATTTCCAGCTCCACCACTAATCATAGTACTCCAGGCAAGCGATTGAACCAGCGTAAACCTCAGTTTCCTCATCTGCAACATGAGAATTATAGTTCTTGCCCTGCTTACCTTCTAAGGCTGTAGTGAGTCTCAAATGAGAGAGTATATATGAAAATGTTCTGTAAATGTAATTAGGTCACATCACTCCCTGGTTTATAACCCTCCAGTGACTTCTCAAAACACCTAAAATAAAATCCAAACTCCTCACCCTAGACCATAGACCTCACATAATCTAGCCCCTGCCCACCTGTCCAACAACTCTTCACCCTTCTCTTCATATACTATGCTCCGGCCACAGTGACCTTCTCACTGTCCCCTGAAAATGCCAAATTTACTCCCACTTCAGGGTCTTTGCATTTGCTGTGCCCACTGCTTGCAACGCTGCTCCTCTTCACATGGTGTGTTCCCTTACGTCATTAAAGTCTCTGCTCAAATGTCACCCCTTCAGAGAGGACTTCCCTGTCCACCCTATCTAAAATATACCCCCCCTCCATTCTAGCACTATCTTCTTACCCTCCTTATTTTTCTTCATAGCATTTATCACTGCCTGAAATTATGTATTTGCCTTCTTGTTTATTCTTTGTCTCTTCTTTTTCTGAAATTTTTATTGTGCATTAAGTGAAAGTTTACAGAGTAAATTAGTTTCCCATTTGATAGTTTGTACATAAAGTGTTCCATGACATTAGTTTCATTTCCTACAATGTGTCAGCACTCTCCCTATTTCCACCCTAGGTTCCCTGTTTCCTTTCGTCCTGATTTTCTATCCCTTCCTGCCTTCTCATCTTTGCTTTCGGGCAAATGTTGCCCTTTTGATCTCGTATAATGGGTTGTTCTAACGAGCATATTCCTCTTGGGTGTTTTTGTTTATTTTATGGGCCTGTCTATGGTTTGGCTGAAAGGTGGTCTTCGAGAATGGCTTCAGTTCCAGTTCAGAAAGGTGTCTTAGGGCCATAGTCTCAGAGGTTCCTCCAGTCTCTGTCAGACCGGTCTTTGTCTCTTCTGCTAGATCCTGATTCATGAGGATATGATCCTTACTGTATCCCCAGTGCCAGCACAGTGTCTGATACAGAAGATGCTCAATAATTATTTGTTGAATGAAGGAATGAATCAATCAAAACTACCCAACAGTAAAATGGGATCACTTGGGAGGCAACAAATTCTCTTTCACTATAGGTGTTGAGGAAGTGTACTATAGGTATACAGTAAACAACTATAGTACTTGGAATGTAATTCTCCACAGAACTTATTACATTGTACTGTGATTTTAAATCTATTAGTCTGTTTTCCCTAATAAATGGTAAGTTCTTTGAGGACAAGGACTATGTCATATTCATCTTTATGCCCCAGAAGCCAGTCCAGTGCCTAGAATGAAGTAAATCCTGATAACTATTTGTTATCAGGTAAAGTTACATTAGGGAACAGTAGGCCTGGGACATCATGGGGGATAAAAAAGGAGCCAGGATAGGAGGTTTGAAAGATTGTGGCTGATTGGGGCCCAGGCCATCCCTGGATCTTCTCTGTCTGTGATGGCTTAATGACTCACATGACTATAGTTTGGGATTGCTGGAAGGGAAAACAGTCTGACCTCATTTGCAGTTTTTTAAAAAGCAGTTGCCATTGGCAATATAGAGAAAAGACAGTTTTAACCAACATTAAAAGCCCTTTGAGGGAAGTGACCAGCTCTTACTCATCTTTGCATGCTCCACATTGCCCAGACTAGTGTCCTATACTAGTAATCAATAATTAATTACTAGTATAGTGTCCTATACTCAGTAAGCAATAATAAAAGACATAATAATAACAACGCCGTGCATTTATATAAACACTTAGAATTTTCAAAGTGTTCACATTCTTTTTTTTTAAAAATTTTTGATTCTCCAAACAACCCTGTGAGGTAACCAAAAATTATTATTCCCATTTTAC
Source organism: Trichechus manatus latirostris (assembly GCF_000243295.1). Taxonomy (NCBI): domain Eukaryota; kingdom Metazoa; phylum Chordata; class Mammalia; order Sirenia; family Trichechidae; genus Trichechus; species Trichechus manatus. The sequence continues at coordinate 28,829,548 of NW_004443944.1, forward strand.
AGAAGAGAGAAAAGACATACAGATAAAGCAAGTAACTTGCAAAATATAGAAAATAGTGAGGCAGTACTGGAACTTGGTTGAATGAATAAATGAACTATTAATTCATGCAATGTAATAAACAAAGGCTGCACTTCGTTTTTCTTTCACTGCTTAGCACAAGGCTGGTCAAGAATGAATGAATGAATGCGTGAATGACTAGTGTCAAATAGCCTCAAAATAGTACTTTAAATTGCTACTACTGCTTCCTTTTACTAATAGTCCCTGGGAAGAGAACCAAGAGCCACCTCTGCTACACCAAGGCTGAATTAGACCTGCAAGGGCCCCTAAAAGAAGAAACAGTCCTAGAGAAAGGCAGCGATTGCCCAAGATCACAGAGCTTCAGCTGAAACTAAGGTCTCTAAATGTCACACCAAACATACTGCCCACTCACGTTCTGGATTAAATATGAGCGCCTTCTTCCTTTCCATGCCTCCAGAATATTGCTCCCCCGCCTTTCTATGAAGAGGCAGGGGTAGAACTGCAAGAGGGAAATGCCATCCTCTTCCCTCAGATCATTCCCTGTGCCTCTTCCTTTCACCATCCACCTGTCACTTTCTGAACCCCGTCCAACAAGCCTGGGGCTTTCTGGAACAGAGTAAAACCCAAGGCCAGCTGGTGCCTCAGCAGAGACACCAGTGCCCCTGCCCCAGGATGCACCGCCCTGTAGTCTACACAAAGCCCTCAAAATAACCCCCGCTTTGAAAAGTGGTTAGGCTCTCTTTAACCAGCTCATTTGTGAGTCCGCAGGACCAAGGAGTCCACTGTACCCACGTACGATCGTCAAATTAAGAATTTTGCAATCTCAAAATCAGAGAAAATTAGGAATAAAAAATGTTTGGACAGAATTTTAGAATTATAAAATCCCTGACTCACCAAATTTTTAAATTCTAGAAGCTTAGAATAATGGAATCCTAGAATTTGAGAGCTATAACCCAACACTCCTTTATACAGATGAATAAATTGAGGCCCAGAGAGATGACTTTCTCAAGGAGTGACTTACACAGGGGTAGATAGCTCCTTGATCCACGATCAGGTGGAATACCACAATCTCATCTTCCTGTTCCTCCACCTATAAGCTTCCTTGAATCCTTACCCATGCCTGCTATCTCCTTCCACCTGAGCTCAAGATCCCATCTCTTATCACACCACCTCAGGGAGCTCATTCTAGCTCTTTTCCATGCCCTTCCTTTTTAATTGCTATTTCATAAACAAATTTAAATATGTTCAGCACTCTCCCATTTTAAAGAAAAAATCTACCCCCTCCCAGCTATCATCTTTTTTTCTTCCCTTCACTGTCAAGCTTCTTAAAAGATCTCTCTACACTTGCCATCTCCACTCCTTGCCACCCCTACTTCCCACTCCAATCTGACTGTCTCCACCATTTCACTGTGGTTAACAACAACCTCCTCTTCACTAAACTTAGCAGACACCTTTCATTACCTTCTTGGCCACTCTGCAGCAGCTGACCTTATTGGCCATTTCCCCCTTCACTGCCATGACACCATAGTCCCAGGCTTCCTCTTCCTCTCTGGCTGCTCCTTCTCAGCTTTCTTTATGGGGTTCCATCCCCAGCATTCTTCTCTCCCCACGTGATCTCAATCATTCTACTGGTCTCACTCACTTGTCATTACCCCCCAGATATCTCCCTGAAACTCAGTATTTCCTTTCAAGTTCCAGAATTATGCAGCTATGACTGTGTTGTTCATTAAACAGTGAGCCTCTGGAGGGCAGGGATCATAGGACCAAGCACAGTGCCTGGTACATGTAGGCACTCAGTAAATGTTTGATAAATGGAAAAAGTGGAACAAGAGTTGCCAACTCATTATCATTCAAGAGTTCTCTGTATTAGATGAGACATGTACATCTCAGGGAACTCCAACATGGTGATCCATAGAACCATAAGTTGTTAGAGCCAGAGGAAACTTAAGAGACCATCTATAACCCAACTCCTCATTTTAATGATAAGTAAACGAAGGTCCAGAGGGTTAAGATGGTTGTCCAAGGTCACACAGCAAGTTTATGGCAGAGCTGGGACTTCCACCTCAACACATCTCCAGCTCCCATAAAAAGTCATCTTAGGGTATTTCCTCCCAAGATGAACTGCAGGAGTAAAAACAGGAGAGTAGGTTGAACATGGTGTGTACACAAGGCCATGAAAAATGTGAATCCAAATGTAAGTCCAGAAAATTAAAAGACAATGTCCTACGCAAATCTTACTCGATTGTTGTCTGATCCAACACACCGGTGACTGGGATCCCGTAAAACTGCTGCATAGTGGAGACTGCTGACTGTAAGGCCTTCCCTGAGTGCAACGCAGATGCCCGTGAATCATAGGGAAGTAGATAGCCATATGACTTTAACCAGCTCTGAAAGACATGTGAAAGAAAAGGATGCATTATGCTGAAGAAAGCTCTGTTCTACCTGGGCAGAGATTTGCCCTTGACACTAGGGATCATTTTACCCAAGTGACTCATGGCCTCATGCTCTGATTTCTTCACTTCATCCTGCACACACTGTCAAATGAATCTCCAGAAAACACAGCTCTCATTGGCTTACTCCTCTGCTATAAACCTTTCACTGGATCTCTGCTGCCTACAGAATAAAGATTAAATTTGCATTCAAGGCTTTCCCCTAACCTGCCTCCTTGCCCATTTACTCAGCAGTTTCTACTGACATCTGAATAGGCATGCAAGAAGAGCATAAGAACAGTTAATTTTCTGAAGTAGAGTGGTCTGTTGAAAATGTTGTGCCACCCAGAAACCCACTGTGTCTATGGTCAGGGACTAATGCAGACTCATGAGATTATCAACATTCTTTATCGGTAAGCAAAAAAAGCAAGTCATTATAAGTAAATATAAAACAAAAAACAAAACCCATTGCTGTTGAGTTGATTCTGACTCATAGTGACCTTATAGGACAGAGTAGAACTGCCCTATAGGGTTTCCAAGGCTGTAATCTTTACAGAAGCAGACTGCCTCATCTTTCTCCCATGGAGCAGCTGGTGGGTTCGAACTGCTGACCTTTCGATTAGCAGCCAAGTGCCTAACCACTGCACCACCAGGGCTCCTTTCTATAAATAAATATAAATACATAAAAATAAGCAAAATAATGTATTATTTAATTTAAATAGAAATAAATAATGTGTGCATAGAAAAATCTAGAAGGATACGTATAAGAATTTAATAGTGTGATTATGCAAGATAATTCCTTAATTTTAGGAAATACACACTGAAGCATTTAGCGTTACATAAAGGTACATGATGTCTGCAACTCATTCTTAAATGGGTTCAGAAAAAAAATGTATAGATAGACAGAGGGGAAGAGGAAAAGGGAGAGGGGGAGAGGTTGAGAGAGAAAGTAAAACAGTAAAATGTTAACAGTTGGGCAGTTGGGGAAGCTGGGCAAAAGGTACTCAGGAATTCTTTGTTCTATTCTGGAAAACTTTCTGATGTCAAAATTTTTTAAAAATTAAAAAAAAATTAACCATGAATATCCTTTAATTATAGTATCTTGGGAGACATTTTTTTGTATGTGTGTACTTTTGTATTTTTCAAATTTTATGCATAGACTTATTTGAAAATGTGGGAAAAACTTTAAATGGGCAAGAGAATCTGAAAGAAACTTGGATGAAGAAGCTCAGACAAGCAAAGAATCTGAAGAACAGCAAAATAAAGATGATTATTCCCACCAAAAAACATGAGGAGATGGAAACTTAAGAGAAATCAGAGCACCAGGAGTGTCTGTGGCATCAATGGAAAATGTGGAAAACATTCATGTTTTTATTGAACCCACAAGCGTTTACAGAAGCACTTCTACATGCCAGCTGTAAGCTACATAGAACCCTGCCGCCCACCCACTGAGGACTATCCAAAGACCAAGTGAGCTAATAAAGGAAAAAGAACTGTGGGAAATTGTATTATTCCCTCCCATCTAGGGTTTTTATTTCCTGTTTCTATATTAATAGTCTTATTGTGGCTGTGTCTTTTATTATGTCAGCTCAAACAATTTTTGGAAGGAGGCAGACCAGAAACTGTAAGTAAGTTATTATTTATCTCACCAAAGATGACTATAACATCTTTACTGCCTTGCGATAAAATTCATCTGACTGATTAAAAATAATATTGTCAGAATAATAAAGTCTTAAAACCTCCACGACAGCATGACAACCTTTTCTCTCTCACATTTGGTTTCTAAAACATGTTTTTCATTCCAAATTATGGTACAGTATATCAATATATCAATACTTCTTGCAGTTCCCCATTGATTCTCTTTCCTGTCCTTGTTCATGTTTTTCCCTCTGCCTAGTGTACTTCTCAGTTTGGTAAAAATATTTCCTAGCTCACAGCTCAGTCCATAATTCCCACCTGTGGAAGACTTCATTGACTCCCCAGGCTAAGTCATTTTCTCCTTCCTCTGTGCTCTCCAAACCCCCTATTATAAATCTTATAATGACCCACTACCCACTGCCGTTGAGCCGATTCCAACTCACAGGGACCCTATGGGATAGAGCAGAACTGCCCCATAGGGTTTCCAAGGCTGTAAATCTTTACGGAAGCAGACTGCCACATCTTTCTCCCGCGGAGCATCTGGTGGGTTCGAACCGCAGACTTTTTGGTTAGCAGCCAAGCACTTTAACCACTGTGCCACCAGGGCTCCTTAGATCTTGTAATACTGGGCTCTAATCATTACTTTACATATCAGCCTCCTCCTTCAGACTCTGAGCTCCTCAAGGGAAGGGTCCATGTCTTACTCATCCCCCATCCCCTAGGACCCAGGACAGTGCCTGACACACAGTAGTTGTTCTTTGAACAAACATTTATTGAGCATTTACTATATGCTAGGCAATGTGCTAGGCTCTGGGGACACAAAGATGAATAAGGAACTTACAAACCAACAAGTAAACCCACAATGAAAATATAGTGCTAAAGGGAGGTGTTTACATGATTCTGTGGGAGAATAAGAGAGGGCTCTCTTATCCACAGGGCGGGGCAAAGAGAAGGGGGAACTCAGGGAAGGCTTCAGGTGGAGATGGGATTTAAGGTAAGTCTTAAAGGATACAGCATGTGCAGTTGCCTGGTGTGGGAAAGCATGGCACATTCTGAGCAGTATTTCAAAATGGCTATAACACTGGGGGAGGAAGTGATGAGGAGAGAGAGTTGGAAGTGGAGAGAGGTGAGATACACATATCTGTTGACAAAATGAACAAACTACAGAAAATCACTTGTGACTTGACTGTGGCCTAGGATCTGCCAAAAAGCTCAGGTAAAATATTTGGAAGTGGAGAATGACAGAGAAAATGTAAATGATGGAGTAATTGATAGCAATGTCCATCTATTCATTTTCTATTCCCAGGTTAAGTTATGTCAACAAAGCATCAATGGACCACATTCTTTCAGCCCCTTACAGCCAGAATGTCACTTTATGTTCTCTTTCTTTATGGAAACTCCAACGAAGAGCTGTCTGGTTGAGACCTACTGGTCTGATTGAGACTAGAGGACTCCTTGAGACTATTGCCCTGAGATACTCTTCAAATCTTGAACCGAAACTAACCCCTGAGGTCACCTTGTAGCTAAATAACAAATCGGTTAAAACAAAATAATATCGCCTGTAAGTACTGTACTCCTTTAAAAAATGACCTATATGAGACCAAATGGTCAACAATTACTTTAAAACAAAGATGAGAATGTAACGGGGCAGGGAAATCAGATTAATGAAAATGGAACAACCAGAACGGAAATAATGAGAATGTGCATTGTGAAGAATGTAAGTAATGTCACTGAACAACTTGTGTAGAAATTGTTGAATGGGAACCTAAACTGCAGTGTAAACCTTCACCAAAAATACAATGAAATTAAAAAAAAAAAGAACTGTCAGGTTGAATAAACAAGGTGGTATAGTGGGAAAGACACATAGTCCTGATACTGAATCCTGACACATCACTTACTACTATGTGACCTTGGACAAACTGAGCTTCAGTTTCCTCATTTGTAAAATGTAAATAATAATTTCTCCTCCATAGGGTTGTTCTAAAGATTAAATGAACAAATGAGCCTGACACATAGTAATCACTCAAAAAGTGTTTGCTATCCCTTTGGATGGTGTTTGTTATCTTTTGAAAAATTAAGGTGGAAACCATGGTCTTTGACTTCTTTTCTGCCTTTGGAAATGTAGGGATCCTTTAAGGCCTCCCACATTCTCCCCTGAACCAAGATGTAGTCCTTGTGAGTCCTATAGAGGGTATCACATTCTACTATCAAGTCTACTTTCTATTAGAATGACTTAGGGACAAGACCATCTTTCACACAAGACTAGGAGCATTGCATGGGGTCTGGTACCTAATGGATGGTGAGCAACTACAGCTGAACTGAACTACATACTCTTCACCCTATCACTCAAAATTCTTCAGGTAAGGACCAACACAATCACTTTTGATTTGGCTTTAGCTTGAGATATGTTTTCCCTGTTGGAGATTCTGTATGCTCTCTGGTATCAGAAAATGTACATTGGGTAAACTAATGGTTTTCCCTTTTGGCCTTTCTGCCAGGAATCTTTCAGCCAAATTTACAGGATAAGTGTTGAGCATGCTGATGTTTGGAAGTAACTGTTACTGTTTCATCTTTCTGATCGCCAAGTTGTGTTTCATCCTTAAAGTCTTACTTTAAAACACTATGTTTTAATCTGTAATCTGCCTCAAACCATTCCAGAAAGAGGTGTGGTACAAATCTAAACTAAATCCAGTTCCTCCCTATCTGTCAATGAGCTCTATTAGTTCTTTAAAAATCCAACTAAGATGAATTATGGCATCTGGGAAATGGCTGGAGATCTTTGGGCGGATACCACTGACAAATCAATCAGCCAACTGAGTATTTCTTGAGCACCTACCTCCAGGCTAGCATGGAATTTAAGAATCCTCTCCCCTCCTGCCCTCATTACTGCTTATGCTAGGAGATAGAGAACAGGGAACCTTTGGCATAAACCCCTCCAGCCTTTAAGACTTTGGGGAATTAAAAGTAGCTCCTCCTCAGTAATGGACTGGCAACCTGGTTTACTCAGCTTCTTTTCTGGTATACTCAGCAGGAGCATCTCAGAGCTGATCAGGATCCATTATGAAGGTCACAGGGTTTATCTCAGCAGCAGCAGGAGTTAAGATTTAAGGACTCAGGTCCTAGGCAAACATCTGGGTCAGGAACAAACACTGGAATGGATTGGACATATGGTGGGGGTGGGGAGAGTATCAGTGCCTTCTCTGTCACTAGGGACAATCCTCAGAGCTCAGGGGCAGAACTCCAAGAGGGGAAATGAGAAGGGGGAAATGTTAGTATCTAGGTCAGGGAAACAGGGCATTGAGTTTGTGCCTGGCATTTCATATATGGGTAGGACAGGAATGTGGCTCACGGGTGAGACAGACTCAACTTTGGCTGCTCAACCCTGCCTCTGCCACTCAGTTGCTCTGTGACCTGGGCAATCTTCTTCTAACTTCTTTGGCAGCAGTCCCAGAGTTGGAGTAAATCTTCACTCCAGTCATATGAATCCCAAAACATTCCCTGTCCTTTCACACTTCCAGGCTGTTCTTGCTGACATGAAGCTCATTCTCTTTATGCAGGTGAGCAAACTCCTACTCATTCTTCAAGGTATAACTCAAATGTCCCTCCTTTGTGAAACCTTCCTTAACTTCACCTGGGAGTTAGTGGCTACCCACTTCTTACTCCCACAATACTTTGTACACACCACTCTAAGTACAGCTACCACAGTGTATCATACCTGTTAGCTGATATGTCTGTTTTCCCCATGAGATTGAGTCCCTGAGGAACAGAGACTGTGTCATATTTCTTTTCAAATCTGCCACAGTAGTTAGCCCAGTGCCTGGCACAATAAATAATCACTGAATTCATGCATTCATGAATGAATGAATAGTAGGTCTAGGAGGCAATATCTGGGTACCAAGGAAGGAATTTCATCTGGGGAAGGTTGAATGAGTAATATACATGAAAGCACCAGGCACAATTCCTGATATTTATTAGAGGATGAAAAAATGTTTGCTGCAATACAATCTATTGAGGTTTAACTTCCTGGTTTGCTCCATTGTCCCATCTGAAAAGAGGTAAAATCCACTAAAGGAAAAAATCCATTCAGTTTTAAACAGAATGGCCTACCTTTCAGCTTTTTACACCTGAATCCATTAATCAATCACCAGTCATGTCAGAAGCTCTAACCTTTATAGCTCAGTTAACCAACTCTAAGATTTCTGTCACCCTTTAAGTGCTAACACAGGTGTAAACCCAGAGGAAAGTGAGAAAATTCTCAGAGTGCAAGCAGGGACCAAAATAGCTGGCCCGAACCACAGATGTAAAGCTCATAGACAGTACACTGTGATTGGTCTGTTGGCCAGAAGGCGGGATTTTGTTTCCTCAGAAGTCAAAGCTGAGACATTCAGGAGCAGTGGCAGGAAAAGGAGACAGCAGAGAATAATAACAAGGAGAAAAAAAATGTGGACCAGAGAGGGAAGAGAGCGGCAGACAGCAGAGGCGGTGGTGAGAAGTGACAATGGAGGCGGCAAGTAGATCCATTTAACGATGGTGATGAGTGTTCTTGGAAAACAGAGATGGCCATGGGGGAGGAGAGGAAAGATGGATCAGTTAGAAAAGTGTGGTCACTAGGGGGTGGGGTGGGTGGGGGGCACTCAGGAGCATCACACTAGGGAGTGAGCCCAACCCTGACAGTACAGGCCTGGAGAAGGAGTGGGGAGAATGAGGCTCAGAACCAGAAATGAAGTGGACCGGAAAGTGTTATTGAAAAGGTCAGAGGTAAAGTCTACAAAGGACAAGACAATAAGGTGTCAAATTTGGAAACATGGGCTAGAATGAGGAAGAAAGAACAAAAAACCCTGGTCAAAGAGTTTGGGCAGCTTAGGTCATAATCTAGGGCAATGACGAGGGTAACAGGAATAAGGCATTGGCCTCAATAAGCATGGGACTTTCACGTCCAGTTCTAGAGGTTATACATGTAGAGGGATGGTGACAAACTGGAGCATGACTAAAGGAGAGTGGCCAAGAGAGGGAGGGAACAAGAACCATGGCTTGTGAGGAGACATGAGGGATGTTTAGGCTGGAGAAGGAGGACTACAGTGGAACACGACTGTCTTCAAAAAGCTAAATGGCTATGGATGAAGGAGATTTATTCTGGCTGGCTCAGAGGGCTAAACTAAGACCAATGTGAGAAATTACAGAACTCAAATCTTGCCTCATTATAAAAAGCAACTTTTTAACAGTCAGAGATATTCTAATTATAAAAACAATAGTAATAGCTCCTGTTATTAGAATGCCTATTAAATGCCTGGCATTGTACTAGGCACCCTAGAATGTATTATCTCATGTAACAACCCCATGAGGTAGGAATTATGACCCCCAATTTGCAGAGGAGGGAACTGAGGTTAGAAGAGGTTAAGTATTACACAAAGCTAATAAGTGGAAGGATTCAAACATAAATATATCTGAAATTAACTAGGCATTCCATACTGTCAGACTACTGGACTGGCATCCTTTTCCTGTCCCAGGAGTTTCTACACCTCACACTTAGATCATAATGAGCTTGATACTGTTCTGCTGTGATTCCTGTGTTAGGATATGGCGCCATCACCTACCCAGTTATCCAAATCAGAAGCCTTATATGACCCATGACACCCCTCTTGTCTTCACTGCCCACATCCAGTCTTTTACCAAAGAACTATTAGTTCTACTTCCTCAACATCAAATCTGTTTCATTTATTCATTCAACAAATATTTATTAAGGACCTACTATGTACCAGGCACTGTGTGCTAAGCTCTGGGATATAACAGCAAACAAAAACATTCTAGTTACTTTATAATTACAGTCTAGTGGAGGAAACGTGATGATAGGTGGTATGAAGAATAAAGCAGGATAAGGAGATAAAGAGTGATGGGGCAGCTGTTTTGGGCAGCTATTAGGGTAGACAAGGATGGTCTCTCTGAGGAGGTGACATTTGAGCAAGAGACCTGAAGGAGGTGAGAGAGTGAGCCATGTAGATATTAGGGAGAGTGTTTCAGGAAGAGGCAATAGTAAGTGCAAATACCCTGAAGTGGCTTCCAGGGCTTTCTACCTCTAGCCAAGAGCCTTCATGATTTGGCCCCTGCCTACCTCAGCAGCCTCTTTTGCCATTCTCCACCTTGGCTGTGTTCTAGTGTGCTCTTGTTCCTACAGGCCCTACATATATTGTTCCTTCTATCTAGATCACTCTCCCTTCTCCCTTTCTCTGGAGAAGCTTCTCTTGACCCCTTAAATCCACATCGCAGTTCCTCCTGCACCCTGTCCTTCTCTTTACCACAGTTCTGTATTGTAATCACATGTTGAATTATCTGTCTCCTCTTGACTTATAAAATGCATGAAGGCAGGGACCATAGTCTGTCTTCTTCACTATTGTGTCCCCATACCTAGCACAGAGCCTGGCATTATGCTTGTTATTTTATTTATTGAATAAAAATGAGTTGAAGTGTTCAGGGAGAGGGCACACGATCATTGTTCAGAATTTGGTATAAAATGAGGTTTCTCAGCCCTGGCACTATTGATATTTTGGGCCAAATAATTCTTCATATGTGGGGTTGTCCTGTGCATTGTAGGATATTTTACAGCACCTCAGGTCTCTATCCACTATATGCCAATTGCTGTACCCCCTAGATATGATAATCAAAAACGTCTCCAGACATTGCCAAATGTTCCCTGGGAGTGAGCAAAATCACCCCCAGATGAGAACAACTTTTATAAAGAGATTCCCATATAGGACTGCCTTAAATATCCTTTAAGGATCCTTTCAACCTTAAAATCTTTATTTTATGGCAAGCACTAGGTATTTAGTCAACAGCCTCCCAGGATAAGGCTGGGGAGAAAACTGGTTTCCTTATCTGGGCAGCTGCAGACTATAGGTGTAGGTGAGTGAGCCTGGTGTGGGGTGTGGTGAGGGGGTGAGAAGCAAAGCAGCTTGAGGGGAAGTTGAGAGTTACAGTTAAAAGTGTATGCTCTGCAGACAGACTCTGCTGGGTTCAAATCCTGCTTCTTTCATTTACTTGTTATATGACCTTAGGCAAATTATTCAACCTTTCTATTCCTCATATTCTTCATTTGCATCATGTAATTAACATGTGCTTCATGGAGTGGTTGTGAAGATTAAATAACATAGTGTGTGGTAGTAAGTAGTCAATAAAAGACAGCAATAATGATTGCTGTTATTCTCCTGATAGAGGACAGATAATCCTAGATACCTCACTGGGTCCTGAAGCATTACTGTTCTGTAGTTCCAAACTTGAAGGTTGTGTTTCTCAGCATGTAGGCCTTGTGGCTCATAGATTATAAGCATCAGCATCATCTGGGGAGCTTGTTAAAAGTGCAGATTCCCAAATCTGAACCTAGACCTGCTAAATCAGACTCTCTGAGGTTGGAAATTGGGAATATGCATTTTAAAAAATTAGTACCTAAGGCAATTCCATTGCCCACTAAAGTATGAGAACCACTACAGTAGGGACTAGTCAGAGTGATGATTTGTATCATGAAGAAAAGGATATGTTATGTTAAGTGTCATCTATTATTTACTAAGGCAGGATGTTACCCATTTAGAAAAGTCTTTTCTTTTAAAATTGGCTCAGTAGCAGCCCCTGCCCTCTGTGCCTCAGCTGTGCTGTCATCCCTGGGTCTTTCACCTGCCCATCTTCTTGGCTAATCCTGACTTTAGAAAATAATCCATCAGTAATCTCAGTCCCAACATTGGGATTCTATTGTGTTGCTGTGCACTGGCATCAGGGGTGGCCTAAAGTTAGTCTTCTCCATCCACTGCTCTATTATCTTATACACTTACAACTGGGCTTTTGCCTCAGTTTCCTTGTCTGGCATGCAGGTCTTAAACTGAGATTGCGAAAACCCTAATCTGATTCTAAGGGCCTCAGATTCACTGCCATTCTAGGCAGCCTCCTCCACAGAGCTACATAGATTCTATTCCCTATACATCTGGGATCTGAATGGAGTCCTATCTGAAAAGACTGGTCACTTGGGACCAATATGCTACCCCATGCTAAATATTGTCTAACTGTTCTTTCCAGCTATGTGCCATTGGGCAAATGACTTAATCTTGCTAAACATCATTTTCCTCTTCTGTTAAACAGAAGACAAAAGAAGCGTTGTTAGGAAGGCTCAGTGAAACATTTTAAGCAAGGTAAGGGTGGGATTCCATTGTGATAGGCAAAATAATGGCCCTTCAAAGATGTCCATATCCTAATCCCTGAAACCTGTGAATATGTGACCTTATGTGGCAAAAGAGACTTTACAAGTGTGATTACATTAAGGATCTTGAGATGGAAAGACTGTCCTAGACTATCCAGGTGTGGCCAATATAATCACAAGGGTCCTTATAAGAGGCAGGCAGGAGGGCCAGAGTCAGAGAAGATGTGACAACGGAAGAATAGTCAGACTGATGCTATTGCTAGAAGGAGGACACAAGCTAAGGAATGTAGATAGCCTCTAGAAGCTGGAAAAGGCAAGGAACAGATTCTCTCCTAGAGCCTCCAGAAGAAATGCAGTCCTGCTGACTCCTTGATTAGCTACATAAGACCCATTTTTGGACTTCTGAACTCCAGAACTGGAAGATAATAAATTTGTGTTGTTTAAGCCACTAAATCTGTGGTAATTTGTTACAGCAGTAATAGGAAACTAATATACGCATGTAACGCATTTAGCAGATTCTGGCACATAGTAAGTGTGCTCACTATGTTATAGTCTGTATTCTTGCACCCACGCCCCCCAGCAATAGACTGACCACCTTTGGTCATTGCTGCCAGACCAAATCACCGTGTCTCTTTGGTGACTCCTCGGGGATATGTCCTATCACTGTGTCAGTTGCCTCCAGCCCCTGTTCTACCCAGACCATGCTTCCTGCTCTACCCATACAACTGAGGTCCCAGCATTGTCGCTGAGCCCACCTGAGTTATGACTAATTTTTAAAATTTCATACTAGGGCATTAACCATTCAGGTACCTAGAAAACGCACTGGTCCGCAATACTCAGAGATCATCTAATTTAACACACTTGTTTTGCAGAAGAGAGAAATAAAACTCAGGTAGGGGAAATGACTTATCCAAAATCAGAAGGCAAGTTGTAGAAAAGCCAGAAATGGAACCTAGAGTCCCTGCCTCCCCGTGAAGGTTCTTTCTGCCATGCTACAGCCTCCACACTAGCTCTGGTTTGCCTCCAAATGCTGTGTCTTTTTTTTTTTTTTTTCCCTTCACTTACAGCCAGTCTAAAAAAGGCCCTCAGGATTGCCCACAATGCCCAGCTTAGCTTCTTGACAAACACCTTAATGGTGCGGTGTTGCCTCTTGGCGGCCACCAGCTCTTGAGTGGGTGGTAAGTGCACTAGCAGGAATTCCCTGGTGTTCTACACAGTGTCCTTGGCCTGCTCCCAGGAGGCTACCACAAGCTAGACAATCACCATGCCCGGGCAGGCGGCACGTTTGGGGTTTTGGATCAGCACTGGGATGTGGGAGTTTTCCAATTCTGGGAAGGCCTCTGCCCAAGGCCAGGAGTGTGACCATGCTCTCATTCACTTTCTCTGAAAGGAGGAGTCTTAGTTGCCTTTACCCTTCCAATGCCCTCCTGCAAGTCTACCACAGCTTTCCTGTCCCCCAGAGCTTGACTTATTGATGGGTTAAGAAAAGAGAGTAGACAAGACAAAGACCAGTAGGCAGGCCCCAGTTTCTCAACCTTGAGAGAGAGATGACTGAACTAGATGACTTCTAAGTAATTATAGAAACTTCTATTATTTTAGCTTAAGTGGTTTGAATGTAGAGCTAATCTTTTGGTTCCTCATTGCCAGCCTTAAAGTCCAATTTCCTCGGTAGGCCACTCAACAAGCTTCAAAAGCTGACACCAATGTACCTTTCCAGCCTTATCTTCTTTTCTATACCTCCTACTCTTTTATTCCCTACTCTAAGTACCCCATACACTAGCTATACTGACCTACTTGTGCTGCCTGAATACATCTGCAGGTTCCTACTTCTGTGCCTTTGTTTATTTCATTCTCTGTCCCTAGAATGCCTTTCCCACATGTTCTCCAGCCTCTACATGATGAACTTCCAGATATCCTTCAAAAGATAACTTAAATGCCACTTCATCTGGGAAAGCTATCCCAGGGTTAAGCGGACTTCCTCTGTGTTCCCAATGCATCTCTCATATTCACAGCATATTTCATATTACATTAGAAATAATGGTTTACATGCCTGTCTCCCTCATGAACTCTTCCACAGCAGGTACTGAGAACTTTCTATGTGCTAGGCATTGTGTTGGAGGTAAACAAGATTGACATAGTCCCTGGCCTCATGGAGCTTACAGCCTGGTAGGGGAGATAGACATTGAAAGACTAAACAATTCATTACAATTGTGATAAGTAGAATGAAGGAAAAGAACAAGGTATTATGAAAGTATATGACAGGAGATTTAGGCTGTGAAGTCGGAGAAGGCCTCCCTGAGGATGTGACATTTCAGCTGAGACCTGGTAAATGAGTAGGAGAGGGCTAGGTGAAGGTCAAATGATGAGTATCCCAAGAAAAAGAATATCCTACTGAATTCCTGAGATGGGAAGGAGCCTGCACATTAGAAAAAGAAAAAGGCCAGGGTGGCTGGAGTCTAGTAAGCAATGGGGAGAGTAGGTGGTATAAAAGAATCTGGAGAGGTGGGAAGGACTCAGTCATGCAGGGCCTTATAGGCCCCTATTAAGCAGCCTGGTGGGTTATGGGTACAAGTGGGTTCATAATATTCTTTTTACTTTCAGGTGTGTTTGAAATTTTTCCATAATAAAAATTAAAAGGAAGAAGTGGTAGTAGTATAGTAATAGTTGTTGTTGTTAGGTGCCGATGAGTTGATTTTGACTTACAGTGAGTAGAACTGCCCCGCAGGGTTTTCTAGGCTGTAATCTTTATGGGAACAGATTGTCAGGTCTTTCTCCTGTAGAACCGCTGGTGGTTTCAAACCACCAACCTTTTGGTTAGCCACTGAGGGGTTGCTCCACCAGGACTCTTTATAGTAATTGTTACTGGGTACTGTTGAGTTGATTCTGACTCATTGTGACCCCATGTGACAGAGTAGAACTGCCCCATGGAGTTTTCTAAGCTATAATCTTTATGGGAGCAGATCTCCAGATCATTCTCCCACAGAGCTTCCGGGTGGGTTCGAACTGCCAACCTTTCGGTTAGCAGCCGGGTGCTTAACCGTTGTACCACCAGGCTTCTTATAGTAATAGTAGTTGGGCCTTTATCCTAAAACACATTTGTAGCAAGGTAAGGGTGGGATTATCATGATCAGATTTTTTTTTTGTTTACTTTTAAGTATTCTTATTAAATATTTCACGCGTTCAGAAAAGCATAAAAAATAATAAACACTGAATAATTACCAATGGTTTTGTGAAATCTTAAGTTTTGCCACATTTGCTTCAGATATAACTGAGCCCTGTGTAGATTTATTTATTTATTTTTAAATAATATTGTGTTTTCGGTGAAGGTTTACACAGCAGTTTAGGTTCCCATTCAACAATTTCTACACAGGTTGTTCAGTGGCGTTGGTTATATTCTTCACAAAACATGAACATTCTCATTATTTCCATTCTGGGTGTTCTGGTTCCATTAATCTAGTTTCCCTGCACCCTTACATTCTCATCTTTGTTTTAAAGTAATTGTTGACCATTTGGTCTCCTATAGGTGATTTAAAAAAATTTTTTTATTATTGTGCACTAGGTGAAAGTTTGTAGAGCAAACTGGTTTCCCATTTGATGATTTGTATATAAAGTGTTCATGACATTGGTTTCATTCCCCACAGTGTGTCAGCACTCTCCCCATTTCTGCCCTGGGTTCCCCGTTTCCTTTTGTCATGATTTACTATCCCTTCCTGCCTTCTCATCTTTGCTTTTGGGCAAATGTTGCCCTTTTGATCCTGTATAATTGATTGTTCTAACGAGCACATTACTCTCGGGTGTTATTGTTTATTTTATGTGCCTGTCTGTGGTTTGGCTGAAAGGTGGTATCTGGGAATGGCTTCCACGCTAGGTGATTTTTTACAGGAGCGCAGTAGTTATGGGTGATATTCATTATCTTGTGAGCCAACCTGTTATTCAACTTATGTAGATTTACTTATAAAAGATCCCTCTGGCTGCCATGGGAAGAAGGATTAGAGGTGGGTAAGAGAAGCTGATCAGTTGGGATGTTTCTGAAATCCAGATAAGAAATGACAGAAGCTTAGGCTAAGATGGAGGCAGTGGGGGTGGAGAGAAGTGGACACAGCGAAGATCTATTCAGGAGGTAAAACTGATTCCACAGGCAGGTGAGAAGAGGGTGGGTGAGCGACAACTCCCACCTTTCAGGCCCCGTGTTTCTGGGGCCAGAGGAAAATGTGCTCATGAGTGTTTGTCGCATGGATTGAGTTTTTAAATTGTTATTGCTAACAAAATTTGTTGATAACAGTGCCTGGTTTTTCTCTATTTACTTTGTAACAACATATATAATCTTTTGGGAAAATGTTATTTATATATATATATACACATACATACATATATATGTATATACACATATACATATATATATACACACATATACATATACATATATATATACACATATACATATATACACACATACATATATATACATATACATACACACACACATATATGTATATATATACATATACAGAGCCCTGGTGGCACAATGGTTAAGTGTTTGGCTGCTAACCAAAAGGTTGGTAGTTTGAATCCACCAGCTGCTCCTTAGAAACCTTATGGGGCAGTTCTACTCTGTCTTATAGGGTTGCTATGAGTTGGAATCGACCAGAATCAACTTGACGGCAATGATTTTTTGTTGTTGTTTTATATGTGTGTATATATATATATATATATACGACTGCTGTTATTCTATATATCATTAAAGCCTATTTTAATGTTGCCTTTAAAACAAATTCATGGAGTAATGTTGAAGAAAACCTAATAAAAGAATTGAATGGACTCAATCCTGATGTCCAGGGAAACCAAATGATTTATTCCAAAAATCTCTCAGCTCAGGAGGGCCAGAGCTGGAATTCACACCTTTTATCTACATACTATTGCCTAAGACAGGTACTCAGGCCCAAGTTGTGCTAAGGAGGTTAAATGGATCCAGGGCAGGAGCTGGCACCCAGAAAGACTCAGGAAGAGGCCTCAGTCTCTCTGCTTCCTCAACACATCTCTGAGCAAGTCACTTCTCTGCTCAGAAACCTTTAATAACTCTCCTCAGCCTTTGGACAAAAGCCAGTTTCACAATCTGCTCACAGCCTCCCTTTCCAGCCTCTTCTCCTTATATGCTCTTACTGGAAACAGCAAGTAACTTGATGCTGCAGGCACATCAAATTATCTACTGTTTCCTCACATGCCATGCAGTTTTATGCAGCCTTAGTTCATGTTTTTCCTTCTGCCTGGACTGCCCCACTCACCATTCTCCATCCTTCTCATCCCTCAAAGGTTCATCTCCGATACCACCTTCTTGCTGAAATGTTCTCTGAATTCTCCAACCTCAGTTAACATCTCCTTCCTCTTCAGTGCTTCCCCAGACCTTGCGTATACCACTAGTATTCATTCATTTATTCTTCAAAAAAAGGTACTGACTTTTGTGTGCCAAGCACAATTCAAAGAAATTGGTGGGAGACACAGACAATACATTTAAAAATATTTATCAAGTGTCTAGAATGTGCCAGGCATTGTGCTAGGCACTGAGGAGACATTGGCTGCAGCCTATTAAGAACTAGTTTGGAAACTCCTATTCTGAGTTCAAACTGTACCATACTATGAGACTAAGAATTTGCTATCACTAATCTTCATGGCATAATTATAATTTATTTTTATTTTCTAGAAAATTGCCTCTTTCAACAACATGGGCCAGACTGGGACATAGCTGAAAGTGGAAGAGATTGGCTAAAAGGCTATTACATAATCCAGAACAGGACAGCTGAGTCCAGAAGAGAAAGCACTGGGGAGAGAAAATCTAGCTTCTTGTCCTTGCTTTACCATTTATTAGCTGTATGTGGGTCCTTGGACAAGTCACATCATTTCTCTGAGTCTCCAAAAATGAGGACAGTATCTTCCCTATGAACCTCACGGCATTGTTGCGAGGATCAAATGAGGCCGTGCACATGAAAGCATCGGGAAAATGCAAAGCTCCTTACAGATACAAACTCATTGCCATGGAGTTGATTCCGACTCCTAGCGACCCTATAGGACAGAGTAGAACTGCCCCATAGGGTTTCCAAGGAGCAGCTGGTGGATTTGAACTGCTGACCTTTTGGTTAGCTGCCAAAACCACTCTTTGGTTAGCAGCTCTTAACCACTGTGCCACCAGGGCTCCTCTTACAGATTCAATGGGTTATTAAATAATAGGAAGAAAAATAGTAAGAATAAGAGAAAGCAAATTAAAAATATAGCAGACTAGATTTAGATTAGATAGAAAGAACTTCCTAACAGTAAGAATTTTTTTCAGACAAGAGTGAAGATGGAGAGAAATTTTTGGCTTGGGAATCAGTTAGTAGTTCTTAATAGGCCTACTCCACCCCCAGACTCATTCAGGGCTCTAACTTTCCTTGGCTACAGGTGCAAATCAAAAAACGCTCTCCATCATCCCAGAGCGGATCACTCAAAACTGGTCTAACCAAAAAAAAACAAAAAACAAAAAGAAACCCATTGTCGTCGAGTTGATTCCGACTCATTGCAACCCTATCGGACAGAGCAGAACTGCCCCATAAGGTTTCTAAGGCTATAGTCTTTACAGAAGCAGACTGCCACATCTTTCTCCTGCAGAGTAGCTGGTGGGTTCAAACTGCCAATCTTTCGGTTTGCAGCTAAGCACTTAACCACTGCACCACCAGGGCTCCTTAAAAACAACAACAACAAAAACTGGACTGGGGGAAGGAATCCACTGTGTCTTGGATCCAGGAGTCATGCTCTGTCACTTGTGTGGCCAGTGCTGATGGGCTTGTCTCTGCCTATACTGACCTTCCTCAGAATCAAACTGGAAACTAGGAAGGCCAAAAAAAAAAAAAAAAAAGATTTGAGGGCATCCTACTCAGCTACTAATAAAAGAAAGAGATTCTTTAAATAAACCAGAGGCAGGAAGCCAATTAGAGAATCAGTGGGACCACCTGATGAGCAAAATACAAAAGAAAGACTCAAGAAAGCAATGGAGAAAATAGACTGACTGAATTTTTTTTTTGGCTTGGTCTCTTGGTAATGAAAGATCAGAGATGTGAAATCAAAACCCAAAGATAGTGAAAAATGCTTTCAGCTAATTAGTCTGGAGACCAGGAAAAAGTTCTAGTTCTGAATCACCGACTATCAGGTTTTGTGCCCTTGGGCAGCTCACTTTAGGCAAATTCAAGAAATATCTGTTAAGTGCTTCCATGTGCTTACCAGTACCAGTACCAGTTGCTGTACAGTGGATTCCCACTCATGGTGACCCCATGTGCTTACCTGGTGATTTCTAAGATCATGCCCACCTCTCAATTCCTCTGTACTGTATGTTACTACCACCAGATGACGACCTATCTAAAGAGTTATAAAGGAACTCAAGGGTGAAATTGTGGAACTACTGCTGAAAAAGAATAACCTTTATTTACATTGAAGGAAGGACAGGTGGGCAATGAGTCTGATTACTAAGAAGGGTTTTGGAAGGGACTTTGAGACCCACCTGCTCATGAATGTGTATTTTAGATCCATGCAACTCTTGGACATAAAGAATAAAGGGTAGAATCACTGAATGCTTATTAAGTGAGCACTTAATGGTGAGGATTGAGACCTGGGGATTGTGTTAGATCTAAAAACATAAAGCAATGTTTTGGCTGGGAAAGGCCCTGCCTAAGAGACACAATTTTCCCCCCAAATAAGTATTTAAAACAACTAAATGACAAACTCAGTGGGGATGCCTCGAGGTGTTCCCCGAGAAGGGAGAAATAAATGATGACTAAAGAAGTTAGGGAACGTTTCCTAGAAAGCAGGGCTCGAGCTGAAACGTTAAGAAAAGGTTTCAGATGAATGGGTGGGGGTGCAGAAGGAGATAGCATGTGTAGATGTCCAGAGAAACATGGGTAACTCATCTTAGGATAAAGGAGATTCAAGCTTGGCTGGAGTAAGGATGCATATTGATGAGCAGTGGGAAAGAAGACCAGCTAGTGGGAAGGTAGGGTGGAATCAGACTCCAGGGGCCTTAAAAGATAGAGGAGTAAGCAACATTATCGGAAGGCCAAAACGTAATAGTATTTCTCTAAGATTTCAATCATGTGATCTACTAGAGTTCAGTGGAGGGATAATTAGGCATAAATTGTTGAGAGAAGCAGTGGATACCGTTCATCTATCTTTTGGAAAGTTTTGGACAATGTATTAGACATTTAAAATGGAGTCATCGTGAAATTAGGGGTGGTGTTTTTACCAGGGCATGAGAACTCACTTAAAGATAGGAAACAATAGATGGAAATAAATGGTCACTTCTCTGAATGCAAAGGCATTAACAGTGCAGGGAGCCCCAAGAGACCATATTGGGACTTGTCTGATTTAAATTTTTTAAAAGTGATCCAGAAGAAGTAGAGCAAAGCAAAAATTTTGGGACTGCAGACGATATTAAGCCCTTTCAGGTAGAAAAATGCTACATCAAAGAAGAGAGCCAGCTGAAGGAAAGCACTGAGTGGGATGCAAAATGGCAGATAAGCGTCAATGTGGAGGAAATGTAAGGTAATGCACTCTGATAAAAATAATCCACTTATAGGGTATTGTGTTCCAGGCTATCAGTTTTGACCCAAGAAAGGGATCCGGGAGCTACTGCAGATTGTTTCCTAAAGGCAGTGGCCTAATGTGTTGGGGCCAGAAAGGCTGACAAAGGGATGGGCAGAATCAGGAAGGGGCCTGGAAACCAAAGAAGAAATCATCCTTCCTTTATACAAAACCATAGGGCTCCACATCTGGGGACAATGGTCAGGTTTACAGCTACTGAAAATTAGGGCCCAAGATATCCAGAAAAGGGCAACTAAAATGCCCCAGAGGATTAGAAACCCCGAGAGTATGGCCCCAGATACCGTTTTAGCTCAGTAATGAAGTCACTCCTGAGGTTCACCCTTTAGCCAAAGATTAGACAGGCCCATAAAACAAAACGAGACTAAAGGGGCACACCAGCCCAGGGTCAAGGACTAGAAGGCAGGAGGGGACAGGAAAGCTGGTAATAGGGAACCCAGGGTCGAGAAGGGAGAGTGTTGATGTGTGGTGGGGCTGTTAACCAATGTCATAAAACAATATGTGTTAACTGTTTGATGAGAAGCTAGTCTGTTCTGTAAACCTTCATCTAAAGTACAATAAAAATAAAAATAAATAATAAAAAAAAAGAAACTTATAAAATGACCCAGAGGATTAATGTGGCCACTTTAGGCATGGCCTGTCATAAGGAGGTAACTTAACTTTGAAAGATAAAGGCTATGAGAGAAGGAATAATCAAAGCCTATAAAATTGATAAGAACAAAAGAGTGGGTAAGCATAATCTTCTCTCCAAATCCTCACATATTTAAAGGAATAAAAGACCATTGGTGTCGAGTCGATTCCGACTCATAGAGACCCTACAGGATAGAGTAGAACTGCCCCATAAAGTTACCAAGGAGCAGCTGGTGGTTTCAAACTACCAACCTTTTGGTTAGCAGCCAAGCTTTAATCATAGTGGTTAGACTATGCCACCAGGACTCCTTTTAATGCTTGAAATATCATAGGAATAAAAGGGTTTCAGAGTTGAGATCTTCTAGCCCTATCTCTCTATGTTGTTGTTGTTGTTAGCTGCCATTGAGTTGGCCCTGACTCACGATGACCTCATGTGTCACAGAGTAGAACTGCTCCTTAGGGTTTTCTTGGCTGTAATCTTTATGGAAGCAGATTGTCAGGCTTTTCCTTCTGCGGATCAGCTAAGTAGATTTGAACCACCAATCTTTCAGTTAGCAGCCGATCACAAACCACTCGCACTACCCAGACTCTCTTTTTTTATGTTAGAAATGGTGAGAGTCAAGGCTAGAGAGGTCAAGGAAATGACCCAAGGTCACAGAAACCATCAGAGGCCAAAGTCGGAGGAGAACCAAGGCATCCTAAACTCCAGGTGAGATCTTTCCACCTCACCTTGTACACTCAGGAAGACCAAAGGAATCCTGCTTTGCATAGGGCATAAGCTCAAGAAACACATTCCTTTGAGATAAGATAAAGCTGAAAACACAAACAGGCTTGAGAGAGTTTTCACTAAAATTCAACCAACAATTATGAGATCTTTGGAAGACAACTACCAACTGGGACTAAAGAGACTTTTTTCACACCCAATTTTTTTTTTTGAATCATGTATCCCTTTGAGAATCTGAAGAAATCTAGGAACCCTCTCTTAGAAAAACACACATTTGCACATATAAACAAATACAATTTTGCACAATATTTCAGAGAATTTTTGACCCTCTGAGTTCCATTCCCAATTAAGAATCTGTTCCAGCAGATTCTTCTGAACAAACAGACTGCCCATGTCAACAAACACACTCCATTCCTTAGGATCACTTAGGCAATCACTTAGATCTCCCCCAGCAAAACACCACTGTCCCAACTCTAAATTTAAGAAATCATTTATTAGAATTGCAGACCTCTAGGTTGGAAGAGACCAAAGAAATTACCTAATCCAACTGTCCTCCCCTCATGTGACATACAATAATGTTATGGTTAAAAATGTGGAGACTGGGCTCAATCTGCCTAGATTAGAATCCCAACTCCATCACACAGTAGCTGCGTGACCTTGGAAAACTGTATCCTCGTCTGTAAAATGGGGATAATAACTGCAACTATCTCATCAGATAGTTGAGGATTAAATAATTCATATAAAACATAGCATCAGGCCTGGCACACAGTGAGTGCTCACTAAATGCAACCTAGCATTATTGTTATTATTGTGCATGTATCCATTACCATCCCTTCCTGGAGCCCCTGTTTGCACATGCCAGTGGTGAGCAGCTCATCTCCTCCTAAGCTGGTTAGGCAGCTCCAATTGTTACAAACTTCTTCCTATTCTGAGCCGAAATCTGCCTTCTTGCAACCTCAACCCCTGTTCCTGTTGGCCCTAGTTCTACCCTGTGGGACCACACAGAGCAAGTCTATCCTTCCTCCACGTGACAGCTCTTCAGATATGAAGACAGGGATCGAGCGTCCCCTCGTCCTGTCTTCTCTAGCTTGAACATCCTCAGTTTCTTCCCTCAGCCCAGAACAGACTGGCTGCGCTTACTATTTACTCCCAGGCGTTGTACGGTTTCCCTCACACATAGTCATGCAGGCCACACACCCTACCGCCACCACAACTACCCAGACCCTCTTGCTCCGCCCCCGCCCGCTGCCCCTGTCCGCGGTGCTGAAGTGGCTCTCAGACCCGGCGCCCCTCCGCGCGGCCCTTGCCAGTCCCCGCCCAGGATCCCAGCCCCG
>NW_004443944.1:28853620-28870782 GCF_000243295.1 Trichechus manatus latirostris
GGTTCCGGGCCAGACTTGGGGCAGCGGCTGGGGAGCGGAGCTAAGGTGGGGGCCAGAGAGGCTAAAAGAACAGCTCCGGAGCGGGGTCTAAGGGGTGGCACTGGAGGAGGGGGTCTGAAGGGCAGCCCCGGGGAGCAGAAAGAAGCTAAATAAATAATCCTGAAGATGGAGACATGGGATGGCTCTGGGGGAAGATATCAGGGGTTGGGGTCCGAAGCCAAAGGAATACCCCTGGAGAGAAGGGTCCGAGAGGGTAGCACTAGAAGAGGGGGTCTGAGAGACAGACCTGGGGGAGGGACTAAGCAGCGACCCTGAGGTAATGGCGGAGTTAGAGAAGAATGAGGTAAATAAATAGCCCTGGAGGAGAGGGTCTGAGGGGCTGTCCTGCGGAGGGGGATAGAGAGGCTAAAGGAATAGACCAGAGGGATGTTTGGTGGGGGCAGGGGCAGCCCTGTGTGACTAGGGGAAGTTAAGGTGACACTTATTCCTTCACCCTTCAAAGGGAAAGAGATCATCCAACTGAGATCATCTTTCATCCAAAACAAGCCATATTTTTTGAACGCTTTATATAGGTAGGATTCTCGGCTACTTGGGGTACAAAAAAGAGGAGACCGATTTCCCTGAAGTTTAGAGGTTTACAGCTTGGTGAGGAAACTTAAGTGCAAAGAAATACAGGGCAACAAACACCAAATGTCAAAAAGGATATAGGTGCTCCAGGAGTGCAGGACTGGGATAATCAGGAAAGGTGTGATGGAGGAGGTGAGACTCTAGCTAAGCCCTGAAGGAAAGGCCACAAGCCAAGGGGAGTAGAGAGGGTATTTCAGGTAAGGAGTTGAGGGTGTACAGGATGAAGTTGGGGCAATAGATCAGCTCCTCTGGAGCACAGAGTTTCTATGGGAAGTGCTGGGAATGAGGAAAATAGTACAGGGCTGTGAATCAAAGGATAATAAATTTGGGTTGTATTCTGAAGGCAGATGGGGAGGGGGAAGGGTTGAAGGTTTTTTTTGAGCAGGATCGTGTGTGCAAAATGGTGTTTTATGGTTACCTAGTAATTTAGAGATATGGAAAGGGCATAAGCTTTAGAGTCAGACCTATGTTCACATCTTGACTCTTCCTTTTTTATAAGATGATGCTAATATTGTTCCATAAGGTTGCTGTAAGGATGAAGTGCTTGGCACTTAATAGATATTCCATGTTAGTTCCTCTCCTAGTGTGTAGAATAATGACCAGAGGAGCAGAAGGATTAGTTGGGAGACTACTGAAATAGTCTAGGTATAAGGAAATAATGTTAACAGAAATAATTAACATCTACTGAATGCCTACTATGTACCAGCATTGGACTAAGCACTTTACTGCATTATATCTCATTTAATCCTCATAGCAACCCTATTAAATAGATGCTGTTACAAACACACCATTTATAAGTGGCAGAGCTGAAGCAATTTGACCTCAGAATCCATTTTTTTCCCTAGGATGAGGACAGTGGAAATGGAAAACAAAAAGATCTAAAAGACATGGGGCAAAGAAGAAGAGGGAAAGGAGTTCAGGGTTGTCATGGAGTCACCACAAGGAAGAACCAACTTGAGGGAGATGACAAAGAGATTGTTTATAGGCTTGCTGAGATTGAGGTGATTGCAAGACCTGTGAGATGCGTATAGGAATGAGTTCAGAAGAATGTGGTGGCTGGAGAATGGATATTTTGGAAACTGCCAGGTAAATATGGTAGTTGAAGATGAAAGAGTAGAGTAGATAAGAGCAAAAGGCTGAGGGCTCCACTTTGAGACATACGTATTCAGGGCCTGAGAAAAGGAATTAAAGACAGCAAATGAGTCTAACGAGTGGTCAAAAAAGACTGAAGAATCAGGGTGTGGACTATTAGGGAAAGAGAAGGAGAGTATCAGGGAGAAAGAGAGGGTTGGCAGTGTCAGGGAGATAAAAAAGATGGAAGGCTGGATAAACATCAAATTGAACATCTCACAGTCTATGGGAAATAGAAACACAAATAATAGTGGTAAAGTGGTAAGTATGACAGAGATGGAAACAAAGTGTTGTGGAAACATTGAAGAAAAAGCAACAAACTGCCCAAAGTTGAAATGTTTGGGCAGGTGGGTATTCCAGAAGGGGGAAATAGTACATTCAAACAGTAAAAGAGAACAGAATGGACTGCTCTTCTCAAGAATAAAATCTGTCTTATTTATATTCTTACCTCTAATGCCAAATGCTCACTGAACTACTAATGACGATGTAGGGTTAAAGTGATCCTCCATGAGCTAGCTACCAAGGATGGTGGATAAGGATGGCAGTAGGTAGTTAATGATAAGGAAGGAAGAAGGTGGTATAAACAAAGGAAGAGGATAAAATGATCCCTAACATAAGCCCCTAGTAAGGGGAAGGTCCAGAGACAATTCTAAAGCCAGCCCAAGAGGAGGTTTAGAAGGCTTCAGAGTAACACTCTAATATAGAATTGCCAGGGCTCTGACTTTTCAGTCTCCAGCCACCATGATGAACATGAGATACAATGGAAAAAGTACTGGACTTAAAGGCAGACACTTGGTGTCTTAGGCATCTAGTGCATCTATAAGAGAAATACCACAAGTGGATGGCTTTAACAAAGAGAAGTTTATTCTCTCACAGTCTAGTAGGCTACAAGTCCAAATTCAGGGTGTCACCTCCAGGGGAAGGCTTTCTCTCTGTCAGCTCTGAAGGAAGATCCTTGTGATGTATCAGTCTTCTCTTGGTCTGGGAGCGTCTCAGCGCAGGAACCTCAGGTCCAAAGGATGCCTTCTGCTCCCAGCACTGCTTTCTTGGTGGTATGAGGTCCCCATGTCTCTCTGCTCACTTCTCTTTTATATCTCGAAAGAGATTGGTTTAAGACACTATCTAATCTTGTATACCTCATCAATATAACTGCCACTAATCCAGCTTATTACATCATAGTGATCGAATATACAACACATAGGGAAATCACATCAGATTACAAAATGGTAGACAATCATATAATACTGGGAATCATGACTTAGTCGAGTTGACAGATATTTTGGGGGGACACAATTCAATCCTTGACACTTGAATTCAAGTACTGGCTCTGTCATTAACTTCCAGGGTGCCTTTGGGTAGGTCACTTCATCTCTTTGAGTCTTGGTTTCTTCATCTGCAAAATGGAACTAATGTCCCCTGCCCTCTCCACTTTGTGGAGAGGGCCACATGACTAGTTGGGATTCATTTTGTAAACTACACAGTAAACTGACCAGATGTTAGGAAAAACTTTGAAGCTGATAATCTTATCAAGAAGCATTTATATCAGTGCCAGAGCTCATTGTAGGGAAACTGGAGCCACCTATTCCTTTTACCTTCCTTTTATTAAATATCTTTTGGGAGCTAGATACTATGAGAGGGGTTGGAGATATAAAGAAGATCAAGTTATAGTTAATGCCTTGCTGCCTTTAGGAAGACAGTCAATCAGGAATAGAGACACATAGAGACAATAAAAAGACAATATGTGCTATAACAGAGAAAAGAAAAATATGGGAGTAGAGAGGAGGGAACTAATTATCTAGGATGGCAGGAGGTGAGACAGGCAGGAATTAGCTGTGCAGAGTGGGGAGAGAACTGTATGTGCCAAGGCACAGACATATATGCATGTCATGCTAAGGAGTTTGGACTTTATGTTCTAGGTCGGTGGTTCTCAAAGTGTGGTCCAGGCCCTTTAAGAGGGTCTGAAAGGCCAGAACAGAATACTAAGACATTATTTTCGTTTTTCACTCTCATTCTCTCATGAGGATACTGTATAGCTTTCCAGAGGCTTCATGACGTGATACCACAAGAGATTGAATGCAGAAGCAGTTATAAGAACACAGCTATCTTCTATTAAGCCAGACATGAAACAGCTTTTCAAAAATGTAAAACAGTACCACTCTTCTCGCTAATATTTTCATTTTGTAAAACACAAGTTATTTTTCATAAAATGTCATGTATGTTAACAAGTTTATGTTTATTATTTTAAATTAATAAGTAAATATTTTCATAATTTCTCAGTTTTGATTTCTAGTGTGGTTATTACCGATAAATATAATCCACATAAACAAAACTTCTTTGGATTCCTCAATAGTTGTTAAGGGTATACAAGGGTCCTGACACCAAAAAGTTTGAAAACCCTGTTCTAGGCAGTAGGGCATCATTGAAGGATTTTAAATAAAGGAGTGACATGATCATATTTCCTTCGACAAATTCGTTTAACAAGTATTTATTAAACACCTGCCATGTGTCAGACACTATTCTAGGTACTAGGATAGAACAGTAAACAAATCAAATAAAAATCCCTGCTTTCATGGAGCTTACATTATACTGGAGACAACAGACAATAAGTAATTAGAAATATATAATATGTTAGATAGTGATAATTGTGGAGAAAAGCAGAGAACTAGGATATGAATTCTCAAGAGTGTGTATGCATATGTATGTGAAATTTTGAATAGGTTGGCCAGGGAAAGCTTCAATAAGAAAAAACTTTTTAGTAAAGACCTGAAGGTGTGAGGGAGCGAGCCATGTAGATTTCTGGGAGAAACTAATTCAGGCAGAAGGAACACCAAGTGCAAAATTCTGAGGCAAGAACATGCCCCGAAGTTTGAGGAGCAAGGTAGAGACCAGTGTGGCTGGAGTGGAAGAAGAGGGGTATTAGATGAAGTCAGAGAGGCTATGGAGGGGTGCTCTGTATGAGATAAAAAGCCATTGGAAGGTTTTGAGAAGAGAAGAATCATCTTTTGACTTTTTAACAGAACCACTTTGTATGCTGTGCTGAGAACAGGTTGAAAGAGCACAAAGCAAAAAGGCCAGTTGGGAGGCACAAGATGATGGTGGCTTGGACTAGGGTCCAAGTGGGGATAGTGAGACGTAGTTGGATTCTGGATAGATTTTGAAAGTAGAGGGACAGAATTTAGTAATAAATTGGATATGGGCTACAAGAGAAAGAGTAGAGTCAAATTACACCAAACTTTTTGGCCTGAGCAACTAGAAGAATGGAGTTGCCATGCAGGAGACACAAGTTTGAGGGGAAATATCGAGAGCTCAGTTTTAGACATGTTAAGTGGGAGATATCCATTAAATACTCAAATGGATGTGCCAAGTAGGCTGTTTGATATATGGGCCTGAGTTTAGGAAACAGGTCTAGACTGGAATATGAATTTGAAGGTTATTAGAATAAAGATAATATTAAAAGCCAAGGGACCAAAAGAAATTTCTTAGGTAATGAGTGTAGGTAGAAAAGAGAAGTGTTCCAATGACTGGATCCTGAGGCAGCTCTGATAGTTAGAGTCTGGGAAAATTAGGAGGGACCAGCAAAAGAGAGTGAGAAGAAACAGCCAGAAAGAAGAAAACCAGGAGAATGAGAAATCCTGAAAGCCAAGTAAAAAACGTGTTTAAGGAGGAATGAGTAATTAATTGTGTCAAATGCTCCTTACAGATGAAATAACGTGAAGATTAAGAAATGGTCATTGGATTTACCGATGTGGAGGTTATTGGTGATCTTGAGAAGAGCAATTTTAGTGGAGTGGTAAGGACAAAAATCTGACTGGAGTAGGTTCAAGAGAGAATAGCAAAGCAATTGAGAATGGTGAGTATATACACTTTTTTCAAGGAGTTTTGTTACAAAGAGGAGGAGAAAAATTGGACAGCTGGAGAGGAGAGTGGAGTGAAAAAAAGGTTATTTGTTTTTGTTTGTTTTCAAGATAGCAGAAATAGTGTTTGTATGATGATTGAGAATGATCCAGTAGAGAGTGAAAAAATTGAGGATGCGGGAGAGCAAGGGGAGAATTTCTGAAGCAATGTCCTTGAGTAAGAAAGTACACAAGTGGAGAGGTGGTCTATGAGCTATGAAAATTCATCCATAGTAACAGGAAAGATGAGGACTTTTAGGAGTATAAACCTGGTATCAGTGTGGAGAAGCGATTAGAGGAAGAACATGCATTTATTGTCTACTTACTTTTTGTCTGGCACTGTGCTAGATGCTTTCCTCACAACTGTGCTTGACATAGGAGGGAGGCGGGTTATGAGGCTGTTGCAATGAGGCAAGTTAAGAACTGAACTAAATCTCCCGAAGTTCCAAGACACTGTGCTCTTTATGCTCCCATGGAACTTTTTTTTTCCCTTAGATCACATTGGCTTCTTATTGCAGATGTCAGAATGCCATTCATTTGGGTGGGAAGATTAAGAAATAGTCATTGGATTTACTGATGTGGAGGTTATTGGTGCTTTTGAGAAGAGCAGTTTTGTTGGAGCAGTTGGGGAAATCGGGAGATCAAGAAAGGTTTCAAAAAGGAAGCAACACTTGGTATGAGCCTATATAATTTTTTTTAGTGTGTTTATTTATTTATTATTGCGCTTTAGTTGAAAGTTTACAGCTCAAGTTAATTTCTCATGCAAAAATTTATACACACATTGTTATGTGACCCTAGTTGTAATCCCTATAATGTGACAGCACACTCCCTTTTTCCACCCCGGGTTTCCCGTGTCCATTCAGCCAGCTCCTGTCCTTTTCTGCCTTCTCATCCTGCCTCCAGACAGAAGCTGCCCATTTGGTCTTGTATCTGTTGAACTAAGAAGCACACCCTTCACGAGTACTATTTTATGTTTTATACTCCAGATTGATCTTTGTCTAAGAGTGGGCTTCTGGAATGGTTTTAGTTCTGGATTAACAGGGCATCTGGGGGCCACGGCTTCGAGGGTTCCTCCAGTCTCAGTCAGACCATTAAATCTGGTCTTTTTACGTGAATCTGAGTTCTGCACCACACTTTTCTCCTGCTCCATCAGGGACTCTCTGTTTTGTTCCCTGTCAGGGCAGTCATTGATGGTAGCCAGGTACCATCTAGTTCTTCTGGTCTCAGTGAGCCTATATATTTAAAATTAATTGTTTTATATGCAGTAGAAGCTGAACATTACCACACATGTATTTAAAAGTTATAAGCAATGGAAGACCAGATAACATTTCCACTGGCAGAAAACTGAGGGTAAAGGCAGAGGCAGGAAAGGGTCTGATGATTCAGGATCTAGAGAAGTCCTCAGTTCAACATCCCACCTTAGTCTCAAGCTCCAGTCCCAAATGATTTGGGGTTATTTCCCTCTATGCTTAAGAGCATATTCAAGGTGATGTGCATACAATGAAACACTGGGCAGACATTAAAAAGAATGAGGAGGTTCTTTGTGAGCTGTTAGGAAATTATTTCCAAAATGTAACGCTAAGTGAAAAAAAACAAGGTACAGAATACCGGGTATAGTATGCTACCATTTGTGTAATAGTGAAAAAGAACACACACACACACATACATACAAACACACTTGCTTGTTTATGCATAAAAAAATCTCTGGAAGGGATACCCAAGAAATTGATAACAATGATTGCCTTCAAAGAGGATGAAAAATGTGGCTTGAGGACAGGCTGGGAGGGAAATTTTTTACTGGATAACTTGTGACCTTTGAATTTTTA
This sequence comes from Trichechus manatus latirostris, assembly GCF_000243295.1. Taxonomy (NCBI): domain Eukaryota; kingdom Metazoa; phylum Chordata; class Mammalia; order Sirenia; family Trichechidae; genus Trichechus; species Trichechus manatus. The sequence continues at coordinate 28,861,098 of NW_004443944.1, forward strand.
ACCATGTGGATAGAGTATCTAGTCATAAAATAAATAATTGCAAGTTAACGTTTTTTAAAAAGTCAGTGTAATAGTTTTTAAAGTCCACTTCCTGAGAAGAGAATATAGATTATAATATATTGTAAGCAATGGCAGCTTACCTAGATGGGCTGTTTCAAAAGTCAGGCCTTAATCTGCACAGCAAAAACTACCAGAAATAAAGTAAAAAACAAACAATAAGCTAGGCAAAGTATTTATTACTAATTTTCTTAACATAAAACAGCTGTTATGAACCAATAAGCAAAAGATCTATAATCCAATTCAAAAATGGACAAAGGACAAAATGGGCTTCACATAAATAGAAATGGACATTTTAAAAAATGATCAACCTCATTCGTAACCAAAAAGGCCAATTAGAGCAATGAGCTACTGCTTTCTCACCTACAAGACTGCAAATACCAAAAAGCTGGATATTATAGAGTGTTAAAGAGGGCATGATGAAACAGATACTCCTCAATACTGTTGGAAGGATATAAACTGGTATAGTCTATTTGGGATACAAATTAGCAACATTAATCTTAAAAATGGGCATACTTTTTTTTAAATTTTTTTTTTTATTGTACTTCAGGTGAAGGCTTACAGAACAAATAGTTTCTCATGAAACAGTAGTACACATATCGTTTTATGACGTTGGTTAACAACCCCACAACATATCAACCCTCTAACTTCTCAACCTTTTTTTTTTGGTGAAAATACACATAGCCAAAGATACACCATTTCAAATATTTCTACATGCACAGTTCAGTGACATTGACTACGCTCTTCCAATTGTGCTGTTATTCTCACTTCAGATGAAGGCTTACAGAACAAAATAGTTTCTCATTTAACAGTTACTACACGTTGCCCTATGACAACGGTTAACAGTCTCACAACACATCAACAATATCCTTACTCAACCCTGGGTTCCCTATCACCAGCTTCCTTGTCCCCTTCTGCCTTCTGGCCCTTGTCACTGGACTACTGTACCTCGTTAGTCCCATTTGGTTTTATAGGGCCGTCCACTCCCAGGCTGAATGGTGAACCTCAGAGATAACTTCACCACTGAGCTAATACGGTGTTTGGGGGCCATACTTTCGGGGTTTCTCCAGTCTCCTTTAGGCCAGTAAATCTGGTCTTTTTTTTTGTGAGTTAGAATTATGTTCTACATCCTTCTCCAGCTCTGTCCAGAACCCTCTGTTGTGATCCTGGTCAGAGCAGTCAGTGGTGGTAGCCGGGCACCATCTAGCTATACTGGACTCAGTCCGGTGGAGGCCTTGGTAGCTGTGGACAATTAGTCCTTTGGACTAATCTTTTCCTTGTATTCTGTTCTCTTCATTCTCCCTTGTTCCCAAAGGGTTGAGACCAGTGGAGTATCTTAGATGGCCACTCACAGGCTGTTAAGACCCCAGACACCACTCACCAAGGTAGAATGTAGAGCATTGTCTTTATAAGCTGTTATGCCAATTGAGCTAGATGTTCCCCGAGACCATGGTCCTCACGGCCCTCCGCCCAGCAATTCAGTCCCTCAGGGAGTTTAGATGTGTCTATGGGGCTTCCATGACCTTTCCTTGTACAAGTTGTGCTAGTTTCCCCTGTATTGTGTACTGTCTCACCCTTCACCCAAGATACCACGTATCTATTGCCTATTTAATATTTTCCCCCCACCCCTCCCATCCCTGGTAACCAACAAAGATTGTTACATTTTGTGTGTGAACTTTTTCATGGGTTTTTACAATAGAGGTCTCATATAATATTTGTCCTTTTGTGATTGACTTATTTCACTTATCATAATGTCCTCCAGTTTCATCCATGTTATGAGATGCTTCACCGATTCATTGTTGTTCTTTCTCATTGCATAGTACTCCATTGTGTGTATGTACCATAGTTTGTTTATCCATTCATCTGTTGATGGGCATCTAGGTTGTTTCCATCATTTTGCTATTGTGAACAATGCTGCCATGAACATAGGGGTGCATATGTCTATTCGAGTGACGACTCTTATTTCTCTAGGATATATTCCTAAGGAGTGGAATTGCTGGATCGAATGGTATGTCTATTTCTAGCTTTCTGAGGAAGCGCTTTATCATTTTCCAAAATGGTTGTATCATTTTGCATTACCACCAGCAGTGCATAAGAGTTCCCATCTCCCCGCAGCCCCTCCAACATTTGTTATTTCCAGTGTTTTTGACTCATGCCAGTAATGCCAGGGTGAGATGGTATCCCATTGTGGTTTTAATTTGCATTTCTCTAACGGCTAGTGATCGCGAGCATTTCCTCATATGTCTGCTGGCCATTTGAATGTCTTCTTTGGTGAAGTGTCTGTTCATTTCCTTTGCCAAAAAAATGGGCATACTTTTGACTTATCAACTCTAATTTTGAAAATTTATTCTAGATAGAAATGTCCTTGCATATGTGCAGAGACAAATGTACATGATTGCTCATTGCAGCACTCTTTGTCATTGCAAAAGACCCAAAGCAACTGAAATATTTTCCAGTTGGGGAAACTGCTTCATCTAAACAGAGGAACACTATATACATGATGAAAAGAATGCTGTGGATCTGTGTAACTGTTGTGACAAGATGTTAATTTAGCCCTCATTATCTCTTACTTAAGGAGCCCTGGTGGTGCTGCAGTTAAGCGCTTGGCTGCTAACTGAAAGGTTGGCAGTTAGAACCCACCAGCTGCTCCATAGGAGAAAGATGTGGCAGTCTGCTTCCGTAAAGATAACCACTTTGGAAACCCTATGGGACAGTGCCTCTCTTTCCTGTAGGGTCACTATGAGTCGGAATAGACTCAATGGCAATGAGTATCTCTTACATGGACTACAGCAATAGCTTGCCAACAAGTCTCCCTGTCTTATCTTGCCCTCTTGCAGGACCTGCTACATAATTTGCATGGCCCACTGCAAAATGAAAATGCAGGGCCCCTTGTTAAAAAAATACTAAGAAATTCAAGATGATGACAGCAGAGCACTAAACCAAGTGTGGGGCCCCTCTGAGTGTGGGGCCCTGTGTGACTGCAGAGGTCACACTCCTATGAAGCTGGCCCTGTCCCTTTCAGTGCAACTTCGATACTGGCTTCTAGAGTGGCATGCTGTTCCCTTTGCCTGGAATATCCTTCTACCACCATCTCCTTTTTTCTCTATGACATGCCTGACAAAAAATAACTCAAATGTGACCTGCTTTGGGAAGTTTTCCTTTGAACCCTTTCACCCAAGTCGTTCTCTCTTCAGTGCACCCCCAGCCCTTGCAAATAAAAAAACCCGTTGCCGTAGAGTCGATTCTGACTCACAGTGACCCTATAGGACAGAGTAGAACTGCCCAATAGGGTTCCCAAGGAGCACCTGGTGGATTCGAACTGCGAACCTTTTGACTAGCAGCCAAATTCTTAACCACTGCACAATCAGGGCTCCTTGCAAATACTGCTGTTAAATCTTTATCACATATATCATGATTATTTGTTTAAAACTCTCCCTCACTGAGCTTTCCCAGGGCTTGGTCTAAGGCTTATGCTTTTTTTTGGTAACCCTAGCACCTAGTACATTGCCTAGCTTAGGGTAGTTGAGTGAATGAGTGAGTCGGAGTGGATATGTTTTGGATGGGTATGCTAAATAACCAGTCATATTGCTTCCCAGTTATATCTCACATTCATGTTGCTAAATCTGATTGGATTCTAACTGAACTGAGGCCAGCAGGCCCTGATGGCTGGCTCTTGACTCTAGGAGCCATAGTATAGCTTTCAAATAAATGGTCCTCTGGAGGGCTACGAGATGCCTGGACCTGAAAGCCTTCCTTCAAGCCACCCACACCTATCTCTGAATCTCCCTATACCCTCTGGGCCTTTAAAATGGAGCTCTGATTTCATCAGGGCCAGCTCCAGCTCCCATCAGTCAGTTCTAGGTTCCAGGAACCTGGCAGTACTTTCAGATTGCCCCCAGTGCTCTGGAACACTGGCTTTCAAATGGGGGGTATGCAATACTCCTAGGTACCTAAACACTTTCTGAGGGGTACTACTGTACTGATATTTTCAAGGGAATTAATTTCCACATATTCAACTTCTGTATGTACTCTGACTGAGAAAGTTCCTGAGGTTGAGGCTCCAACTGGCTTTTCCTTCATAATTTCAATTCTCCTAGTCTTCATAAGAAAGGCATATCCCTGGCCCACTTTGAATCTTACTATGGTATGTTGCCTGGGGCAATAAAAAATCTTGAAGGTGCCTGTCTTAGTTGTCTAGTGCTGCTGTAACAGAAATACCACAAGCGGATGGCTTTAACAAAGAGAAATTTATTCTCTCACAGTCTAGGAAGCTAGAAGTCCAAATTCAGGGTGCCAGCTCCAGGGGAAGGCTTTCTCTCTCTGTCAGCTCTGGAGGAAGGTTCTTGTCATCAATCTTCCTGGGTTGAGGAGCTTCTCAGCACAGGGACCCCAGGTCCAAAGGACAGGCTATTCTCCTGGCTCTTGTTTCTTGGTGGTATGAGGTCCCCATCTCTCTGCTCCCTTCTCTCTTTTATATCTCAAAAGAGGTTGACTTAAGACACAACCTAATCTGTAGATTGAGTCCTGCCTCATTAACGTTGTTGTTGTTGTTAGGTGCTGTGGAGTCGGTTCTGACTCATAGCGACCCCATGTACAACAGAACAAACCACTGCCCGGTCCTGCGCCATCCTCACAATTGTTATGCTTAAGCCCGTTGTTGCAGCCACTGTGTCAATCCATCTCATTGAGGGTCTTCCTCTTTTTCACTGACCCTCTAATTTACCGAGCATGATGTCCTTTTCCAGGGTCTGATCCCTCCTGATAACATGTCCAAAGTATGTGAGACAAAGTCTCACCATCCTTGCTTCTAAGGAGCATTCTGGTTGTACTCTTCCAAGACTGATTTGTTCATTCTTCTGGCAGTCCATTGTATATTCAATATTCTTCACCAACACCACAATTCAAAGGCATCAATTCTTCTTCTGTCTTCCTTATTCATTGCCCAGCTTTCACATGCATATGAGGTGACTGAAAACACCATGGCTTGGGTCAGGCGCACCTTAGTCTTCCAGGTGACATCTTTGCTTTTCAACACTTTAAAGAGGTCTTTTGCAGCAGATTTTCCAATGCAATGCGTCTTTTGATTTCTCGACTGCTGCTTCCATGGGTGTTGATTGTGGATCCAAGTAAAATGAAATCCTTGACAACTTCAATCTTTTCTTCGTTTATCGTGATGTTGGTTATTGGTCCAGTTGTGAGGATTTTTGTTTTCTTTATGTTGAGTTGTAACCCATACTGAAGGCTATGGACTTTTGAATCCGACTTGAATTTCTGGCAGTTCCCTGTCGACGCACTGCTGCAGCTGCTTTTGAATGATCTTCAGCAAAATTTTACTTGCATGTGATATTAATGATACTGTTGGATAATTTCCACATTCTGTTAGATCACCTTTCTTTGGAATAGGCATAAATATGGATCTCTTCCAGTCGGTTGGCCAGGTAGCTGTCTTCCTAATTTCTTGGCATAAATGAGTACCTCCAGTGCTACATCCATTTGTTGAAACATCTCAATTGGTATTCTGTCAATTCTTGGAGCCTTGTTTTTCGCCAATGCCTTCCATACAGCTTGGACTTCTTCCTTCGGTACCGTCAGTTCCTGATCATATGCTACCTCCTGAAATGGCTGAATGTTAACCAATTCTTTCTGGTATAGTGACTCTGTGTATTCCTTCCATTTTCTTTTGATGCTTCCTGCATCATTTAATATTTTCCCTGTAGAATCCTTCAATATTACAACTCAAGGCTTGAATTTTTCTTCAGCTCTTTCAGCTTGAGAAATGCTGAGCATGTTCTTCTGTTTTGATTTTCTATCTCCAGGTCTTTGCACATGTCATTATAATACTTTGTCTTCTCAAGCCTCCCTTTGAAGTCTTCTATTCAGCTCTTTTACTGCATCATTTCTTCCTTTTGCTTTAGCTACTCAACATTCAAGCAAGTTTCAGAGTCTCTTCTGATATCTATTTTGGTCTTTTCTTTCTTTCCTGTCTTTTAAATGACCTTTTGCTTTCCTCATGTATGATGTCCTTGATGTCATCCCACAACTTATCTTGTCTTCGGTCACTAGTGTTCAACATGTCAAACCTGTTCTTGAGATGGTCTCTAAATTCATGTGGGATATAATCAAGGTCATACTTTGGCTCTCGTGGACTTGTTCTAATTTTCTTCAGTTTCAGCTTGACCTTGCATATGAGCAATTGATGGTCTGTTCGGCAGTCAGTCTCTGGCCTTGTTCTGACTGTTGATACTGAGCTTTTCCATCGTCTTTTTCCACAGATGTAGTCGATTTGATTCCTGTGTACTCCATCTGGCGAGGTCTACGTGTATAGTGACTGTTTATGTTGGTGAAGAAAGGTATTTGTTTGGTCTTGCCCAGAGACTTCATCAGCCTGAGACCTGAAGAACTGGATGGTGCCTGGCTACCACCAGTGACCACCCTGACAGGGAACACAACAGAAAGTCCCTGATGGAGTGGGGGAAGGGTGGGATGCAGAACTCAAATTCTAGTAAAAAGACCAGACTTAATGGTCTGAATGAGACTGGAGGAACCCCAGAAAGCATGGTCCCTGGACTCTCTGTCAACCCAGAACTAAAACAATTCCCGAGGCCAACTCTTCAGACAAAGATTGGACTGGACTGTGGGACATAAAATGATACTTGTGCTTCTTAGCTCGAATAGATTCATGAGACTAAACTGGCAGCTTCTGTTTGGAGGTGAGATGAGAAGGCAGAGAGGGTTAGAAGCTGCTTGAATGGACACAGGAAATCGGGGGTAGAAAGGAGGAGTGTGCTGTCACAGTATAGGGACAGCAATTAGGTCACATAACAGTGTATGTGTAAATTTTTGTATGAGAGAATAACTTGAATTGTAAACTTTCACTTAAACTACAACAATAAAAAATAGTAATGACAAAAAAAACAAAAAGTTGGTCTTGCAAAATTCTATCATGTGATCTCCAGCATTGTTTCTGTCACCAAGGCTATATTTTCCAACTACCATCCTTCTTCTTTGTTGCCTCATTAACATAATAATGTTGCTTCGTTAATATACCTGCCTCTAATCCTCTAATGCCTCTAATCCTGCCTCACTAACATCATAGAGGTAGGATTTACAACCACAGAAAAATCACATCAGATGACAAAATGGTGGACAATCACATAGTACTGGAAATCATGGCCCAGCTAAACTGACACACATTTTTGGGGGACACAATTCAATCCATTGACAGTGCCAAAAGGACAATGAAAAACATTGGTTTTGAGGAAGCATCCTTTAATTATGGATGACATCATTGCATCATTTTTCAAAATGATTTTGGGTGTATGTGAGCAAAAGAGTATGAAGACCAATGGCCTCTGGAGGGTCTTCTGGGAGGTCCTGGTCTGGATCTGAGCCTCCTCTCAACCTCTAGGCCCTGAAACTAGACCTCAATTTCACCAGGCTAGCAAGGTAATCAGAAACCTTCATGGTGTAGTGGTTAAGAGCTACAGCTGCTAACCAAAAGGTCGGCAGTTCCAATCTACCAGGTGCTCCTTAGATACTCTATGGGGCAGTTCTACCCTGTCCTATAGGGTCACTATGAGTCAGAATCAACTCGATGTCAATGGGTTTGGTTGTTTTTTAGTAAGGTAGTCATTTTACTTGATTTCTCCATATCTTTTACCACAATTGACCAGCATCCTTCTTGAAACATATTCTTCCTTGGCTTTGGCAATATCACATTTCCTGATTTTCCTCCCTGCTTCTCTAATCTCTCACTCTAATTTTCCTTTGCTGGTTCCACCTCTTCTTCTAACTGACCTTTTAAATTCTGAAGTTTCTTGGGGCAGTTATAAGCCCTCTTCTCTTTCTGTTTTCTTCTCACTAAGCGATTTCATCCATTTCCACAGGTACCATCTGCATCCCAACATATCCCAAATTTCTATTTCTAGCCCAGATCTTGCTCCTGTACCTCTAGATCCAATTGCTTGCTCCACATCTCTATACCTGAATTTCTCACAGGATTTCCAAACTGAGGAAGGCCAAAGCTCAGCTCATGCTCATCCCTTCAGAATCTCACTCTTCTCTAGGTTTTCTCACTTAGTAATAGTACTCTATCTGCTCAGTTGTTCATGCAAGACACCTGGGAGGCATCATTGGTACCTCCTTTACCTCCCCCATGTTGTTGTTTGCCAGTCAAGTAGATTCTGACTCCTAACGACCCTATAGGACAGAGTATAACTGCCCCATAGGGTTTCCTAGACTGAGGTCTTTACGGGAGCAGATCGTCAGGACTTTTCTCTCGCGGAGCAGCTGGTAGGTTCGAACTGCCGACCTTTTTGGTTAGCAGGCAACTGCTTAACCATTCTGCCACCTGGGCACCTTAACCTTTCCCATAGGGCCAATCAGTAATACATACCTATGGATTCTACCTCATGTAAGATTTCCCTAAGTCTCCAGACCAGGTTACATACCCCTATTCTATACCCTCATACAGCACCTTGTACTTCACAGTACTTAACAATTGTAATTAAATATTTATTATTTCTCCCTCTGAACATTATAAGCTCTACAAGCACAGGGACCATGCCTGTCTTGTTTCTGGCACACAGTAGACTCTCAATAAATATTTGTTAAGTGAACAGATATAAGCACCCTTAGATTGCATTAACTATACATTGTGCGTCTCTATAATTTAGTACCTAATGGAATCCTGGTGGTGCAGTGGTTAAGCATTTGGCTGCTAACCAAAAGGTCAGCAGTTCAAATTCACCAGCCACCCTTGGAAACCCTATGGGGTAGTTCTGCTCTGTCCTGTAGGGTTGCTGTAAGTCAGCATCAACGGCAACGGGTTTTTTGTGGTTGTTGTTATTTTTGTTTAATGCTATGTCCACAGTAGAGGGCAGCAGAGTATATATAATTGAAAGAGCCCAGGCCTCATTATTAAAAGGGTGACTGGGTAAACCACTTAACCTTTCTATACTCTATTTCCTCCTCTGGAAATCAGGGCTAATTCTTCTCCTCTTGGATAGAAAGAGATAAGCAGATGTAAAAGAGCTGTACAAACAGCAGAGAGTGTTACAGAATCAGTTATGATGAATATTTGTTGATTAAATACAGACAGGGGAAGAAGATCTTGTTGACATGGCTATGGAACAGATATGAGCAGAGACTTGACAGATTCAGAAGAGAGGAAATGAAAGCTCAGGGAAGACGCCGGTCTAAGTCCAGAGCCAGCCTGAGGCAAAGCTGTGAAGTCAGCACAGTGTGTTCTTGGCATGCTCTCATCTCTGCTCTCTGATCACTGCCCTCCCACCTCTACCTCTAGCCTCTAGTGCCCTATTGCTGTGCTGTGCTGCAGGCTGTTCTTTCCTTTTCCTCCCATCAAGGCACATATGTCCTGTGCCCTGGCCCTTCGGAGCCCTGCTCACTGCCGTCCACAATGACAGCTAATTAACCCAATAAATGGAACCCTGCTAAAGTGCTAATAATGGCAGATAGTGTGTTATTTTACCACTCCCAATAATAGGAGGTGGACCTTCTTATGACAGAAGGAATAAAGTACTCAGAAAGAATGAAATTCCAAGTCAATCACAAAAGGACAAATACTGCATGAGACCTCTACTGTAAAAACTCATGAAAAAGTTTACAC
>NW_004443944.1:28871863-28873345 GCF_000243295.1 Trichechus manatus latirostris
CATAAAACAATATGTGTACTGACTGTTTAATGAGAAATATTTGTTCTGTAAACCTTCACCTAAAGTGCAATAAAAAAAAAATTTTTTTAAAAAAAAGAATGAATTCCAAATGATGAAGTTTTAGATTCTGTGGAATGAGACGAAATGTTAACAGGAATCCAGGCAGGCTTGCTCTTAGGTTCAAGAAAAATAACTGTACAAATACAGAATCTGTGGGATTTAAATTGATAGTGTGAGGGGGGAAAATGAAAAAAAATCATATATATATACACACACATACACATATATATGTGTATACGTATAATTTAGTTGTAATTTTCATTCAGTAAAATTCACTTTTTGATGTCCAGCGTTGTGAGTTTTGACAAATGCAGAGTCACATAACCACCACCACAAGCAAAATACAGAACAGTTTATCATTGCCCCAAAATTCCCTTGTGTTACCTCTTCATAGGCAAAACCTCTCCCAACCCTTAAGCACTGGCAGTGCTGATGCATTCTCCACCCTATAGTTTTACCTTTTTCAGAATGCCATATAGGTGAAATCATACAGTATATAGCAGCCATTTGGACATTTAAATCTGGCTTCTTTCACTTGGCATAATGCATTTAAGATTCATCCATGTTGCTGCGTGTATCAATCATTCCTTTTTATTGCTGAGTAGCATTCCATTGTATGGTTATACCACAGTTTGTAAATCCATTTCCTAATTGAGGAACATTTGGGTTGTTTCCAGTCTTGCTAATTATGAATAAAGCTTCTCTAGTTGCATTACATCCTTGCCAGTAATTGGTATTGTCAGTTTTTGGTATGTGTGTGTGTGTGTGTGTGTGTGTGTGTGTATATATATATGTGTGTGTATGTAACTTTAAGAGGCGTACAGTGGTATCTCAAGGAGCCCTGGTGGCGCAACGGTTAAGGGCTAGGCTGCTAACTGAAATGTTGGCAGTTCGAACACACGAGTGGGTCCGTGAGAGAAATGCCCTGGTGATCTGCTCCCTTAAAGATTACAGTTTAGGAAGAAACCCTACGGGGAAGTTAATACTCTGTCATATAGGGTTGTTATGAGACTAAATTGACTTAGCACATAACGACAGTGGTATCTCATGTGGTTTTAATTTTCATCTCCCTAATGATTAATTTGGAAGATAGCTGCCTGGCCAACTGACTGGAAGAGATCCATACTTATGCCTATTCCAAAGAAAGGTGATCCAACTGAATGCAGAAATTATCGAACAATATCATTAATATCATATGCAAGTAAAATTTTGCTGAAGATAATTCAAAAGCAGCTACAGCAGTACATCGACAGGGAACAGCCAGAAATTCAAGTCAGATTCAGAACAGGACATGGAACAAGGGATATCATTGCTGATGTCAGATGGACCTTGGCTGAAAGCAGAGAATACCAGAAAGATGTTTACCTGTGTTTTATTGACTATGCAAAGGCATTCAACTGTGTGGATCATAACAAACTATGG
>NW_004443944.1:28874088-28876416 GCF_000243295.1 Trichechus manatus latirostris
TGCCAAAAGAATGAACAAATCTGTCTTGGAAGAAGTATAACCAGAATGCTCCTTAGAAGCAAGGATGGTGAGACTATGTCTCACATACTTTGGACATGTTATCAGGAGGGTCAGCAAAAAAGAAGAAGACCCTCAATGAGATGGATTGACACAGTGGTCGCAACAACAGACTCAAGCATAACAAGGATCGTGAGAATGGCGCAGGATGGGGTAGTGTTTTCATTCTGTTGTACGTGGAGTCGCTATGATTCGGAACCAACTTGACGGCACCTAACAACAACAGTTATTGATGTTGAGCATCTTTTCACATGCTTATTTGCCATTCATATATGGTCTTTGGTAAAGTCTCTGTTCAAATCTTTTGTCCGTCTTTTTTCATTTTTTTTACTGTTTGTTTTCTTATTACTGAGTTTTGAGAGCTCTTCATAAATTCTGGATTCGAGTCCTTTGTCTAAAATATGATTTGCAAATATTTTCTCTCAGGTTGTTGCTTGTCTTTTTATTTCCTTAAAAACGTCTTTCAAAGAAAAAAAATTAATTTCAACAAAGCCCAATAGATCAATTTTGCTTTTATAAATTATGCTTTAATGTTGCAGTTAAAGACTCTGCCTAACCCAAAGTGACAAAGATTTTTCTCCTAAAAGTTTTATGGATTTATGTTTTACATTTAGAACTATGATCCATTTTGACTAAAATTTTTATATAAGGTGTAAGGTATAGGTCAAGGTTTATATTTTGCATATGAATGTCCAAATGTTCCAGTACTATTTGTTGAGAAGACAGTCTTTCCCCATTGAATTGCCTTTGCACTTTCGTTAAATTAAAAAAAAAAAAAAATCAATTGACCATATCTGTCTGGGTCTATTTCTGGACTCTATATTCTGTTCTATTGATCTATGTATCTATCTTTTCACCAATTCCATGCTCTTTATTAGTGTGACTTTATAGTAAGTCTTGAAATCAGATAGTGTTGAGTTCTTCAACATGGTTCTCCTTTTCCAAAATTGTTTTAGCTGTTCTAGTTCTTTTGCCTTTCCATATAAATTTTAGAATCAACTTGTTGATATCTAAAAAAACAAACATATAAAAACTCTGCTAGGATTTTGCTGAATCTATACATATGTCAATTTGGGTAGCTCTATTGAGTCTTCCAATCCGTAAATATATTATATCTCTCCATTTATTTATGTATTCTTTGATTTCTTTCATCAGGGTTTTGTAGTTTTCAGCATAAAGATCCTGTTAGGCTACTAAATAGACAATAGATAAGTGGTAACTTTGGTGAAGGATAAGACAGTACATAATACTGGGGAGGCCAATACAATTGGTACAAGGCAAGGCCATGGAAGCTCCACAGACACATCCAAACTCCCTGAGGGACCTAATTGCTGGGCTGAGGGCTGTGAGGACCATGGTTTTGGGGGAACATCTAGCTCAACTGGTATAACATAGTTTATAAAGAAAACGTTCTACATTCTATTTTGGTGAGTAGCATCTGGTGTCTTAAAAGCCTGTGAGCGAACTGGACTAAACCAAAAGCTAAGAAGTTTCCTGAACACAACCAAACACTTCGAGCGACAGTGTAGCAGGGGTGGGAGTCTGGGGACCATGCTTTCAGGGGCTATCTAGGTCAATTGGCATAACAAAGTTTATTAAGAAAATGTTCAGCATCCCACTTTTGTGAGTGAAGTCTGGGGTCTTAAAAGCTAGCGAGTGGCCATCTAAGATGCAGCAATTGGTCCCAACCCACCTGGAGCAAAGAAGAATGAGAGCACCAAAGACACAACGAAAATATTAGCCCAAGAGACAAAAAGGGCCACATAAACCAGAGACTCCATCAGCCTGAGACCAGAAGAACTAGATAGTGTGCAGCTACCACAAATGACTGCCCTGACAGAGAACACAACAGAGCGTCCCTGACGGAGCAGGAGAAAAGTAGGGTGCAGAACTCAAATTCTAGTATAAAGACCAGACTTAATGGTCTGACTGAGACTAGAGGAACCCCAGAAGATATGGACCCTGGACTCTCTGTTAACTCTAAACAAAAACCATTGCCGAAACCAACTCTTCAGACAAAAATCAGACTGGACTATAAGACATAAAATGGTACTCGTTAAGAGTGTGTTTCTTAGCTCAAGTAGATACACAAGACTAAATGGGCAGCTCCTGTCTGGAGGTGAGATGAGAGAGCAGAAAGGGATAGGAGCTGGTTGAATGGACATGGGAAATCCAGAGGGGAAAGGAGGAGTGTGCTGTCACATTATAGGGATAGCAACTAGGGTCACATAACAATGTGTGTATAAATTTTTGTATGAGAAACTAACTTGA
>NW_004443944.1:28876906-28887054 GCF_000243295.1 Trichechus manatus latirostris
TAATAGGGAACCCGAGGTCGAGAAGGGAGAGTGTTGACATGTCGTCAGGTTGTTAACCAATGTCATAAAACAATATGTGTACTAACTGTTTAATAAGAAGCTAGTTCTGTAAAACTTCATCTAAAGTAAAAAAAAAAAAAAGATCTTGTTAGACTCATCCCTAAGTATGTCATTATTTTGGTGCTATTGTAAATTATATTGTTTATTTAATTTTGTTTTCTAGTTGTGCACTGCCAGTATATAGAAACACAATTGATTTTTGTACTGTGAGCTTGTATCCTGTGACTTTGCTAAACTTATTAATTAGTTATAGGAGCTTTTTTGTAGAATTTTTTACATAGACAATCATGTTTTCTATGAATAGATGCAGTTTTATTTATTCCTTTCCAACCTATATGTCTTTTTTTTTTTTAACCTTGACTTACTGCACTGGTCAGAACTTTCTGGATGCTGTTGAATAGGAGTGGTGAGAGTGAACACCCTTGCCTTGTTCCCAATCTTAGAGAGAAAGCATTCAGCCTTTCACCATTAAATGTTATGTTAGCTGTAGGTTATTTGTAGAGGGCCTTTATTAAAGAAAAGTTTTCCTAGTTGCTGAGAGATTTTATCATGAATGGATGCTGAGTTTTGTTAAATGCATTTTCTGCATTGATTGAGATGATCATGTGGGTTTTTTTTCTTTAGTCTGTTAATATGGTGAATTACATTCATTGATTTTTGAGTGTTACACCAACTTTGCTTTCCTGATAAATTCCACTTATATTATTCTTTTTATATGTTTCTGAATCCCATTTGCTAATATTTTGTTGAAGGTTTTTGGGTCTATGTTTATGTGGGATATTGGTCTGTAGTTTTCTTTTCTTGTAATATCTTTTTCTCATTATGGTATCAGGATAATGCTGGCCTCATAAAATGAGTTGGGAAGTGTACATCCTTTTTTAATTTCTGGAGTTTGTGTAGAATTGGCATTATTTCTTCATTAAAATGTTTGCTAGAATTTGCCAGTAAAACATCTGGGACTAGAGTTTTCTTCATTGGAAGGTTTTAGTCTATGAATTAAATTTCTTTAATTGACATAGGACTATTCATGTTATCTACTTCTTCTTGAGTGAGTTTTGATAGTTTGCACCTTTCAAGAAATTGGTCTATTTCATCTAAGCTGTCAAATTTATGGGCATAGTTATTTGTAGTATTTCCTTATTATCCTTTTAATGTTTGAATCAGGGCTTTGAACTGGTTCATTCCAGTTCAAATCACCCCCTCAGCTGAAAATTTGCATTTGTAACAAGTTCCCTACTGAAAATTTACATTTCTAACAAGCTCCCAGGAAGTCATGTATATAACTGCTGACAAATGCAAATTATCAGCAGGAGGGTGAATCAGAACTAACCAGTTCAAAGCACTGGTTTGAAGTGTCTGTAGTGATAGTTCCTCTTTAATTCCAGATATCAGTAATTTGGAGCCCTGGTGGCACAGTAGTTAAGAGCTTGGCTGCTAACCAAAGGATTAGCAGTTCAAATATACCAGCTGCTCCTTGGAAACCCTGTGGGGCAGTTCTACTCTGTCCTACAGGGTCTCTATAAGTCGGAATTGACTCAATGGCAATTTTTTTTTTTATTAGTAATTTGTATCTTCTCTCTTTTTTCTTGCTCATTCTGGCTAGAGGTTTATCAAGTTTATTGATCTTTTAAAGAATCAGCTTTTAATTTCATTGATTTTTCTCTATTGTTTTTCTGTTTTCAATTTCATTGAATTCTGCTCTTACTATTTGTCTTAGTCTGGGTTCTCTACAGAAGCAAAACCAGTGAAGCATATATATATATGTATATATATATGCATATATGTTTCTATATATATATATGTATATATATATATATATATAGAGAGAGAGAGAGAGAGAGAGAGAAAGAGAGATTTATCTCAAGGAAATGGCTCACGCAGTTGTAGTGGCTGGCAAGTCTCCCAAGTCCATGGGTCAGGCATCAGGCTGGAGGCTTCTCCTGACTCATGTAGCTGCAGGGGCTGACAAACCCAAGATCAGCAGGTCAGACGCAGGCTGCTGGCTCACAGGCTGCAGAGGCCAATGAATCCCAAGATTGGCAGGCAATATGCCTCAAGTCCCAAAACTGGAGGTCAGATGATAACAAGCTGGATGCAGGATCCAGAGCTAGCAAAAGTCAGCGAGCCTTGCCAAAACGTCCATATGTATTGGATACAGGCCACATCCCTGAGGAAACTCCCCTTACAACTCATTGGCTGATCACATCAGATCACATCATGGAGGTGATTACATTGTATCACAAAATGGAGGATAATTACATCATTACATAACTGCCAAATTACATCATTACATAACTACCAAACTACATCATTACATAACTGTCAAACCACTAAGAATCACAGCCCAACCAAGCTGACACACAACCTTAACAATCACATTATTTTTTTCCTCCTGCTTGCATTAGGTTTAAGTTGGTTTTGTTTTTCTAGTTTCTTAAGGTGGGAACTTAGATTATTATTTAAGACCTTCCTTCTTTTTGAATATACCATATTTTTATGCAAATAACGAGCACCTTCTACATTTGTTTGTCAGCCACGCCCTACCCCGTGAGGTATTTTCGTAAGCACTATGCTTATTTTTTTTACAGCAACATGTAAAAAAACTGGCATGGTGGTGCTTATGAAAATACCTCACAGGAAGAGGGCACAGCTGTCAAACAAACAAAAGCTGTGTGTTATTTGTGTAAAAATATGGTAAACAGTTAAAGCTGTACATTGCTCTATACTTACTGCTTTAGCTGCAACCCATACATTTTGATATATTACATTTTCATTTTCAAATATTCAGTTCAAAATATTTTCTAGTTTCCCTTAAAACTTCCTCTTTGACCCATGGGTTATTTAGAAGTGTGTTGATAATTTACAAATATTTGGGAATTTTCTGTTATGATGTCTAATTTAATTCTGTTACAGTCAGAGAACATACCTCATGTGGGTTTAATTTATTAAAAATTCTTAAATTTTGTTTTATGGCCCAGAATATGGTCTATCTTGGTATATGTTCTGTGGGCACTTGAAAAGAGTATGTATTTTGTTCTTGGGTAGAATGTTCTAAAAATGTTCATTAGATCAAGTTGGTTTATAGTATTATTCAGGTCTTACATATGCTTGACGATTTTCCATCAACTTCTTTATCAATTACTTAGAGAGGAGTATTGAGGTCTCCAGGTATAACTGGATTTCTTGATATCTCCTTTTAGTTCTATCAGTTTTGCTACATGTATTTTGGATATCTGTTATTAACTGTACACTATATTTAAGAGTGTTCCATCTTCTTGGTGAATTGACCCTTTTATCATTATATAATGCCTGTATTATCTACCTAACCTTTATATTTAAAGTAGGTTCCTTCCAGATGAACACAGAGTTGAGTCTTATTTCTTTTCTTTTTTCTTTTTCACCTAATCTGACAATCTCTGTCTTTTAACTGGTGTGTTTAGACTCTTTGTGGTTAAGGTAATTATTGATATAGTTGGTTTCAGTTTACCATTTTATTATTTTTCTGTTTATCTCTTGTTTTTGTTCCTCTGTTCCTGCTTTCCTTCCTTATTTTGGATTATTTGAATATTTTTAGTATTGCATTTTAATTTATCTATTTGATTTTTGGCTATAAAGAGCTGTATTATATTTTTAGTTTTTACTCTAGGGATTATAATACACATACCCAACTTTTCACAGTCTACTAGAGTTAATATTTTACCACTTCGAGGAAAACATTGAAGTCTTCCAACTATATAGGTCACTTTACCCTCCCCTCTTTATGTTAAAGTTGTCTTATGTATTACACCTACATACACTGAAACCCTCCTAAACCATGTGATAAATTTTGCTTTCAACAGACATATGTGTCTCTGAAATACTATATATTTATTGTCTGTCTCTCCCCAGTTGACAGTAAATTCTATGAGGACAGGGACTTTGTTTTGTTCTCTGCTACATCCCCAGCTCTTAAAATGGTATCTCAACTATATTAGGCACTCAATAAATATTTGTTGAATGAATAAATGAATAAATTGACAAATTGTGGCATGTCCAGAAGAACAATACGAGGATACTGAAAAGCCACATTACATAAGGAACCCTTGAAGGAACTAGAGATGTTTAATCTAGAGAAGAGAAGATCTGGGGGAATAGGATCACTGTATTCAAAAATATACATGGCTGTCACATGTGGTTTCATAAGGTAGAACTTGAACTTGACATGCTTGACATCCTTCCAGCGATGAGGAGTTCACTACTTTGTGAAGTAGCCAGCTCCATTCTCTATTAGAAAAACATATCAAACTAACATTTATTTCCCTATGACTCCCCCTCATTAATTCACTCTTTGAAGTTCCACAGACCAAATCTAAACTAATCCCCTTTTTAACTGGATGAAATGAGACACCAAGGGGTATGCTTAAGGAAATCAAAAAACAAAAAACTACAGGGTTTTTGATTTGCAGAGAGGAATACTCATACTGAAAAATGACAGGCTTGAAAAATAAAGGGTTTTGTTGTTTGTTTTGGTAGGAAGAGGTTGAGACGTTTTGAGAGGAAAGAGAAGGAAGAGAGATGAGTTGATAACTAGGGGGAGGAAGCTTGGGGTAAACAACAGAAATGTCTAAAGGGAAATTTGATTAAGTTTCTGCTGTGTGGGGTATGATGAGCCTTCTTCTCAGGTTTCCCATGAAGTAATCAGTAAAATATGTGTGCATTGTGGAGTTTAATCTATTTTGTGGGGATATGTTGAAAACCTGAGTATGGGGAATATGGAGCAAGACTGAGGTTACTCATGAGAGGCCTTTCACACCCAGGTATGCATACAACAGTACTTCAGATATATGAAGGAATATTAGAGGAAATAAGAGTTTCGATTTCTTTCCACTAGAAATGAGAATAATAACATCTGCCAGAAAACGAGAATAATAACATCTGCCCTTCTTTCCTCAAAAACTTTTGGGCAGATCAACGCAATTTTAAATGACGTTATACACATAAAAATGTTTATGTGGCTATAAAATTGTATGTAAATGTGAGGGATTATTATTATTAAAGTAAGCTGAAAATTGGATGAAATAATTTCCTTTCTCAAAAAGCTTCAATACATTCATTCATCCGCCATTTATTGAGTACCTTTCAAATGTCTTGCACTGTTCTAGATACTAAGGATACAAAGATGAACAAGGGAATTATTGCCCTAGAAGAGGAAACAGTTAACTATTTCCTGTAGAATTAAGTTAATTTTTAGTATGGCATTCTTAATCTGGTACCAAAATGTCTCACCTTTTCTCTCATGTTTCTTTACATGACCTATATTCGGGACAGCCACATCAGACCATTTACCTTTCTCCAAACATAAGGTGCACTTTCACCTTCTTTGCCTTCCTGCTGTTGTGTCAGTCCAGAATCCACTCATTATTCATTCATTTAACAAACATGTACTGGGTATTTTCCTCATGCTGGCACTATGCTGGGTATTAGGAACACAGAGATGAATAAGATATCTCTTTCCTGAAGGATCTTTGCCTGTAAGGAGAGAAACATCTTCCACTCTTCACCTACTGAAATGCCTGCAGTTCTTCAAGGCCCAGATATAATCTGCTGAATCCCTTTTCTTCCTACATAGTTTACAATTACTCTATATTTTTTTCCCATTCCGTCTGTGTTAAAAATGAGTTATTAAATGTATGCTTCTCATGCTACACTATGAGATCCTGGGCAGGGATCATGTTTTACTCATTCTGTATCCTGTAAGCCATAAGCACAACGCTTTGCATGAAACAGCTTCAGCAAAAATGGCTGTATTGAAAGAAGAATGGGGTACACATGGAATAATCTGGCACTAATCAGAAAATTCAGACCATCTGGTCCCCTAAAAAATCAAACCCACTGCTGCCGAGTCAATTCTGACTCATAATGACCCTGTAGAACAGGGTAGAACTGCCCCATAGGGTTTTTTCACGGAAGCAGATCGTCACATCTTTCTTCCACAAAGCTGCTGGCAGGACACATAAAATCAAGGCATATATGTTGAAATGAATTAAAAGGTAGGGGAAGACAGTAAGCCAGGCCACCCAGAAGGAGGCTTTTAGAATATGCTGGGGAGTCACTTGTTTAAATTTATTCCAGATTTATTACTTGTGTAAACTCCAACTGGGCCTGGGATAATTGTGGCCAGTGGGGGACAAACTAAGCCAAATATTCCGACATCATTTCCCAGAAGAGGAGTAGGAATTCTAAGGCCCTTAAAAAAAAAAAACCCATTGCTGTCAAGTCGATTCCAACTCATAGAGACCCTACAGGACCGAGTAGAGCTGCCCTATAGGGTTTCCAAGGAGCGGCTGGTGGATTCAAACAGCCAACCTTTTGGTTAGCAGCCAATCTCTTAACCACTGCACCACTAAGGCCCTTAGAGTTGTTCAAATGACAGCTAAATGGACATGTTGTTGTTAGGTGCCATTGAGTCAGTTCCAGTTCATAACAACCCTATGTACAACAGAATAAAACACTGCTTGGTCCTGCGCCATCCTCACAATCTTTGTTATGCTTGAGCCCACTGTTGCAGCCACTGTGTCAATCCATCTCATTGAGGGTCTTCCTCTTTTTCGCTGACCCTCTGCTTTACCAAGCATGATGTCCTTTTCCAGGGACTGATCCCTCCTGATAACATGTCCAAAGAATGTGAGACATAGTCTCGCCATCCTTACTTCTAGAGAGCATTCTGGTTGTACTTCTTCCAAGACAGATTTGTTCTTTCTTTTGGCAGTCCACAGTATATTCAATATTCTTCGTCAGCATCACAATTCAAAGACATCAATTCTTCTTCCATCTTCCTTATTCATTGCCCAGCTTTCACATGCATATGAGGAGACTGAAAGCACCATGGCTTGGGTAGGCCCACCTTAGTCTTCCAGGTGACGTCTTTGCTTTTCAACACTTAAAAGAGGTCTTTTGCAGCAGATTTGCCCAGTGCAATGTATCTCTTGATTTCTTGACTGCTGCTTCATGAGTGTTGATTGTGGATCTAAGTAAAATGAAATCCTTGACAACTTCAATCTTTTCTGCATTTATCATGATGTTGCTCTTTGGTCCAGTTGTGAGGACTTTTATTTTTTTTTATGATGAGGTGTAATCCATACTGAAGGAAGTGCTTCAAGTCCTCTTTGCTTTCAGCATGCAAGGCTGTGTCATCTGCATATCACAGGTTGTTAATGAGTCTTCCTCCAATCCTGATGCCCCATTCTTTTTCATATAGTCCAGCTTCTTGCATTATTTGCTCAGCATACAGATTGAATAAGTATGGTTAAAGGATACAACCCTGACACACATCTTTCCTGATTTTAAACCAGGCAGTATCCACTTATTCTATCTGAACGACTGCCTCTTGGTCCATGTACAGGTTCTGCATGAACACAATTAAGTATTTGGAACTCCCATTATTTGCAATATTATCCATAATTTGTTATGATCCACACAGTCGAAGGCCTTTGCATAGTCAATAAAACACAGGTAAACATCTTTCTTATATTCTCTGCTTTCAGCCAAGATCCATTTGACATCAGCAATGATATACCTTGTTCCACGTCCTCTTCTAAATCTGGCTTGAATTTCTGGCAGTTCCCTGTCAATATACTGTTGCAACTGTTTTTGAATTATCTTCAGCAAAATTATACTTGTGTATGATATTAATGATATTATTTGATAATATCTGCATTCTGTTGGGTCATCTTTCTTTGGAATGGGCACAAATGTGGATCTTCCAGTCAGTTGGTCAGGTAGCCGTCTTCCAAATTTCTAGGCATAGATGAGTGAGCGTTTCCAGCATTGCATGTGTTTGTTGAAATATCTCAATCGGAATTCTGTCAGTTCCTGGAGTCTTGTTTTTCACCAATGCCTTCAGTGCAACTTGAACATCTTCCTTCAGTACCATTGGTTCTTGATCATAGGCTACCTCCTGAAATGGTTGGACATCGACCAGTTCTTTTTGGTACAGTGACTCTGTGTATTCCTTCCATCTTCTTTTGATGCTTCCTGTATCATTCAATATTTTGTCCATAGAATCCTTCAGCATTGCAACTTGAAGCTTGAATTTTTTCTTCAGTTCTTTCCTTCCATCTGTTTGATTTGGGTTTAGATTGCTCTTCTTCATCTAGTTTCTCAAGAAGGAAGGTTAGGTTGTTGGTTTGTGATGTTTCTTCTTTTTTAATATAGGCATTTACAGCTATACATTTCCCTCTAAGTACTACTTTAGTTACCTCTTATAACTTATTTTTTTAATTTTAGTTTTTTTATTGTACTTTAAATGAAGGTTTACAGGAAAAATATTTTCTCATTAAACAGTTAGTACACATATTGTTTTATGACAATGGTTAACAACCCCACGCCATGTCAACACGCTCCCTTCTCGGCTTTGGGTTCCCTATTACCAGCTTTCCTGTCCCCTCCTGCCTTCTAGTCCTTGTCCCTGGACTGTTGTGCACCATTAGTCTCGTTTTATTTTATGGGGCTGTCTCATCTTTGGCTGAAGGCTGAACCTCGGGAGTGACTTCATTACGGAGCTAAAAGGGTGTCCAGGGGCCACACTCTCAGGGTTTTTCCAGTCTCTGTCAGGCCAGTAAGTCTGGTCTTTTTCTGTGAGTTAGAATTTTGTTCTACATTTTTCTCTAGCTCTGTCCGGGACCCTCTGTTGTGATCCCGGTCAGAGCAGTCAGTGGTGGTAGCTGGACACCATCTAGTTGTACTGGACTCAGTCTGGTGGAGGCTGTGGTAGTTGTGGTCCATTAGTATAACTTTTGTCATGCTGTGTTTTTGTTTTCATTCACCCCAAAACATTTTCTAATTTCTTCTTTGACCCACTGGTTATTTAGGAGTGTGTTCTTTCTTTCTTTCTGTTTTAAAAATATTTTATTGAGTTTTTGGCGAAAGTTTACACAGCAAATCAGGTTCCCATTTAACAGTTTCTACACATATTCTTCAATGACATTGATTACATTTTCCACATTGTGTCAACGTTCTCATTATTTCCGTTCTGGTTGTTCGGTCTCCATTATTCTTGCTTCCCTGCCCCTCTGACCTTCTCTTCTTTGCTTTAGGGTAAATGTTGACTGTTGGGTCTCAAATAGATGATTTAAATATATATATATATATATATATATATGGAGCACAGTACTTACAGGTGATATTGTTTATGAGCCAATCTGTTATTTAGTTGAAAGGTGACCTCTGGGAGTAGTTTCAGTTCAAAGTTTAAAGGGTATCTTAGGGTGATAGTCTCAGGGTTTCCCCAGGTTTCTGATGGGCCAGTAAGTCTGGACCTTTTTTCCAACCTTTGATTTTTAATAAATTCACATCTTTGTTTCTAAGGAGTGTCTCTTGTAGACAGCATATTGATGGATCCTGTTCTTTTATCCATTCTGTCACTCTCTGTCTCTTTATGGGTGCATAGAGTCCATTTACATTCAGTGTAATTATTGATAGATGTGAGTTTATTACTGTCATTTTGTAGCACTTTTTTTTGTGGTGCTGACGTTTTCTTTGTTCTTCTTACTCTCCTGTGCTGAATTCCTTTTGTTTGTGGATTTTTTTTTTCATTTCTTTTGTGTTTGTAGGTTTTGTTTTTACTAAGACTTTATGTTTTTTGTCTTTATTTTGATGAGTATATTTGTTAACTTTCTTTGTGGTTACTGTGAAATTTACCCTTATCTTTCTAAGTTTGAAGCAATCTATTATTACTTGGTATTGCCTTGCCTTCCTCTCCATTAGAAGGTTCTATACCTACACCGTTTATTCCCTCTTTTATTATTCTGATGTTGTTGTCATTTACAGATTAACTGCTCTGATTCTCTGTTGTATTTCTTTTGGTTTTGGATACTCCTTGAGAGTTCATTTCCTAGATTGGTACCTGGCTGGTAAGATCCTGCATCCTAGATTCAACCTGTAAGCTGAAGTTGTTTGTTCTCAGATCGAAGGACTCCCTTTAATAATTCTTGTAAGTTTGGTTTGGTTTTTATATATTCCCTTAATTTCTGTTTATCTGGAAATGTCCTAATTTCACCATCATATTTGAATGAGAGTTTTGCAGGATAGATTATTCTTGGCTGGCAATT
>NW_004443944.1:28887942-28890484 GCF_000243295.1 Trichechus manatus latirostris
TTTGGCTATGTCTGAGCAAGCAGGCTGTGTGTTCTTTATTGTTTGCTCGTCTGTGGGCACAATACTTTTCGCCTCCTTCTCCAATTGGCAGGGTCAGTTGCTCAGATATGGTACAGCAGGGCAGGCCTAGCTGAAGAGGAGTTGCTGGGATGGGCTGTTTGTGGCACTTACTACAGCCACCAGGGTGTGTCAGTAAACAGTGCAGGGTGGGTTCTGGTAGGCCATGCCTGTGCTGCTTCGTGGTGTGATGTTAAGCGCACGGTGCATGTAGGCAGGATGGAGGGGGGAGATTGTGATGTGTGGAGCTAAGATGGGTATGGGAGAGAGGAACAGGAGCCAGAAACATACAAACAAACAAAAAAGAGTGCTAGGGAGCTTGCTGTTGGAGTGGAGAGATGAGAGACTATGAAATGGAGAAAAACAAAAAGGTAAAGAAGAAAAGAAAAGAATGAATAAATAAAAATTAGAAAGAAAAAAGAACAGCAAAGCTCCCAGGGATCCCACCAGTGCAGCTACGACGTCTGGGGAAGTTGTTCCCAGGTGCTGAAGCACAGCCTGGCTAAGAGGCATAGACGTATTCAGTGCCAGGTATTCAGGGGACAGGAAGAGAAGGAAGGTATAGAGAGATGAGAAACTGAGTAATGAAGAAAGGGAAAAAGAGGGAAAAGAAAACAAAACAAATTGGGAAAAAAAAGACCAAGAAAAACTCCCCAAAAAAGAGAGGGGGAGAAAAAAACCACAAAAAAAGAAATGTGCTCAGGGATCCCTCTGTGCATCTGCTCAAGCTGAGGGGGTAGGTCCCAAGCCGTGCAGCACTGCCTGGCCAGAACGGGCTCCCACCTCGAGAAAAGAAAAAGAAAACAAACAATTCAAAACACACAAACAGAAAAAAGCCCCAGGATCCCACCAGCGTGGCAGCACGAACCGGGAAGCAGTTCCATACTCGAACGGAGCTCCACAGCCCCTCAGGAAGAAGCAAAGATGGTACCTGGAGCCAGGTATTTGAGCGAAAAGAGGGGGAGGTGGTGAAAGGTAAGGAAGAAATCAAAAGAAATGGAAAAAAGCAACACCAGTAGCCAACAAATGGCACTCAGGGAGTCGGCCAGTGTGGGTGGGTGGAATCCAAACAGCCGGTGCTTCCTGGCCAAGAGACTGTGGCCGCGGGAAGCAGAGGAGGCCAAGTGGGGTGAAGAGGGGTGGGGGGTGGGAAAGCATATATTGCCAGTTACCGGTTGTTTTGTCTCCTGCTGGAAGTTCCGTGAGGCTGCTTTCTCATACCCCCTATTTGCTGGTATCTGATAGGAGTCCAAGGTGGCGGATCTGTGCTGCGTTAGCTGATAGGAGACCTCACCGTGTATGTCTCCTCACTCTCTGTTCTCTGTCAGTTTCATATTCCATTTGGTGTTTGGCTGAGTTCTTTATCTCTTCATTTGATGTTTAGGGTTTCAGGATTGCTGTTTTCTCTGTTTGGCTTAGTTTTTCGGATCTTTGCTGTGGAGGGACAGCAAGGTGCTTCTGCCTAGAGCACCATGTTGCCGGAAGTCTGGACTTTTTTTAAGATTTTGAGTTTTGTTCTACAATTTTCTTCCATTCTATCTGGGACCATCTACTGTGGCCCTGGTCAGACAGTAGGTAGTGGTAGCTAGGCACCATCTAGTCTTCTGGTCTCTGGATAGGTGAGGTTGTAGTTTGTGTAGTCAATAGGTACCGTAGACTGGTTTCTTCTCTGAGTCTTTAGTTTCCATCGTTTTCTTTTGCTTCAGATGAGTAGGAACCAATAGTTGCTGCTTGCAAGCTTTTAAAAAAATTTTTTATGGAGAACAAAGTTTATTAGTGGTTACTAGGGGCAGGAGGAAGGGAGAAAGGCATGTTAACCAGGATAGAAATATCTCATTGATTAAGGGTAGGGTTGCACAGCTGATTATTATCATTGCTGTCAGTAAGTTGTACACCTGTAAAAAGTTTAATTAGCAAAAGCTGTGTGATATATTCACAACAATGACAAAAAAAAAAGAGTAGCTGCTGAGGCTGCTTAAATCTCATGGGATTTGGTTTCTTAGTTTGGAGGTTTAGGATCATGGTTTCATGGGACATTCCAGTTAATTGGCCTAATAACATTTTAAGTGCTTCTGTTCTACCTCCTAGTTCACTGTTGAGTGCTTAAGGTCTTAAAAGCTTGCAAGCAGCCATTCAAGGCACCACAATTGGTTTCTATTCACCTGCAGCAACAGAGGAAGAAGGAGAGTCAGGAATAGGAGGAGGATATGGAATGTGTGGCTAATTTTCTCCATGAACAACTGTCTTCTTTGCTATGAGACCAGAAGAACTGGATGGTGCCCAGCTACCATCACTGAAAATTTCTTTCCCTAAATTTTATTCATTTTGTTGTTGTTGAGACTATATACAGCATAACATACACCAATTCAACAGTTTCTACATGTACTATCTAGTGACATTGATTACATTTCCATTACTGAACACTTTGATCAAAGATTCTATAGAAGAACCCTGATCAAAAGGGGGAAAATGCAGAACAGAATTT
>NW_004443944.1:28891246-28918377 GCF_000243295.1 Trichechus manatus latirostris
GTTAGAGTTATGTTCTACATCCTTCTCCAGCTCTGTCCAGAACCCTCTGTTGTGATCCTGGTCAGAGCAGTCAGTGGTGGTAGCCAGGCACCATCTAGCTATACTGGACTCAGTCCGGTGGAGGCCTTGGTAGCTATGGACCATTAGTCCTTCGGACTAATCTGCTGCTCTTTTTTTTTAAGAAAATATTTTATTGTGTTTTAGGTGCAGGTTTGCAGGGGAAATTACTTTCTCATTCAACAAATTGTACACAAAGTGTTCTATGGCATTGGTTGCAATTCCCACACTGTCAGCACTCTCGGTATTTCCACCCTGGGTTCTCCGTTTCCTTTCCTGCCTTTTTATCTTTATTCCTGCCCCTTCCTGCCTTTTTATCTTTATTTTTGGGCAAATGTTGCCCTTTCAATCTTGTATAATTGTTTGTTCTACAGAGCATGTTCTTTTCAGGTGTTATTGTTTATTTTATAGGCCGGTCTATTACTTGGCTGGAAGGTGGTTTCTGGGGATGGCTGCAGTTTCAAGTCAGAGTGGTGTCTAAGGGCCATACTCTTGGGGGTTCCTCCAGTCTCTACTAGACCAGTAAGTCTGGTCTTTTTTTATGAACTGATGTTTTGTTCTACATTTTTCTCCCACTCTGTCTGGGATCCTCTAATGTGATCCCGGTCAGAGAGGTTGGTAGTGGTAGCCGGTTGCCGTCTAGTTCTTCTGTTCTCGGGGTCAGGTAGGCTGTGGCGCATGTGGTCTATTAGTCCTCTGGACTAATTGCTCCCATGAGTCTTTGGTTTTCTTCACTCTCCTTTACTCCAGATGGGAAGAGACCACTAGTTGTATCTCAGATGGCTGCTCACAAGCTTTTTTTTTTTTTTTAATAGAAATGCTAGATATCATACCAGGAAGCTAGGATAAGAAAACATTACAACTGAGTATTAAAAAAAAGATTTTTTTATTGTGCTTTCGGTGAAGGAGTACAGAGCAAATTAGTTTCTCATTAAACAATTAATACACATATTGTCTTGTAGCATTGGTTGCCAACGCCATGACATGTCAACATTCTCCCCTTCTAGACCTTGGGTTCCCCATTTCCATTCGTCCAGCTTTCCTATCTCCTCCTGCCTTCTTGTCTTTGCCCCTGGGCTGGTGTGCCCATTTAGTCTCATAAGCATGGCTGAACTATATGTGTTATAGTTTGTTTTATTGACCTGTCTAATCTTTGGCTGAAGATTGAACCTCAGAAGTTACTTCAGTACTGAGTTAAAAGGGTGTCCAGGGGGCCGTATTCTCAGGGTTTCTCCAGTCTCTGTCCGACCAGTAAGTCTGGTATTTTTTTTGTGAGTTAGAATTTTGTTCTACATTTTTCTCCAGATCTGTCCGGGATGATCTATTTTGATCCCTGATAGAGGAGTCGGTGGTGGTAGCTGGACATCATCTGGTTGTGCTGGACTTAGTCTGGTGGAGGCTGGGGTAACTGTGGTCCATTAGTCCTTTGGACTAATCTTTCCCTTGTGTCTTTGGTTTTCTTCATTCTCCCTTGCTCCAGACAGGGTGGGACTAGTGGAGTGTCTTAGATGACCGCTCACAAGCTTTTTAGACCCCAGACGCTACTCACCAAAGTAGGATGTTGAACATTTTCTTTATATGCTATGTTATGCCAATTGAGCTAGATGTCCCCCAAGACCATGATCCCCAGCCCTCAGCCCAGTAACTCGGTCCCTCAGGGAGTTTGGATGTGTCTAGCTCATAAGCTTTTAAGACCCCAGACGCTACTTACCAAACTAGGATGTAGAACATAAACTTTATAGACTATGTTGTGGCAATTGACCAAGATGTCCCACAAGACTATGGTCCTAAGCCTTTAAATCCAGTAAACCAGTTCTGTGAGGTTGTCATGAGTTGAATTGTGTCCCCCCAAAATATCTGTCAACTTGGCTAGGCCATGATTCCCAGTGTTTTGTGATTGTCCACCATTTTGTCATCTGATGTGATTTTCCTATGTTGTAAATCCTATCTCTATGATGTTGATGAGATGAGATTAGCAGCAGTTATGTTAATGAGGCAGGACTCAATCTACAAGATTAGATTGTGTTTTAAGCCACTCTCTTGTAGATATAAAAGAGAGAAGCAAGCAGAGAGACATGGGGACCTCATATCACCAAGAAAGCAGTGCCAGGAGCAGAGCACGTCCTTTGGACCCAGGGTCCCTGTGCTGAGAGGCTCCTAGTCCAGGGGAAGATTAATGACAAGGACCTTCCTCCAGAAGCAACAGAGAGGGAAAGCCTTCCCTTAGAGCTGGTGCTCTGAATTTGGACTTCTAGCCTCCCAGACTGTGAGAGAATAAATTTCTTTTTGTTAAAGCCATCCACTTGCGGTATTTCTATTATGGCAGCACTAGATGACCAAGAGAGAGATGTTTGGTTATGTCTGGGAGGTAGCCATGACTGTGTCCATGCCCCCCATGTGCTTTATTATATATATGAATAGGTGTGTGTTCTTTACATACATATTTGTGAATTTCTCAAAGTTCCTTCTGTTGTTTATTTCCACTTTAATTTCACTGTGATCAGAGAACCATACTTCTAATGGCATCAATCCTTTTAAATTATTGATTGAGACTTGTTTCACAGCCTATTCTTGAAAGTGGTCCAGGTATGCTTAAGAATATTCATTCTGCTGTTGTTGGATGATGTGTTCCATAGATGTGTGTTAGGTCTAGTTGGTTTATAGTGTTATTCAAGTCTTCTACGTTGTTATTGATATTCTGCCATTATTGAAAGTGGGAATTAAGTCTCCAACTATTATTGTTAAATTGTGTATTTCTCACATCAATTTTGGCAGTTTTTGTTTCATGTATTTCTTGGGTTCATTGTTAGGTGCATATAAGTTTATAATTGTTACATTTTCCTGATTGACCCTTTTATCATTTTAAAATGTCCTTCGTTCTCTCTGTGCATATACGTTTATAATTGTTACATTTTCCTGATTGACCCTTTTATCATTATAAAATGTCCTTCATTCTCTCTCATAACTTTTTTTGTCTTAAAATATATTTTGTATGATATTTGTATAGCCCTTGCATATGTTTTATTGTTGCTCTTTGCTTACTATATCTTTTTCCATCCTTTTACTTTCAACCTATTTGTATCTTTGAATCTAAAGTGTGTCTCCTACAGACAGCATAAAGTTGTATCTTGTTTCTTTAATCCAGTCTGACAATCTCTGCCTTTTGATTTGATTGTTGAATCCACTGACATTTAATATTATTAATCAAATGGTCGGACTTACATCTGCTATTTCGCTTTTGGTTTTCTGTATGTCTCATGTTTTTTTGTTCCTCTGTTCATCCGTTACTGCCTTCTTTTGTATTTAGTGGATGTATTCTAGTGACCGTTTTAACTCCTTAAATTATTTCTAACTATATAATTTATTTATTTTCTTAGTGATTGTGCTGAGGCTTACAATATACATCTTAACTTATTAGAATCTACTCCAGAGCTACTGCTGTTTTTCTTTTTTAAAAATATTTTATTGAGTTTTAGGTGTAAGTTTAGAGGAAATTAGTTGCTCATTCAACAAATTGTACACAAAGTGTTCCATGACCTTGGTTGCAATCTGCACACTGTCAACACTCTGATTTCCGCCCTGGGTTCCCCATTTCCTTTCGTCTGGTTTTCCTACCCCTTCCTGCTTTATCTTTACTTTTGGGCAAATGTTGCCCTTTCGGTCTGTATAATTGTTAGTTCTACAGAGCACTTTTTTGGGGGGGAGGGGATGTTATTGTTTATTTTATAGGCCTGTCTATTGCTTGGTTGGAAGGTGGTTTCTGGGAATGGCTGCAGTTCCAAGTCAGAGGGGTATCTTAGGGCCATACTCTTGGAGGTTCCTTCAGTCTCTATCAGGCTAGTAAGTCTGGTCTTTTTTTATGAATTTGATTTTTTGTTCTACATTTTTCTCCTGCTCTGTCCAGGGCCTTCTGTTGTGATCCCAGAGTGGTTGGTAGTGGTAGCCAGATGCCATCTAATTCTTCTGGTCTCAGGGTCATGTAGGCTGTGGTGCATGTGGTCTGTTAGTCCTTTGGACTAATTGCCCCCTTGAGTCTTTGGTTTTCTCTAATTTGCTTTACTCTGGATGGGAAGAGACCACTAGCTGTATCTTAGATGTCTATCCTGCTTTTTTTTTTAGCTATTGCTTTTTAATAACCACAATTATCCCTTGCATATGTACAATGTTTTGCAGTTTATAAATTGTTCTCATATCCATTATCTTATGTTATCCTTACAGCAGTAATATGAAGTAAAGAGTGGATACATTTCTATTTCCATTTTATAGATGAGAAAGCAGAATCAGTGAGGTGAAGTGAATTGCACAAGGTCACACAGCTAGATGGTGGCAGAATCAGAACTACAACTCAGGTCATTTTCATTCACTCATATATTCATTCTGTCAAACAAATTTGTTGAATACCTACTACTGAACTTAGCATAGGATGAGAGGGATTCCCGGCAATGCTCATTCATTCCATTTCTATTTAGCAGCTACTTTGTATCAGTCCTGGGCTAAGTGATACCATTTCTGCCTTTTGGAGAACTCACATTCCAGGAGAGAAGACACAAATGATTAGAGGGTGACGGTGTTACAATTAGGACTTTAAAACACACTTTGGGAGCACAGAGGAGGGGAAAAATAACAATGTATGGAAAAATTATGGTTGGCCTCACAGAGACCATGACACTTGAGCTAGGTTTCAAAAGATGAATACGAGTGCCAGGGAGAGGAAAGAACATGATATGAAAGGGTATATGACCAGAAAGGACATGGTCTCTTTGAGAAAGTAAGGGTGGTTTGGGGAGCTAGAAGGAGCTTCAGAAAGTAGCAGGGGTTGAAGATGAACCTAGGGAAAAGACAGGTTGGTGCTGGATTGTGGAGTGCCTTAAACTCCATACTAAGGAATTTGGATTTTATCCTTTGGACAGTGGAAGAACTGAAGAATTCTGGGCATAAGATTGGCATGTTTTATAATCAGCATGCTGATGGCAAATCTGTGAAGGGGCTAGAAAAGGGTAAGTTAGGAAGTGATTCTAGTAGTCCCAGTTAGAACTGGTAAAGGCCTGAACTACTGCAGTGTCAGCATTGATGAAAGGAAGTAACATAACATCTCAAAGCCTGAGTATATCTGACTCATACTCTGAGATTCCACTCTTCTCCAGAGTGGCTTCTTTCCATCTTATCCTTTCCCTTTTGCTCCCCAGCTTGGAATAAAACCTAGTCTGGCCTTGATCTAGGTGATATCCAAGCTAGACCCTTAAGCATGAGGTCAGTGGGCCTCAATCTACCTGAAGCCTCCTTTTAACAATGCACCTGAAAGGGGAAAAAAGCCTGTAGCAGCTTTCTGTCCACCAACCTCGTTACCAGCTAAAGAACAAACTCCTTCACTAGGCCTTAGAGGTCCAATACAATGAAGCCTTTCTAATCTCATTGTCCACCATTCCTACCTTTCCAGTCTCATTTTCCACCATTCCCCTATTCTCCAATCACACTGAACTAGTTACTCTTCCTAAGATTTACTCTACTTTTTCCTAACTCTCTGTCTTTATTTAAACTGTTCTATCGTTCCTATCTGTGTACGGTCATATTTTACCCATCTGCAAATCCCACCTTCTTTTTGCAGATTGCTCTGATTCCCTCAGCTTTAGTAGAGGAAAACAGCATAAACCCTAGAACAGGAAGGCCTGGGTTTGAATCCTGGCTCTGCCACTTTCTTTCTTCATTTATTCTAAGTGTGTTTCCTAATATAAAGTGAGAATATCTGTCTTACAAGACCTCAGCAAGTGTTAAATGGTATCATGCAAGTTAAATAATTCCAAAAACTATAAAGCAGTATATAAATGATAGCTACAACAGTAAATCACACCATAGCATATTTAACTTCCGGTTTTTAGGACATCTGCCTTGTACTGTTTATATTTGTACATGTTTTTATCTTCCCAAGTAAACAATGAACTCCTTGAGAAGGACTATGTCTTAATCATCTTTATACCTTCCAAAGTACGTAGCATAATGCCTTGGAGTGCATGGAGGTTACTGATAAACACTTAATGAGTAAATTAATTGATGGTGAGAGCTGTAGTAAGCATTTGTTTGTTTGTTTGTTTGTTTTGGTTGCCAGCAACTAAAACCTCTTCCTCTGTGTGAGTCTTAATGGAAGACAGGGTGTCACCTCCCACAGGGAAGCCAAAGGTACCCAAAGCTTCCCTTTTCTTCCACCCTTTGCTAAGGCAAAGGCAACATAGTCTAGGCTTGGTCATTTGGATGCTCCCATCCAGGACTTTGAATATTAAACAAGTGATGTAAACATACAGAGGACAGGGTAGAATTCATTTAAGATGGAATTGAATAGGTCACCCAGGAAAAAAAGTAGTAAAAAAATAGAATTTCTAAGAAAGTCAACATTTCCAGGGTGTATTAAGTAAAATGACATAAAAAAAATTAGACGAATTGTATTTCAAAAGTTAAGGTAAAAAGAAGGTTCTAGTCTATAAAATTAAATATTGCAGATAACACAGCAGATGAGAGTTTGACAATTAGAAGTGATCTTGGAGCAGTTTACAGAGATTCTCGTCAGACTGCAGTGGGTTGAAGAGTACGTGGCAGATGAGGTAGTAAAAGGAAAGGGTATAGGCTACTTTTCCAGAAGGTTTGCAAATTAGTGAAAATAACAATGCCTTATACATGGTAAGGAATTTATTAATATTATTATAAATAAAATTGATTGATTAATAACTTCTTGCTCCCATATTACTTGGATTTTACACTGCCACCATTCCTCAGCTTACCCCTACTACATCAGTGTCCCTTCCAAGTCTGACACATCTGGAAGCGTTGCATGTTGTTTACTTTGATTATGAATGGTTTGTTTTCTTTGGTTGTGTTTTGAAGGCCTCAAGTGATTTTCTCTGGTTTTGAAGGATGGGCCATAGACCCTCCTGCCCCAACTCCATCATCTGTTTTCCACAAAGACAGATAAACATTCACTTTTCAGACTAATTCAGCAGAGTATGCAAGTTCTTAGGTTCTTAGTAAACTAAATACTCTGCCCACCTAGCCTCTCCCCTACATCAAATCCCATGGTGGATGAGCTGGGAGAAGAAAAGGAGCTCCTACTCCAAACCTTCCGGGATATTGTTTCCCAACTGGGGAATCTGGCTTTGTAGTGAGCTGAGACAGTCTCTTGCCGGCCCCCATCAGTCCAACCCTTTCTCAGAGGGGGCTGGAGAGTAATTAACACCGCCGTCCACCTGTGCACAGGAAGATGCCCACAGCCACACCGGTGATGATGAAGCTGCCCACCAAGATGCCCAGGACCAGCGAAGTGTAGGAGCGTCCTGTTTGGCTCCCTGCAGAATATGCAGAGAATTAGCCTGAAGAACATGCCCCCAAGGAGTCCATGGTTTGAGTCAAACCCCAAGGGATTTCTGCCCATTTCACCAAGCGTCTTAAGCTGTGCTGTCCCAAACTCTCAGCCCTGGGCCTTCTGTTGCTCAAGGTATCCATCCTTTTGCCTAAAACCTGCCACCTCCCCGAAACACAGCCCCACCCTGTCCCATCATACCTTTTAAGTTGTTCACGGTATGTTCCTGCACATACTCCACACAGGTGTCCTGCAGGAACTCCCGCAGTTCATACCGAGTACGATTGTGGGTATTGAGCTCCTTCAGGGTGTAGGCGGCCACTGTGGAGCGTGTCTGGGACGGAGCCACCCATGAGGCTGACTCTGGCTGGAAACTTGCAAAGGAGCTCCCATTCACAGTCACCTCGAAGAAGATGTGGGCTTTGGAGCCCTCAGGAGGCAGCTCACAGCCCAGGAAGCAGCGAATTATCAGAGGAACTGTGGATGGGGAGTACAGGGTCAGGGGCTGTGTGAAGAGGGTGCCAGGTATATGGCATGACCACAATACCCTAAGAGAACGTGGCAGGGGGTTGTGGGCTGAGAGTCAGTGGCTGTGAGGAGAGGAGAGTCTGGATCAGGGAATTGTGGGGAGAAGCCTTTACGGGCTCTGAGGAGACAAGAAAGGGGGGCTGGAAGGAGGGTTTAGGAATTATGAAGAAAACGGGGACTATGAGGTAAAGGAGTTGCAGGGAGGGCTATGAAGGGAGGGAGAAGAAATTGGGGTCTTTGAGGAAAAGGGGTTAGAGGTTGTGAGAGAAGGCGTCAGGCACTACAGCGAAGTACTCAGCTTCGGTGAGAAGTGGCTGGAGGGTTGAGGGTAAAGTGCTGGAGGGAGTGTGTCTGAAGGGAAGGACGGGTCCACAAGGGAAAGGAATTGGAGGACTGTAAGGTTAGAGGTGTGCAGTCTTCAGTGAGCTTTCGGGAATCAGGTTGGGTAAAGACGCAGGCTGGTCTGCTGGGGGCCTCCCGTCCAGGGACTACCCCAACAGCTTACCCCAGTAGCAAGAGGGCCTGAGGGAGGACCTCATCAGCTAGACATAGTCCTAGCACATCTGCTCCACTCTAGCCTAGCGCTCTCATCCAGCAGCCAGCAAGCAAGCGCCGGCGCCCAAGAGCCCAGGCACCACTGGGCTCCTCAGAGCAGCCCTGCCCCCAAAGGTCACTCCCACAGTGACAAGTACATCCAGAAGACCCTGCCCGGGGACAACCGGTCCCTTCCAGAAGGCCGCACCCCGTTTACCAGCACCGCCCAGGGCCCGCCGGAGGCCACACCCCAGCGCGCCGGCAACTCACAGGCCAAGCTGCGTTCCAAGTGCACCAGCCGCAAGAGGCCGTGGAAATCTTGCAGGTAGCGCTTCAGGCCTCGCTCAGTACGCGCCCAGCTCTCTGGCTCCTCTAAGGGCTGCAGCTGGAGGATCGTGACGTTGGTGCCATTGCCTTCCAACACGTGCGTTGGATGCCCACGCAGCGACGCATTGCCCCAGTACCGCACGTGAAGGGGGTCGCGGAAGTAGGCGAACTGGAGAATGTGGAGGCTCCGCGGGCCTGAGGGTAGGAATCAGCGTGTTGGGGCCTGGTCCAGCGTGGGAATGGGCGGCGAGCAGCCAGAGATAATAACCCCTTGCCCAGAGGCTGGGCGTCCACCTCTCAGATCTTTACAAACTACAAAGTGCCCTCCCACCCTTGCTCCCATTTGAAGCCTACAGTAACCTTGCCAAGACGGCAGGACAGGGATTATTATCCTCAGTTTACAGATGAGGAAACTGAGGCCCGAAGAGCAGAAGCCACTTGCCCCAGGGTAATACAGCCAGTGGGTGAAGGAACCGATTGTCCCCAGCCCCTCGCATTTCTGCTTGGTCCACAAACCCTGACCTAAAATAAAATCACAATTCCATCACCTTTTTTTCTATCTCCGTTGCCACTGCGCTCGTACAGGTCCCATCAGTTCTCACTGAACTGGGGTATTAACTTTTTCCCTCATCCCATGGCCTTCAGTTTCAACCCTTCTAATCTGACCTCCTGGAAACCCTGGTGGCGTAGTAGTTAAGAGCTACTGCTGTTAACCAAAAGGTCGGCAGTTAGAATCCACCAGGCGCTCCTTGGAAACCCTATGGGACGGTTCTCCTCTGTCCTAGAGGGTCGCTGTGGGTCGGACTCCACGGCAACGGGTTAATCTGACCTCCATGTGACTCGTGTCCTTCTGCTTAAAGTCCTCCAGTGTTCCTTTCTCCATCAATAATAATAATAGCTAATATCTATTAAGTGCTTATTATGACCTGGACACTGTGTTCAATCCTCTGCATACATTATTATTTGTGCCTCCCTCCCAATAATTTAATGCAGTGGCTACTGTTATTAACTCCAGTCTATATGGGAAACTGAGGCTAAGATGCTAAATCGCAGAGCCAAAGTTTAAGGTAGGCAGCCTGAATCTAGCACTCTTAGCCACTCTGCTTCACTGCTACCCTATGGAATATCTGTCCACAGGATCAGATCCAGTCTTCAGCATGGCATTCAAGGCTGCCAGTAATTTGACCTCAGCTGCCTTTTCTGGTCTCTTCCCCATGCTTAGATATACCAAACTACTTCAGGTTTCTCATGTTGCCTTTTGGCTGACATGTGAATAGCTCTGCCTGCCTTTTTCTGCCCATCAGACATCTAGTCATACTTCAAAACCCAGCTCAATCTTCTCCTTGGAGAAGCTTTCCTGATGCTGCTCCTTTTTGCACTCCTAAACACAGTGGGTCTGTTTCAGAGATGGAGTCTAAGTGACTGTCTCCTCCATGCACCCCATCCACACACAGGCTACACTGGGCTCCTCCAGGTTATGGAACCATGTCTGGTTATCTCTGCCTCACACACCAGCAAAGGGCCTGGCATGGAGTTGGTTCCCATAGAATGTTTGAGGAGGACATGGGTCTGGGTTGCAAGTCTGTGTGAGTGTATCTTGTCCATGTTTGCATTTGAGAAGTTGTGCTCTGAGCCTGCAGGTGTGAATAAGTGTATCTGTGTGGGTAATTCTAGACAAGGTTCTTAACTGCTCTGTGACCCAGTCTTTTCCTCTGTAAAACGCAGATGATAATGTTACCTAAACTCACCCCTACCTACCATCACCCCCATTTCCCTTTCTCCAGACTTCATCCTGTTTTTTCTCCGCTGTCTTCCAGACTGATTCCTCACTTTGTCTATCCGTCCCTTTCCCATTTTTCCACTCTTCCTGTTTTCCCCCAGCTTCATCCATCTTCCCTTTCCCAGGGTCTGAACTGTATCTCTTCACCTTGGCTTTGGGACACAAACCAGCGTCCGGATAATATTACCTACCTTGTGGGAGCTTTGTGGGGATAAAATGAGTCAATAGATGCATTAACCATAGTGAGAACACAATAAATATTGGTTATTATTTGCTCCCTCTCTACAGGGAAGCCTGAAGCTACAGGGATTGTGGGAGAGGGGAAAGGAGGCTCCTGTGCAATTGCAATGAGGGGCAGTAACTCCCCTTCTCCACTCAAATGAGGTCACTTCAGGCAGCCTGCTCCCCTGTGAGTTCTTTCATAGCCTATACCCCTTTGTCCCCCCAGTTTCACCTCCCCAGCTGCACCCAGTCTTTCTTCATCTTCCCTAGTCTCCCCTTCTACCTCACCTATATCAGCCCGTCTTTCCCCCAAGTCTTCCATCAGTTCTCCCACTGTCTCCCCATTCCCTCTATCTCTATTCTCATCTCTGAGTCTCCCCATCTTCCCTAAACTCACCCCTATCCACTATCACTCCCATCTCCCCCTCTCCAGACTTCATCCCATCTCTCCCATCTCCTCCAGACTGATTCCTCACCTTGTCTACTCATCCGTTTTCCATTTTTCCACTCATCCTGTTTCCCCCCAGCTTCATCCATCTCCCCTTTCCCAGGGTCTGAGCTGTATCTCCTCACTTTGGCTTTGGGACACACACCAGCCTCCAGGAACCTGACTGTCCTATAGAGAGACCCAGCCAGCTATAGACACAGACTCTGGGATAAACTTTCCTTGGGTCTCGATCATGGACCCAGATAGGCTGAGATTTCCCAGAACCATCACAAGGCAGGAGATGTGCCCCCCTACTCACCATCGGAGGCTTTCTGGCTACAAAGGGCCCAGCCGGGCAGGAACAGCAGTGGCAGCAGTGTTGTCAACATCCTGGGGCTGATAGGTTCCTGACTCAACTTAGTCTCCAGGCTCAGGCAGGCTGAGGGCTCGGCTAGCTGCAGCCTAGGGGAGAGAAGAGTGAAGACTGTCTGGGAGGAGCAGAAGCTGAGCAGAGGAGGATGGAAGGAGGCCAGGAGAGAAGAGGAAGAAGAAGGCGTCAGGTTTATAAAGTGTTATTGCTACTCTGTCTCATTTCCTACTAGGGGGCTGGCCTCCCTCTGCCCTCCCCCTGTACCACCCTGCACCACGCCCTCCGGCCCAGGCCTGCCCTTTTCCTCCTCCCTGGCTTGCCCTGGAGGATCAGGGAGTGGAAAGGGGGGAGAAGTGCTTGGTAAGAAGTCCTGCGCGAGCTGAGTCAGGGGGTGGGGCATCTGCTTTCAATTTAGGATGGACTCCAGGGTATAGAGATCAGCAGGTTGAGTGACGGGGAAACCGATGCCCACAGAGGTACAGGGACTTGCCCAAAGTTTACACATCATGATGGCGACGGATCCAGGATTAGAGTTCCGTTTTCCAGCATGCTGGCTGCAGTTTATCAGAGTTTTAAGTGGAATGGCAATTACACAACCAGGGATTGTGCTCTCAGAAATAGTCATGTAATGACTATAAAGCAGCTCACTGTAGCATTATTTGTAATAGGGAAGAATTATGAACAATCTGTATAAATCTCAGTAAAGGATTTGTTACGTAAAGCAGAGTTTTTCAAACTGAAGTCACAATCTGTTTGTGGACAATGAAATCAATTTAGCAGGTCATAATCCACCCCCCCTTTTTTAGTGAAATAGAACTGAATAGAAAATTTTAGTGTATCATCCTTAGTAAGGATAAGTATTAGTTTGTGAAACTTTCTGTTCATGAAAAGTTGTGTATATGTCTTTTGGTTTTGTGTTTCAGTATGTTTCTATGTATGAGTTCTGGATCACAGTGTAAAATGTACAGTCGACCCTCCACATCCACGGGTTCCACATTGCGGATTCAACCAAACCGCGGATTGAAAATATTTTCTAAAAAATTGTTACCTTGTTGTTGACGTGTACTATGTAGTTAGGCCTATGATGGTTGCATCTGTATTGAACATGTGCATACTTTTTTTTTTCTTGTTATTATTCCCTAAACAATACCATGTAACAACTATTTACATAGCATTTACATTGTGTTAGATATTATAAGTAATCTAGAAATGATTTAAAGTATAGGGGAGGATGTCTATAGGTTATATGCAAATACTATGCCATTTTATGTAAGGAACTTGAGCATCCCTGGATTTTGGTATCTGCGGGGGTGTCCTGGAACCAATTCCCGGTGAATACCGTGGGACGACTGTATTTCTTACTCCAGGAAGCAAGCAGAAAAGTTTGAAAGTCACTCCCCAAACTGTGATAAATCCATACGATGAACTACTATGCAATAGTAAAAATAGTGCCCTCCTCCAACCAATCCCCTACTTTATTTGCATCATATTACTAAGCACTGCCTGAAATTATATTACTTATTTGTTTGTGTGTTTATTGTCTGAATGTCCCAACAGAGGACGTTCCATGAAGATCAAGGCTGTCCATCTCATTTGCTTCTGTGCCTAGAATAGTGCACATCACTTAATAAATACCTGCTAAATGGATGACTAGATGCGACAGATATGATGTGCATAGATCACCAAGAGTAAGCTGCAAAACATTATGTATGGTTTAGAACCGTTTATGTGTAACACACATACACAACAACCTGTGTCTTTTTTTTTTATTGTATTTTTAGTGAAAGTTTACACTGCAAATTAGGTGCCCATTTAACAATATCGATACATATTGTTCACAGGAGAAAGATGGGGCAGTCTGCTTCTGTCAATATTTACAGGCTTGGAAACCCTATGGGACAGTTCTACTCTGTCTATAAGGTCGATATGAGTTGGCAGTGGGTTTGGTTTGGGTTTGGTGGGCAGCCTAATGCTCTCGCCCATCTCATGTCCCAACTTATTCTTTCACGGGTATCTTTCTGTCACTGGCAAGTGCCCTAGAGGCTTTCAAGGTGCTTGAACCCATGCCCACATTTTTTTGCAGCTTAAAAACTCAGGGATTCCTTTGTAACAACCATACAAAACCTGGTTTTATTCTTTTTGAACCTAATTGACTCTGCCGGCTAGAGACCTAGTCTCTTATTTTAGACCGTAAATATATTAGTGTCTCAAGTTGGAAATTACCCTAAAGTGGCTATTGATTTACAAACTGTTGTTTGGGAGTTCAAACAAAAATCCAAATACAAACAAGGCTCTCTAACTTACTGCACAGAAAAATCAAAAGGCAGAAGGACTCCCAAAGTGGCTACTAATGTTCTAAACTGTCCCTAGTGGGGTTATGCCAGTTACTTAATAATGAACATGTTATGGACTAGAGTGCTTATTCATATAATGAGCAGGAGTCCCAGAAGAGAACTCTTCATTCTTCGATTGGCATTGCCCATTTTCTTGCAAGAAGAAACAAATGTGCATGGAAAGAATTCAGAATTCAAAAGTGGGTCGTTACTTTTGGTTTCTCAGAGTTAAGACAAATTGCTAAAGGGGGAAGAAGACTCTGAGATTCCTTGTAATGATTTCCACCAAGCCAATTAGTGCACCAAACCTAGGTCAATAATAATAATAATAAGGCAACTCCTCAATTAAAACTAAGAGAGCTTCTATGCAAGGAAGTGGAGCTTAAATCCCAAAGGTTATTTACTTGAGGTTACTCCCAAGAAGTTCATGGAAACAGAGAGCCAAATGGCTCTGCTGGTACTGTAGACCAAGTCCTCAGCATCCCGGGGGTTGCTGGAGATAATGCACGTTTGGATCCCACTTCTGACACCAAGAAATGTCATAGAGAAAAATCTCTGAGTCTGTTAAAAGTAAAAGCAAAGAGTTTTATTGAAGGAGATACAGTTGGCAAATTGGGCAGCACAGAATAAAAACCACAAAGTGCTCCAAAGCTCAGATGGTGCAAGGCGTTTTTATATGATGAAACAAGTACATGACCACAACCATATCTTGCTTAACCTCAGCTAAGTTATTTCTGAACTTGGGATTTCTTAAGCTCATTTTGTGCTTTTGTGATATACATCCATGCTAGCATTTCTCCTAGAACCTTCTTCCTGGAACATATTATGCAATGGTCACAAAAACAGTTGCCTTATCCTTGAGCGAGCATAACAACATTTTTTTTTAAAAGTTGGTTTGCAGTGTACAGTGGAAAGTTACAGGGGTCAGAAGCTGCATTCTTTTTTGTTTTTTGCAAACAAATAACTTTATTAGGTCCATTAGAATACAAAAAAAGAGACAAATGATTGTAATAATCCTTTATATCATATGTAGCACATTTCAGGTTTCAAATTTTTGAAAATAATTTCTTCTACTGAATGAAGCGGGTTGGGAAAGTATTATCACAGTTTTAGAGGTGAGAATATAGAAGCTGCATTCTTAAAGCAGAAGTTAAACTCATAATCAAAATGGAGTTTGGCTCAGACATAAGTTCAGACATCTTTTCATGTCAGGCACCTGAGAATTTGGATTATGCTTACACAGGAGAAAGACCTGGTGGTCTACTTCTGAAAATCAGTAAATGAAAACCCTGTGGATCACAACAGTCTGATCTGTATCCGGTCATGGGGATGGTGCAGGACCTGGCAGTGTTTCGTTTTGTTTTTGTTGTGCATGGGGTCACCATGAGTCAGGGGCCAACTCAATGGCAGCTAACAACACATTTCCTTGTGCATATGTGAGAGAATTTCTGTAGGTCCAAACTTGGGAGTGGAATTACTGAGTCATAGGGCATAAGCATCTTCAATTTTACTAGATATTGCCAAACTGTTGTACAAAAAGGTTGTGCCAGTTTACATTCCCATCAGTTGTCTGAGAGTTCCCTTGCTCCATCTCCTTGCCAACCCTTGGTATTGTCAGATGGCTGGATGTAAAATGGTACTTCATGTTGGTTTTACTTTGCATTTATCTGATTCCTAGTGAGGTTATGCATCTTTTTATTTTGCCGTTTTTCTCCCTTGAGGACTTGAAGGATGCTTTCGGATGGAGGGAGATAAACTATATGATTGAACCAGTTTGGAATTGAGTGATGTGAATCTTTAATCTAAGCAGATAGGGCCTGGGCCACTTGGGTTAAAGTGGAGCTACCTCCACAGAGCTAAATTACAGAGAGGCTGTTCCTACCAAGCTAAAATACGAACAGAGGAGACAGCAACAGCTGTTTCCCAAGCTCCCTCCTCACACACCAGAGCCCTGAAAATTAAATAGCAGAGACAACAACTATGACAACAACAATAATAATAGGTAATACTTATCCTGTTTACAGTGTTAAGCTCTTTGCATAAATTATCTCGCTTTATCTTTATGCCAGCCCTGTAATGTAGGCTTCATTATCATCATCATTTTACTAATAAACTGAGGGTAGTGACTTACCTAAAGTCACATAGCAAAAGTTATAATTTGAACCCAAGTGTCTCTAATGCCAAAACTTGTAAATTTAACCACCACACAGTATCTCAGAAAAAAAGTTTGCTCACTCTCCATCAATACAGTTTTGAACACATACTCCCAATATGGTTGCATGTTTACTATATTAGATATCTTATAAAACATGCCAAAAATTCATACTATGTGCTAGGCCTTTATATCTGTCACTTTCTCTGGAGTAGACAACACGAGGTTACAAATTGCCTGCATGTTACAGATGAGCAAGTTAAAGCCCAGAAATATTAAGTAACTTGCCCAAGGTCACACAGCTTAGAAGTGCAGAGCAGGAATTTGAACTCCAAGAGGATGGGGGTATGGGGCTGGGAACAGGGAGAGTGGAGTATTGGGGGCAGGGAAGCTGGTGAGTGGGGACAGCTTGACGAGTGCCCCCTTTTACCTTCTAAACTTAGGACTGGGAGTGGGGAAGAGAAGAGAAATGCCGCAGTTGGAGCCAGAGCCTAAGCTGTATCTGGCCTGGGTGGCCAAGGGATAGAAAATCACAGTGGGCACTGTGCCAGCAGCTGGGATTTGACTTGAGGCATAAAGAATGAGGGCCCCATTGAGCAAAGGAAGTGATGGAAGCAACTGGTAGCACTTCCCACTCTAGAGAGCACATGCAGGGGGAAGATAAGGGCA
The DNA here is from genome assembly GCF_000243295.1 of Trichechus manatus latirostris. Taxonomy (NCBI): domain Eukaryota; kingdom Metazoa; phylum Chordata; class Mammalia; order Sirenia; family Trichechidae; genus Trichechus; species Trichechus manatus. The sequence goes on from NW_004443944.1 coordinate 28,907,991, forward strand.
ACAGGAAGCTGAGCAGAGGCCAGTGCAGGTGTAGCCCCGGTGGGTGAGGAGAAGCCCTGCTGAGGGTGGGGTGCCCCCCACATCCCTTCCAACCCCCCGCAGGAGCTAGGCTGAGCCAGGGACTGGCATTGGCCCAGCTATACTTCAAAGGGCCAACCACCTCCCTCTCCTGTTAGCTACAGAAGACAGGCAGTTTAATCAATCCAGTCCAGCTCTGATAACAAAGGAGTGTGGTTCCTTCAGAAACCTCTCCCCACCTTAGGAGGTGGAATAATAACAATAACATGTATTGAGAGCTTACAGTGAGGTAGATAAGCAGAGTCCATGCATTTCATTCTCATTATTGCCCTATGAAAAGTATGAAGAAACAGTCGTCATTCCCATTTTTCTAATGAGGACACAGAGGCACAGATCAGTGAACTGATCTGCTCAAAGATACCCAACTAGTGAAAAGCAGAGCTGGAACTCAAACTCAGGTGGGCTGTACCCCAAAACAAGCTTTCTTAACTATTAGACCATTCTAAGTATAAAGATGATTCATACAAAGAGCCCAGCACGTAGTGCGTATTCATTTGGTAGATGGGAGCCATAAGAAAGGAGATTGGCTTTGGGAGCAGCAAACAGAATTGACCCTGCAGCAGGAGAGATGGAGGGTGTTGTAGGGGAAAAACATCACAAAGTTTAGTAAAGCAAAAAGATAATTTTGTTCGGCATATATTCAAAAAGGCAAAAGTGGGAAAAGGACAACCATGCTGTCAGAGCCATGTCTGCCCGGGTCCAAGGAAATATCACAGAGCAGACAAATGTGGGAAAACGGACAAGCATGTCGCTAGAGCCATGTCTACCTGAGTCCAAAGAATATTACAGAATAGGCAAGAATGGGAAAATGGACAAGCACGCTGCCACAGCCATGTCTGCTTGAGTCCAAAGAATATTACAGAACAGGCAAGAATGGGAAAATGGACAAGCATGCTGCCACAGCCATGTCTGCCCGAGTCCAAAGAATATTACAGAACAGGCAAGAATGGGAAAATGGACAAGCATGCTGCCACAGCCATGTGTGCTGGTCCAAAGACCATTACAGAGCCATCAATATATATTAACATTACAAATGGGCAAAACCACTGAAAGCTTCACCTTTTCACAGATTGGCTAGAAACTGGGATCTTACATTTTGAATTGTCTTAACAATCATTGGTACAGGTTTCAGTAATGACAGTCAGAAGGGTCTTCATTGGTCCAACAAATTTCTATTTACTAAATGCTAATAGAAAAAGACAAGAGTGGAAAGACTTTTGTGTTCTATTTGATTGGCTTTACGTGAAAGTTTCCCGAAAAGATATTTTCCAAGATTATTTTAGCTACTGTCTTTACACCTCAGGGCCCAGTTGATGTGTCCTTGTGAGTCCTTGTGAGCCCAGCTCCAGCTGGGTCACATTCTCTGTGCGCAAGGAGAGGGAATAATAACTCCCATATTATTTCCTAAATCAAGGGTAGACATTAATTTCCTGAAGGGGAGCACAGGAATAGATATGAGTCTTGATCAGGATTTTTCCTTGTTGACGCGCCCCATGGAAAGACGGAAGAAGCCCCCTAAAGGCAGGATGTTTTGAATTCTTTCCTGCCCCGTAAGTAGTGGGAGCCTGGTATTCTGGACTTGGCTCTTGCCTATCTCACCAGCCTTATCTTTCCATGTTTTCCATTCTCAGCCAAACCTGCTCCTCCTGGTTTCCTGAACACAGAGTACCTAAATGTTATCTTTAGATATACCCGAAAAAAAACCAAACCCCTTGATATCAAGTGGATTCCGATTCATAGTGAGTCTGTAGGACAGAGTAGAACTGCCCCATAGGGTTTCCAAGCAGCAGCTGGTAGATTGGAACTGCTGACCTTTTGGTTAGCAGCCAGACTCTTAAGCACTGCACCACCAGGGCTCCTTAGATATACAGTAGTTCCTAATTTTAAACGTGGTCAAATTTATCAGTCTTTTCATTTACATTTGGTGTTTTTTGTGCCTTGTTTAAGAAAACCCTTCCCTAAGATCATGAAGATATTTTCTTATTTATCTAGCTAAAGCTTTGTATTTTGTCTTTCACCTTTAAGTGCATGATGTGAAGTCAAAGTCAAGATTAGGCTTTTTCCCATACAGATATCCAGGTGTCCAGTACCACTTATTGAAAGTCTGCCCTTCCTTAACTTTCTTTTGCGGCTCTCAGGTCTTGCTTATCCTTTGTAAGATTTTTTTACTAGATGCTTCATATTTTTAATTGTTATTGAAAAAAAAGCTTAATTTCATGTTCTAACTGCTTATTACTGGTGTATAGAAATACACATAGTGTTGCATTGATTTTGTATCTAGCAACCTTAATAAACTTTTATTTATTCTTATAATTATTTGTAGATTCTTTTGGATTTTCTATGTGCGTAATTGTATTATTAGTAGATAATGATGTTTTATTTCTCCTTTTCTAATCTTTATACTGTTTACTTCTTTTTCGTAATTCATTGCTGTGGCTAAGACCTCTAGTACAATGTTGAGTAGAAATGGTGGTAGAGAATATGAGAGTATTCTTGTCTTTTTCCTGGTTTAAAAAGGAAATCTTTAAATGTTTTCTATTAAATATGATGTTTGCTATAGGTTTTTTATAGATGTCTTTTTAATATAGGTCTTTATATTTTATCAGATTAAGGAAGAGTCCTTTTATTCATAGTTTGCTAAGAGTTTTTATCATTAATGTTTTCAATTTTTCAGGCCCTTTATTGTTCTCTGATGAGATAATCATATGATCTTTAATTTGTTAATGTGGCAAATGAATTAGTTAATTTTCTAATGTTAAACTAACCCACGTTGCTGAGATAAAACAACTTCTTCATGAGGAATTATTCTTTTTACATGTATTTTATTCTTTGCCGTTTCACTACTCCTCTGCCATTCTTCTCTAGACTTCTCCAAGTCCTACCCTCTCTTTCAAAGCCCTGCTTGGATCCACCTCCTTCTGAAAGCCTTCCTGGATGCCTCCAGCTAGAAGTGACTTCTTACACTTCTTGCAAAACCAGTAGCCATGTAGTCATGGTCTATTCCTTTGTCTTCTCTTCCAGACTACAAACTCCTGGAGGACATCTTTGTGCTCTCTTCTCTGCCCACCCCGACTTCCCAGGACCCAGAGCATTGGTGGTATAAAGTGTAACATAGAGGATGAGGCCATGGACTCTGGAGTGAAGCTGCCTGGGTTCACATTCTCACCTCCGCAGCTTGCTAGCTGTTTGATTTAAAGCATGTCACTTGGCCTTTCTGAGCCCATCAGTAAAATGGGAAGAATAATAGCGCCTGCCTCACAGAGTTGTTGTGAGAATGTAATGAGATAATATAAGTGAGTCATTTCGCACAGCTCTGGACACATTATTTTTGTTGCCTTCGTCCACAGTAATTGCCCTTACACTCTATGGTTCTGATAATCTGAACTGCTCACAAGTTATTTCTAAGAGCTTCTGAGAGCCACCTTCTCTCCTTCTTTTATTTCTTCTAAGGCGCTTCATATGCAGCTTCATTCTTTTAGTCAGTGGGCATTTATTGTGTCAGGCAGTGAAGCAGACAAGATTCCTCCTCAGGGAGCAGACAGTCAAATAGGGGAGAAAGACATGAAACAGGTGATAATCTAGTGTGGTAAGTATTAAGATGGAGAGCTAAGGAGGCAGAGGACTGGGGCTGGGGAGCATGCAGGGCAGCTAGGGAGGGGAGAGAAGAGTTCCTTCTCTAACTCAACCTCTAACTCAGGGTCTGAGAAGGCTTCTCAGAGAAGATGTCGGCTAAGCTGAGTTCGGAAGGACAAGGGGAGGGGGTAAAAAGTAGGGGAAAAGATTATTTTAGGTAGAGAAGAAGGTAAAAAAGAATATGACTTGAGAGGAAAAAGAATATAATATGTTTGAGAAATTGGTAGTTGTTAAGTATGGCCAAAACAGAGTGGGTGGTAGGGAGGGAGAAATGATATGAAGAGGTAAGTAGGGGCCAGATGAAGAGCCTTCCATGCTATAATAAGGAATTCAGACTTTGTCTTGAAGTTATTACCCACCCACTTCCTTGGCCCAGCTAAGTACTATTAGAATACTCAAGTGCCACCTATTCCAGGAAGCCTTCTCTGACTTCATGCCCACAAGCCTGGAAGCCGTCTTCTCTCCTTCCTTTATTTTCTCTAAGGTTCTTCATTCATATGCTGCTTCATTCTTTAGTCAAGGGGAATTTTTTGGCACTTACTACTTGCCAGGCCCTGAAGCAGACAAGATATTCCTCTTCAGGATGCAGACGGTCAAATAAGGGAGATCCCTTTGTTTTCCCTCTGTTCTACTATAGTCTCCTCTTCCGCCCTCTCCTCATCACGGCCCTTACTTCTTTACATAGTAATTGTCTGTTTATCCATCTGTCTCCACCACCAAAAGCTGCAAGAGGACAGGGATTGTGTTTTCACATTTCTGTATTACCAGCCTCGCGGAGTTCCTGGTACGCAGTAAGTGCTCAATAGATGTTTATTGGATGAATGAACACATAAATAGGACTTCCAGGGAAAGAGAGAGAACTGTGATTAGCAAAGTGCCTGGCACATAATAGATCCTGAGAAGATTATTTAATCCTTTTGTGCCTCAGTTTTCTATATAGGAAATGGAGATAGAATAGAAACTATCTCAGAGGGGTACCATGGGTCTGTAAATTGCTTGACCCAGGGTCTGACACCAGATGCCAAGGATAGTTCTCAGCATATTAAAAACACAATTCTCATATAAAATAGATAGCGAACATGGGTCAAAGTTTTATTTAACTCATTAATGAGGGGACTAGCAAAATGACAAAACCAGTTCAAAACAGAATACAAAAACTAGGACTTTTTTTATAGTCAATGGAAAAGAAAAGGGAATATTGAAATAAGATACATTTATATATCTTGTCAAATTATAATATCCTTCCAGGTAAGAAGACCATAATCTTTGGGGTTATCTCCTGGAACAGAAAAGGAAATTGTTGCCTTACCATTTTACAGAATTGTAGAATGTCTTGGCCGTAATGAATTGTATAAATAAAGTTACATTTCTCTTCAGGGACAGATGACTCTTAAGCAGACTTGTTAGTCAATACTGATCAGGACATCAAAAGATCATACAACGTCTTTTTACCTTAGACAAGTTTTGAATAATTTTTCTTAATACTAGAAAACGGTTTCAATAGATACTGTTTTTATTGTAGGCTGTCAGTACATGTTTGCTGAAAGGATTTTCATCTTAGTGGACTTTTTCCTTCCCTACAGTTTCTTTCCTCCTGACCCAATACAATTTGCTAGAAGTAGAATTTGGGGGCTATAGGAAAGGTAGGGCTAAGGAGAGAAACCCTGCCGTCTTTCCGACTCAGTCTGGGGTTGGGTGGGGCTAGGTTCTGTATCATCAAATCGGAAGAGAAAGTACCTCCTTTGGGCATCAGCAAAGCAGGCACCCTCTTCCCCCTGTCCAATGGGAAGATAGTTTCTTTGAAAGAATTGGGTATTTCCAAAAAGGCAGTGAGGAAAACATCATGGGAAAAGTCAGAATTTTGTTGGCTACCCTCTATTTATTTTATAATATAGGATTTTTTTATTTTGAATTGCACATGGGATTGGGCACCATTTTCAGGGCTTGAGACATCAAAGACTGGCTTAGGACATGGGACTCACCAGGCCATGAGACCATCTGTGATCACTTCCCAGTTCTATACTTTTGCCTAAATACAACCAGGATGGCTATGGTTTCTCTAGGCAGATTTAGCCTTCGGTCTGAGTTTAGTTGAAACATGAGCATTATAAAATGTGGTTTGGGACTCTGTCCAGGGAGTCATTGATCTAAATATTTGGATATGCTGAGGACAGAGGAGTTTCAAGTATTTCTACAAAGCAACAGATGGGAAATTTCCCAAGATTAAAGTAGTTATTTCTTAGCAATCTAAAAGTATGTAGTATGTCAGCTCTACTCTGGGAATTGGGAGAATACATTTGAACTACATGACTTCCAGATGCAAAAGGAATTCCCAGATACTTCCTTGCTAAATGCAGTACTGGCCAAAGGCAGCCTAAAGTGCCTTGGCTTTCAGCTTAGGGAATTGAACTTTCTCCTCTGTGTTACTTTCCCAATATAAAGGAATGTTGACCCCAGAATCACATGAAGTTAAAGATAGATGATCCTGCAGAGGTCGGTATGATCAGATCCCTGGTCTTTATTTCCTTGCTGTTTCTTTATGTGGAGCCCTGGTGGTGCAGTGGTTAAGAGCTTGGCTGCTAACCAAAAGGTCGGCAGTTTGAATCCACAAGCTGCTCCTTGGAAACCTTATGGGGCAGTTCTGCTCTATCCTGTAGCGTCGCAATGAGTTGGGATTGACTTGACGGCAACGAGTTTTGTTTTACGGTTTCTTTATTTATACATTTATCCACTATCTAATTTCATTAATGCAGTAGATATAGACTTCTTGGGTCCAAATTTTGGTTCCACCCCTTATTAGGTGTGAGATATTGATTAAGTTACTAAACCTCTTGTCTTAGTTACCTAGTGCTGCTGTAACAGAAACACCACAAGTGAGTGGCTTTAAAGAACAGAAATTTATTATCTCACGGTTCTGGAGGTTAAAAGTCCAAATCAGGGTCTCGGCCGTGCCAATTTCTTCTGTGAACCTCTTCTATTTTCTGGTGTCTCCCAGCAATCCTTGGCATTCCTTGGTGATCCTTGCCATCTGTCTTCCCCCTGTGTGTCTCTCTGTGTCTATTCTGCTCTTTTTATAACTCAAAAGTGATTAGGTTTAGTACTCACTCTACTCTGATATGATCTCATTAACGTAACAAAAGACAACCCCAGTTTCCAAACAGGTTCCAATTTGCAGGTATTAACCAAAAAAACAAAGCTGTTGCCCTCAAGTTGATGTCAACTTATAGGGACGCTATAGGACAGAGTAGAACTGCCCCATAGAGTTTCCAAGGAGTGGCTGATGAATTTGAACTGTTAACCTTTTTGGTTAGCAGCCAAACTCTTAATCACTGCACCACCCAGGGCTCCACTTGCAGGTATAGGGGTTAGAATTTCAACGTCAACTTTTGGGGGACATAATCCATAACACCTTTTTTTTCAGTTTTTTAATCTGTACTTCTATGTTTTTATCTGTAAAGTGATGATAAAGTAACACTGCTTCAGAGGGTTGTGGTAAGGATTAATGGTGTTGATACATGTAAAGTTCTAAGAAGAGGGCCTGGAACATAAATAATGTATAAATTCTTGGTATTATTAATGCATGTTGATGATTTTGTATTAGCATTATTATTATTATTCAGTTGGCAAATAGTCAAGTTCTAACTTGAGTGTTGTCTTACAGTTTTATTCTGCTTCATGGTTGTTTTCTGAGGGGAAATTCCTGCAGTTGATGTCTGTTGAATTACATAAAGTTCTTGGCATCATTCAAAGGAAGAGTAGAGGATAGGAAAGAAAACTAATATTTATTAAGCACTTAATATGTGCTAGTCACTGTGCCAAGAATTTTCAACTCCATTATTCCACTTAATCCTCACAGCAATCCTATAAGTCGTTGTTAATTTCCACATTTCAGCTCAGGAAATTGAAGCTCAGAGAGATTAGGCAATTCACTCTGAGTATTTTCACAATTAATGTTCAAGTTTGATATTTCACTGATGGTCTACAACCTTTTAGCATCCAGTATCATAAACGCAGAACAAGAGGTGAAGACCAGGAAAGAAGAGTCCTAATGCTTTCCATCTTTACGTTCATTCACTCAACAAATTCAATTGATCCCCTTCTGGACCCTGCCCTCATGCTTAATAAGGTGTGACAAATGTCCTTTTAAGATTATTTATGCTAAGACCACTTTCAGGAAGATGTGTTCATATATGGAGTGTGTTCCTGTGAGTAATCATATGTGAAAGTCTTATGACCAGGATTTGTCATCATTTCGTAACTATTTTACAACATTAATCATATCCTGTAATTATTTTCAAAATGTCAACCAAATCGTACTCCTTGAGAGCACTTAGCAGGGAGCATTTAGCACCTTACTTAGTTTTTTCCCCCAGCTATGGCTGCTGTATGACCATGGCTGCTCTTTATCCTCAATAAAAACTCCCTTACTTATAATTTTAAACAAACTTTGTAATTTTTAGCCCTTTGACATAATTAGTGTCAGAAGTTGTGATTTTGAGTTCTGCTACATAAATGGGTCAGAAGTGGGATCTGAAGGACAGCTCTCCTCAGTGGCCCCTGGGAACTGGCAGAGTTGCTTAAGCTCTTCTTTTTCATGAACCTTTCAAGAGCGGCCTTGGGTGAGCACGTCTCAGACTTTGAGCTCCACCTTGTTGTGTTAGAGTCTTCTGAGCTTTTATTGAGGATCTATTTCTACTTTCACCTTTTTCTGCCTGCAGGTTTTTTCTGCCTGTGAGTTCTGTTTTCAGTTTTTTTCCTTACAAGTTCAGGTTAAGTCCAGTTTGACCTAAGTTATGGTTTTGATTGCACATGCCTTAATTGTTTTAATAAAATAGAGAGTGCCAACTCTAAGGTTGAACTGTTAGCATGAATTTACTAAAGAGAGTCTAAAAGAATCAGTGGCCACTTTTTTTCTTTAATTGTACTTTAGATGAAGATTTACAGAGCAAACTAGTTTCTCATTAAACAATTAATACACATATTGTTTTGTGACATTGTTTGTCAACCCCATGACATGTCAACACTCTCCCTTCTTGAACTTGGGTTCCCTATTACCAGCTTTCTTGTCCTCTCCTGCCTTGTCGTCCTTGCTGCTGGGCTGGTGTGCCCAGTTAGTCTTGTTTTGTTTTATGGGCCTGTCTTATCTTTGGCTGAAGGTTGAACCTCAGGAGTGACTTTATTACTGAGCTATAAGGGTGTCCAGCGGCCATACTCTCGGAGTTTCTCCAGTCTCTGTCAGACCAGTAAGTCTGGTCTTTATTGTGTGTGTATGAGTTAGAATTTTGTTCTACATGTTTCTCCATCTCTGTCTGGGACCCTCTATTATGATCCCGGTTAGAGCAGTCGGTAGTGGTAGCTGAGTACCATCTAGTTGTGCTGGACTCAGTCTGGTGGAGGCTGTTGTAGTTGTGGTCCATTAGTCTTTTGGACTAATCTTTGCCTTCGTCTTTGGTTTTCTTCATTCTCCCTTGCTCCAGATGGGGTGAGATCTGTGGAGTATCTTAGGTGGCCACTCACAAGCTTTAGAGACCCCAGATGCTACACACCAAAGTAGAATGTAAAACATTTTCTTTATGAACTGTGTTATGCCAGTTGAGCTAGATGTTCTCCGAGACCATCAGTGGCCACTTTTAAGGACTTTATTAATATGTTTAAATCTTATTTCTTTTCTCTTACAAGAAAAACTGCTTCTTACACCTAGACTTCTAGTAGCTACTCTGAGAAACTTTAATATAAGTCAGTCTGTTTGAAAAGTGTACTGAAAATGAGAAATTGTTTATTTTAATTGATTACAAAGCCTTAAAAAAAGGGACAAATTATTCTAAATGGTTTCTCTAAAGGATCCTGAAAACATGCAAAAGATAATTATAAAAATATAATAATTCCTAATTCCAGATAGTATTATTAAATTAAGATTATAAAAAACTTACTCTGGTTGGTATAATAATAAATAAGCATTTGTACAAATTAAATAATCCTAATATTCCCAAGAATTAATTAAAATGAATTTCTTCTGACAAAGAGTTTTATGTTTATGTCAACCTTAAAAGCAAAACCTTTAAAATCAACTTAAGCTAAATATTACATGAAATGTGTTTTATTTAAGAAAAAAAGTATTTTTTTATTAATTCCAGAATGACAGAAAATAAAAGGCCCATGAGACTGGGAAAATTTAGACTCCCAATAACAACTTTCTGAAGTCCCCAGTGCTGAGAATACCCGGTAACACCCAGCACAAAACAAAAATTAAAACAGCAGGAAAAAAAAAAAAAAGACCAAAAAGGCCTTCAAAGCAGGCTTATACTGAGCAGCTTTGAAGAAATTAGAGGCTCCCTCTAGAATGTACTGGTAACTGTTAGAAAAACTTTCAAAACATCAATAATTAGCTCATGCAGAAGAAATTAAAATGTAATAAAGACAAGGAATTTAAGAAGAAAATTTATTTAATATAGTCAAATTTCTTATTTGCTGCAACTAAAAGTTTAATAGGCTAATGTCATGGATTGAATTGTGTCCCCCAAAAAATGTGTGTAGCAACTTGGCTAGGTCATGATTCCCAGTATTGTATGATTGTGTTATCTGATGTGATTTCCTTATGTGTTGTAAACTCTACCACTATGATGAGATTATATGTGATCTCCTCATGTGTTGTAAATTCTATCACTGTGATGAGGTT
>NW_004443944.1:28918477-28956117 GCF_000243295.1 Trichechus manatus latirostris
CTCATACCACCAAGAAAGCAGTGCCGGGAGCAGAGCGCGTCCTTTAGACCTGAGGTTCCTGCGCAGAGAAGCTCCCAAACCAAAGGAAGATTGATGACACGGACCTTCCTCCAGAGCTGATGGAGAAAGCGTTCCCCTGGAGCTGACGCCCTGAATTTGGACTCGTAGCTTACTGGACTGTGAGAGAATAAATTTCTCTTTGTGGGACCATCCACTTGTGGTATTTCTGTTGGAGCAGCACTAGATGACTAAGACAGCTAATTTATAAAAATTTTAAGAGCTTTAATATCAGATATAAGAGAATTGAGTTTCTTCCTTTATTAAGATAACAAAATTTTCTTTAATTACTAGTTTAAAGAATTAATTTTATTCCTTGTGAAATCTGCTTCAAAGGCAAGAGTTCAAGAAAATAAATTCCTGAATCTAAAAAGTTATGAAATATGTTAAAATCCTAACAAAGTTTACTCAATCTTGATAATCTTATTTCCTTAGTTTACTGTTTATTCTATGTTATCTGCAAAAGTTCTGTGTCTCTAAGTCTATGTAAACTTTTGTGTCCCCAAATAAGAAACCAAGCTGTTTGGCTTTGGAAAAAGGTAAACTTTTTTACCTTAAAGTCTTTGATAAAATAACTCAAGTATTGTTCCTATGATAAACTCCTGACAATTTTAAAACTTTATAAGAAAGCCACAAAAAATTTGTTTCTGTTTTACAAAGAAAAAAAAATTAAAGAGGTTTATTTAATATATTATAAATTACATGAAACATGTCAAATCAAGAGAAGTACCAGATTTTCTTTAAATTAAATTTTATATGTCAATAAAATTTGAAAAATAAAATTAATCATTATGTTTAGAGTTTTTTTTTTCCTAAAGTTTCTTTTTAATTGACTTTATTTGGCTTTGCATTACCCTTATAATTCCCATCAAGTCTTTCTCTTTTAAAAACTATTATTATAAGTTGACCACGACATTTTTAAGTTGTCCTTTGCAGATAAGTTCTACTTGCTGATTCACTAAGAACACTTAACCACCTTAAGAACTAAGTTAAAAGTTTTAGTGATCTCTTAACCACTGTGCCACCAGGGCTCCTAAAGGTTTATAGTAAGTTGTAAAAGGCTTTAGAGAGAGAGACTTAAGGAAAAGAGAGAGACTTAAGGGAGAGAGACTCCATGAAAAAAGATTTGGAAAGAAATAGAAGGATTAAGAAGAGAATGAATGAGAAAAAGAAAGACAAAAATAAAGGTTGAAATAAAAGAAGGTCTATGTAAGTAGCTGAAAGAGTGTAAGTAGTTGAAGGTTGTGTAAGTGAAGAAAATATGAAATATAGCTAAAATAAGAGTAACAGTAATAAGTTAAACTAAATAATTTTGAAAAGAGGCATGAAAATAATATCATAGTCAGAAAACATTAGAGCATACTACAAATCTAAAGATAATTTAAAATTAAAAGATTTAATAATGTATGAAAATCAAGACTCAGATTCTGCCTCAGAAAATGAAAGGAATGTCTAAGATATAAAATTAAAGACTAATAAAGTTCACTTTACCACAACAGCTTCAGACTGATTATAATATTAAACTCAAAATGACCATGAGCAGTGTGATTACTAGAGATAAAACAACAGTCATAGAAATAAGAGATAATATATCTAAAATATTTTTAATGCACTATCCCCTTCTATTGTGCCAAAATATAGATATATTTTAAGCTTTCTTGTTGATACTTTCACGTTTTTAAAGAAACATGTTCACGCATTGCAGATTCTAGATGCCAAATTATTCTATTAGCTGCCCCTTTTATATAAATTTTTTACATCTTAGCACCTTAGTCAGACAGCAGAAACAAGAAAACCATTTTACCTAACTTTTTACATGTTCCTGTAATATGAGACTTACGTGAAGGTTCCCACATAGGACAAGACAAAATGATTAAAATATTAGTAGAGGATCCCAAGGCTGCTGTAATATTGCTTCCCATTCCCCTGTTTGTCCCCGTTATAACCAAAGAAAACACCTTAAAGTCCTTTCCAGACAGAAATATCTTTCACAGGTTAAAAATAGTTTCTGACGGCCAGCAGCCTAACACTCAAGACCTTATTGTCCCCAGCGAATATATGTATTAGAAAAGACATCAGTTGAAAGACTCAGAACCTCGCTGGAAGGAACTCTATTTAGTCTTTCTCACTAACCTGTGTGCGGCAAAATTAAAAGAAGTCAAACCCTGAATCCATCTATCCCAACTTAAAAAGACCAAAATCCCTTCCTGGACTGTTCAGCTTACTAAAGAACTTAAGCAAAAATTCAAATGCGCTTATAACCAGAAGCAGACAACTACAGAGATAAATAGCAGATCTCAAGATCTCAAGATCCCAATCAAAACAAGACTTCATACAAGTTACTGAAATTTGTGGACTTTGCTTAGTGATCATAGCTATTCTTACGCTAGTAACCTTATTTTATACCTGTAACCTTGTTTCCTAATAATTCTGTTTTAATATGCAAACCCATTTTGGCCCTTTTTCTTCTCTGCTTAACCATTTCTTCTGATGATTGAAGAGAAAGCTTATTTGTCAAATGATTTGAACATTCTTGTCACAAAGAAATATTGTAATGATTATATTTAGACTAATCAAATTTCATATGAATTGTTTTTCTAACATTTTGTGATCAAACTCTTGTTTCCCTGACAATGCCAAGAATTATGTATCTTAAAAAAATCCAATTGTCATAAGTTATCTACCTTACTCCTAAGTTAGCCCTTTTTGAATGCCAAGTTGTTCCTCTTAATGTGGCCTTGCTCATCACAGACCCCATGCAGAAAGATCACAGAAGCAGAGTGTCTGAGCTATAGCACAGTGAAGACTAAATAACTAAATATTGCCTGGCTACCGCTTTTTAGTAAGTAGTGCCTGGGGTCTGAAAAGTTTGCAAATGGCAAGTCCTTAAAAAAACCAACCCATTGTTGTCGAGTCGATTCTGACTCATAAGGACTGTATAGGACAGGGTAGTACTGCCCCATAGTGTTTCCAAGGCTGTAATCTTTATGGAGCAGACTGCCACATATTTCTGCCATGGAGCAGCTTGTGGGTTTGAACCACTGACCTTTCAGTTAGCAGCCCAGTGCTTAACCACTGTGCCATCAGGGCTCCTCCTAAATGGCAAGTAGCCATCTAAAATTAACACAACAAAGAACTCATACAGAAGAAAACACTCTTAAAATGGTGGTCAAGGAATCCCTACAGAGAGATTCATGATCAGAAGGGGGGAGTGATAAAGAGCACTCAAAATTTTAAGGCGCTTAGTATTAATGAAGAAGCTGACAAAGGAGTAGACCAAAAATCCATTTTATTTCTGCTCCTCTTTTTCTTTGTTTAAAATTAACCTCTGTACTAGCTTCACAAGTAACAGAAAGGGGGGTAGCAAAAATATGATTATGTCTAAGCCAAGAAAAAATGTTCCAGGAAATATATGATAACATATGTTTTGCTTAAGATTGTTTTTGTTCTCTGAAATTACACAGTGAAACCATGTTTTGCTTAAAATTGTTTTCTCAGAAAGTACATATGTAAGACCACGTTTTGCTTAAGATTGTGCTAAGATCACCTCCAGGAAGATGTTTTCATATATGGAATGTATTCCTCTGAGAAATCATATGTGAAAGTCTTATGACCAGGGTTTGTCATCATTTTCTAACTATTTTACAACGTCAATCATATCCTGTAATTATTTTCAAAATATCAACCAATCCTGTGTAAAAGGCACTGTAAAAATCCAACTCCTTGAGAGCACTTGTTGTTGTTATTAGGTGCAGTCGATTTGGTTCCCACTTATAGCTACCCTGTGTACAACAGAATGAAACACTGCCTGGTTCTGCCATCCTTAGAATTGTTTTTATTCTTGAGCCCATTGTTGCAGCTACTGTGTCAGTCCATCTCCTTGAAGGTCTTCCTGTTTTTCGCTGACCCTCTACTTTACCACACATGATGTCCTTCTCCAGGGACTGGTCCCTCCTGATAACATATCCAAAGTACGTGAGATGAAATCTGGTCATCTTGCTTCTAAGGAGCACTCTGGCTGTACTCCAAGACAGACGTGTTCATTCTTCTGGCAATCCATAGTATATTCAGTATTCTTTGCTAACACCATAATTCAAAAGCATCATTTCTTCAGTCTTCCTTGTTCACTGTCCAGCTTTCACATGCGTATGAGATGATTCAAAATACTGTGGCTCCAAGAGACAGAAAGGGCCATATAAACCAGAGACTTCATCAGCCTGAGACCAGAACTAGATGGTGCCCGGCTACCACCAATGACCGCCCTGACAGGGAACACAACAGAGAGTCCCGGATGGAGCAGAAGAAAGGTGGGGTGCAGAACTCAAATTCTAGTAAGAAGACCAGACTTAATGGTCTGACTGAGACTGGAGGTACCCCAGAAAGCATAGCGCCTGGATTCTCTATCAACCCAGAACTGAAACAATTTCCGAGGCCAACTCTTCAGATAGGGATTGGTCTGGACTGTGGGACATAAAGTGATACTCATGAGGAGTGTGCCTCTTAGCTCAAGTAGATACAAGAGACTAAACAGGCAGCTTCTGTCCAGAGGTGAGATTGGAAGGTAGAGAGGATTAGGAGCTGGTTGAATGGACATGAGGAATCAGGGATGGAAAGGAGGAGTGTGCTGTCACAGCATGGGGAGAGCAATTAGAGTCACATAACAGTGTATGTATAAATTTTTGTATGGGAAAAAAAATACTGTGGCTTGGGTCAGGCGCACCTTAGTCCTCAAAGTGACATCTTTGCTTTTTAACACTTTGAAAAGGTCTTTTGCAGCATATTTGCCCAACGCGATAAGTCCTTTAATTTCCTGACTGCTGCTTCCATGGGTGTTGACTGTGGATCCAAGTAAAATGAAATCCTTGACAAGTTCAATCTTTTCTCCGTTTATCATGATGTTGCTTATTGGTCTAGTTGTGACGATTTTTGTTTTCTTTATGTTGAGATGTAATTCATACTGAAGGCTGTAGTCTTTGATCTTCATCAGTAAGTGCTTCAAGACCTCTTCACTTCCACCAAGCAAGGTTGTGTCATCTGCATATCATAGGTTGTTAATGAGCCTTCCTCCAATGCTGATGCTGCGTTCTTGTTTATATAGTCTAGCTTCTCAGATTATTTGTTAAGCATACAGATTGAATAAGTATAATGAAAGGATACAACCTGATACACACCCTTCCTGATTTTAAACCATGCAGTATCCCCTTGTTCTGTTCAAACAACTGCCTCTTGGTGTATGTACAGGTTCCTCAGGAGAACAGTTGAGTGTTCTGGAATTCCCATTCTTTGCAATGTTATCCACAATTTGTTATGATCCACACAGTTGCCTTTGTATAGTCAATAAAACACAGGTAAACATCTTTCTGGTATTTTCTGCTTTCAGCCAAAATCCATCTGACATCAGCAAGGATATCTCTTGTTCCACGTCCTCTTATGAATCCGGCTTGAACTTTTGGCAGTTCCTTGTCGATGTACTGCTGCAGCTGCTTTTGAATGATCTTCGGTAAAATTTTCCTTGTGTGTGAGAGCATTTAGCACCTTGCTTAGTGTTTTTCCCCAGCTATGGCTGCTCTGTGGCCATAGCTGCGCTTTATCCTCAATAAAAACTCTCTTGCTTTCAATTTTAAACAAATTTGTAATTTTTAGCTCTTTTACATAGTGTCAGAAGTGATTTTGAGCTCTATTACAGGTGGTTGAAAAAAATGAGATAGTGTGCTCCATAAGTCTTAGCACACAATAAGAATTCAATAAATGAGAACTGTTATTATTAAAACATTAATTAATAATAGTAACAATAACAGCCACTGTCTTTAACGCACGTTGATCTCCGCTTCGGAGACTATATTTCCCAAGATCCTCTCTGCCCGACGTCTGCAATCCATTGCATTCTGGGGCTTGTAGTACGGAAGTGAGTGACTAGTTGCTCAGAGCGCAGGCGCATTCGCGAGGATCCCCGGAAGAACCGGCAGTGGCTCCCAGGATGAGCTGGGGGCCGTGGCTGCTGCTGCTGCGGCGGTGGCGCTGACAGGATAAGAGCTCTATGCCTTTCCGTGTGCTCATCCCGGTCGGTCTCCTCTGCGCGCTGCCGCCCCTGCACCATGGTGCGCCGGGCCCTGATGGAACCGCGCCGGACCCTGCCCACTACAGGTGAAAGGAATTAGCTCCCCGCCTCTCTATAGTTGGTCGGGGGAGTGGGTAGCGCAGACCTGGTCCCTTCCTTTTCCATCCATCCCAGGACCCCCTCGGGCCCTGCTGCTGCGTTCCCGGCAGAAATTAGGTGGTGATTCCCACTTTTCGCCCTATTTCTTGTCCCTTTGCCCCAGCTGGTTTCTTTTTCTGGCCACCTGTCTTATTTCTCGTCCCTCGCACCAGGGAGCGAGTCAAGGCCATGTTCTACCACGCCTACGACAGCTACCTGGAGAACGCCTTTCCGTACGACGAGCTGCGGCCTCTCACCTGCGACGGGCACGACACCTGGGGCAGGTAGTGCGCGTGGAGGGGCAAGGGGACGGCCGGGGTCTGGCAGTCCAGTCCCAGGTAGGCGGGTTGCCTGGAGCTGGTGCCTTTATGGTCTCCTCACCGGTTCCTGAAAATCTCCCGGCCGGGGCCAGACTGTGTTCCCCCCAGTTCAGCCAGTACCAGCAGGATCCACCGATCCTCCCGGAAAGTTTTCCGCAGTGAAAAAAAGCCAAGGGTTAACCTGGCGGGCTGGATGACAGCCCCAGCGGTAACAGGCACCAGCTGTGGGCATTTGGGCAAATCTCTGGAGTCATAGAATGTCGTGGAAGGGCTGCAAGGAGTGAGAAAACCCAATCCTTCATTTTGTAGGTGGGCAAACTGAGGCCCAGGTCAGAATGTAACTCTCCCAAACATGAAAACCTAAGGGCCTTTGTAGTCGGTGTTCCCTGTAACTGAAACACACTCCCCCTCACATGACTGACTGCGTCTTGTCATTCCCATCTTAGCTCAAAATGTCACCTCCTAAGCATCAGCTCCCCAACCACTCACCCCCTACAAGATACTCTCACAAGTCACCTGTTTTATTTTCTTTGCAACACTTCGCACTCTCTGTTATTATCCTTCTCACTTAGCTCTAATGGTTTGTCTTTCTCACTTCCACTAGAACAACAGTCTATGAGAGCTGGAGTTCTCTGTCTTGTTCCTTGCTGAGTGAGTGACGAATCATTACATTAGACGAAGCGGACATTGACTGAACGCTGTACTAAGCATTTTACTTGTGTTATCACATTTTATTCTGTTAACACCCCTAGGAGTTAAATGTCGTTATCCCTGTTTTACAGATTAGTGTGTCGAGGACTACGGAAGTTAAACTCAAGAAAATTTGTGTTAATTTTTGTTTTTTAGTTCAAAAGAAGTAATACAAACAAATGACAAATGTAAACAGTACAAAATTATATACAATAAAGTAACTCCCATACTCTAGAACTCCAACCACTGTTAACTTTGTGTATCTTTCCAGAAATATTCTGTGCTTATACTGTCGTATAGGTGTATATATGTATCTTTTTAAAATTAACTTTTTAAAGGTATAATTTACATATAAAAAAATACACCCATTTTAAGTGTATGGTAACCACCGTCACCATCTAGATATAGAACATTGCTATCACACTGATAAGTTTTCTTATGCCACTTTGTAGTTAATCCCTTCCCCACCGCTGGCCCTAACAACTGCTAATATGCTTTCTATTTGTCTCTTTCTGAAAATGCAGATGGAAACATTCTACTGCCTATTCTGTACTTTGGTGGCTTTTTTTTTTTTTTCATTTAACAGTATAATTTGAATATATTTCCACTGGCAGATAGAACTCTTGATAGCAATCTTTTTGAAAACTTCATAGTTTTGCACTGTTTGAATGTACCGCAGTTTAGTTAATCACACTTCAGCTGGTGGACATTTGGGTTATTTCTAGCCTTTTGCTGTTCTAAACAATACTTTTATGAGTATCTTTAAACATACAGCTCTGAGCACTGTGGGATAAATTCCTAGATGTGGAATTGCTGGAAAGCCTGTGCTCTTAGCTATAAACTTATACTGCCTCCCTATGGCAGAGACAAATGCCAGAGACTATAGGCATTTAATTATAATTGAGATGCATCAGCCCACTCTGCCAGGTGCATTAAGTGGGTCAGAGGTTCTTGGCGGCTTTTATTGTGGCTTCTCTGTTGTTACTGCAAGTGGGATGGGTGTGACTGTACCTCACTTATAGTTTCTGGGAGATCTGTTCTGGAGAAGCCTTGATATCTGGTGTTTGATTTTCTTAATAAGCAACTGAGATTTCTGTCCTTTTACAGTTTTTCTCTGACACTGATTGATGCTCTGGACACCTTGCTGGTAAGTGTCTCGTCTGTTCTAGTTCCTCTCCACCATTACATAACCAACGTCTTTCTTCTGGCAGCCTGACCGTGGGTGAAAAGTAAATTCTTCCCTCAGGCTTTTTATTTTCATCTCGTGATTCTGAACCTTCAGGCTCTGGTTACCCAACTAGACAGGGGAAAATGATAAATTCCAACTTATTCAGGTTCATTCATTTAGCAGACATTTATAGAGGACCTGTTATGTACATAGAACTGTGATGTTGTTGTTAGTTGCCATCAAGTTGATTCTGACTCATGGTGACCCCATGTGTACAGAATAGAACTGCTCCATAGGATTTTCAAGGCTGTGAAAGTAGAAGTAGATCACCAGGCCTGTCTTCTGAGGTGCCTCTGGGTGAGTTCTAACTGCCTTTTGTGTTCATGGAAATGTGATAGGCCTATATAACTCTGTGGGGGGTAGAGACTTCGATACTTCCCTTGTTTTCAAGGATTTTACATTGTAGTAGACGTGTTCAGTAATGATAAAATAGTAACTGCTTAACATGTTATGTATAAGGCTTTTGCTAAGCACTTTACATGTATTTTTTAATCCTGCCAACCACCCGGATTCCTCTTTCAGCTAAGAAATATGATGCTTAGAAAGGTGAAATGACTTGGCAGGGTCCCACAGCTATAAATGGCAGAGGTAGAACCGAACTCAATTCTTTGTGACTCTAAGCCTTAACCATCATCTTAAAAAGGCCATAAGAGAGGATTAACATCTTTCCCCTTATATCCCTATTTCTGGTTCTCTGTCTCCCCTTGTCATTTTTATATATTTATATACTTACATGATTATAATCACTACATAGATATAATTTGCCTTGCTTTTTTTTTTTTTTTGCCTAATGCTAATTTTTTTTCTTATCTGTTCATCAAATATTTATTGAGGGCCACCTGTGTACCAGGCACAGTGCTGAGCTCTTTAGTTATAATGGTGAGTTTAAACAGACATGGTCCTTGCTCTTCTGGAGTTTATGATTTTAGTGACAGAAACAAACAAAGAATAACCCTAAATAATGTATAATTACAAATTGAGGTGAGTGTTCTGTAGGAAATGACCATGGTTCTGTGGGTGATTGTGACAAAGGAATCTGACCTAGACTGAAAGAGGTCAGGGAGGGCTTCCTGGAGGTAGTGAAATGTTATTTGAGTTGGGATCTGAAATGTTGACTAGGGGAGGAGGGAGGAAAGAATGTTCCAGGCAGAGGGAACAGCCTATGCAAAGGCCTGGTGGCAGGAGAGAACATGGCAAGTGCAGTGAACTGAAGGAAGGTCAGTGTGGCTGATGTGGAGAAAGAAGGAGGTAAAGAGAGGCTGGAGGGGTAGATGGGGACCAGATGATGCAAGCCCTTGTTTACCGCATTAAGGATTTTGATCTTTAATTTGAGAACAATGGAAAGCCTCTGAAATTTCTTAAGTAGAAGGTAGAAAATGATGAGATTTCTGTTTTGAAAAGATCACTGGCTGCAGTGTGAAGATAGACTCATATAATCGTTTATAAACATTTATTGAGTGATTGCTTCAGGGGCTGTACTTAGCACTCTGGAGAGAGAGAGAGATGAGTGAGGATCTTGCCCATGCAAAAATTCCCTTAATGTAGAAAGAAATAGATTCCCTAGAGTTGTATAGATTAAGTTCTAGGAAGAGGTGGGTGATTTCAGCTGGACAACCAAAGGCTTTCTAGAGAAGATGACATTTAGACAATTGAAGATGGTTTGGATTTGGAAATGGGAAGATATAGGAAAGAGGGATTTCTGGCAGGGGGAGCAGCATGTCTGAAGAGAGGAAACTGAGGAATAGTGGGGACAGTTCTGCTGAAGTAGATGAAGATAAAACAATGAGAGACATGGCTGGAAAGGTAGGATGGGTCCAAATCACAGAGGGCCTTGAATGCTGGACTAGTCAGAATTTGTGTGTGTGTGTGTGCTTTAAATGAAGGTTTACAGTTCAAGTTAGTTTTTCTCATGCAAAAATTTATACACACACTGCTAGTTGCTCTCCCCATACTGTGACAGCACACTCCTCCTTTCCACCCCAGATTTCCCATGTCCATTCAACCAGCTCCTGTCCCTTTCTGCTTTCTCATCTCACCTTTGGACAGGAGCTGCCCATTTAGACTCATGTATCTACCTTGAACTAAGAAGCACACTCTTCACAAGTATCATTTTATGTCTTATGTTCCAGTCTAATCTTTGTCTGAAGAGTTAGCTCAGGAATGGTTTTAGTTTTGGGCTAACAGAGAGTCTGAGGGCCGTGTCTTCTGGGGTCCCTCCAGTCTCAGTCAGACCATTAAGTCTGGTCTTTTTACTAGAATTTGAGTTCTGCACCCCACTTTTCTCCTGCTCCGTCAGGGACTCTCTGTTGTGTTCCCTGTCAGGGCAGTCATTAGTAGTAGCCGGGCACCATCTAGTTCTTCTGGTCTCAGGCTGATGGAGTCTCTGTTTTACGTGGCCCTTTCTGTCTCTTAGGCTAATATTTTCCTAGTGTCTTTGGTGTTCTTCATTCTCCTTTGCTCCAGGTGGATTGGGACCAATTGTTACATCTTAGATGGCCACTCCATAGCTTTTAAGACCCTAGATGCCACTTACCAAAGTGGGATGCAGAACCTGTTCTTAAACTTTGCTATACCAGTTGACCTAGATGTCCCCTGAAACCATGGTCCCCAGACCCCCACTCCTGCTACTCTGTCCCTCGAAGTGTTTAGTTGTATTCAGGAAACTTCTTAGCTTTTGGTTTAGTCCAGTTGTGCTGACTTCGCCTGTATTGTGTGTTGTCCTTCCCTTCACCCAAGATAATTCTTGTCTACTATCTAGTTAATGGATACCCCTCTCCGTCCCTCCCCACCCTCGTAACCATCAAAGAATGTTTTCTTCTGTGTTTAAACCTTTTCTTGAGTTCTTACAATAGTGGTCTTGTACAATATTTGTCCTTTTCGACTAACTAAATTCGCTCAGCATAATGCCTTCCAGATTCATCCATGTTATGAGATGTTTCACGGATTCATCGTTATTCTTTATCATTGTGTAGTATTCCATTGTGTGAATATACCATAATTTGTATATCCATTTATCCATTGATGGGCACCTAGGTTATTTCCATCTTTTTGCTATTGTGAACAGTGCTGCAATGAACATGGGTATGCATATATCTATTCGTGTGACAGCTCTTATTTCTCTAGGATGTATTCCAAGGAGTGGGATTGCTGGATTGTATGGTACTTCTATTTCTAGCTTTTTAAGGAAGCGCCAAATTGATTCCAAAGTGGTTGTACCATTTTACATTCCCACCAACAGTGTATAAGTGTTCCAGTTTCTCCACAACCTCTCTAACATTTATTATTTTGTGTTTTTTGGATTAATGCTAGCCTTGTTGGGGTGAGTTGGTATCTCATTGTAGTTTTGATTTGCATTTCTCTAGTGGCTAATTATTGTGAGCATTTCCTCATGTATCTGTTAGCCACCTGAATGTCTTCTTTGGTGAAGTATCTGTTTGTATCCTTTGCCCATTTTTTAATTGGGTTATTTGTCTTTTTGTTATTGAGGTTTTGCAGTATCTTGTAGATTTTAGAGATTAAACCCTGATCAGATTTGTTGTAGCCAAAAATTTTTTCCCAGTCTGTAGGTTGTCTTTTGACTCTTGATGAGTGTAAGTGTTTGATTTTCAGGAGCTCCCAGTTAATCTAGTTTCTCTTCTGGTGTTTGTGCATTGTTACTTACGGTTTGTATTCAGTTTATGCCATGTATTAGGGCTCCTAGTGTTGTCCCTATTTTTTCTTCCATGATCTTTATTGTTTTAGATTTTATATTTAGGGCTTTGATCCATTTTGAGTTAGTTTTTGTGCATGGTGTGAGGTGTGGGTCTTGTTTCAGTTTTTTGCAGATGGATGTCTAGTTATGCCAGCACCGTTTGTTAAAGAGACTGTCTTTTCCCCATTTAACAGACTTTGAACCTTTGTCAAATGTCAACTGCTCATAGGTAGATGAATTTATATCTGGATTCTCAGTTCTGTTCCATTGGTCTACGTATCTGTTACTGTACCAGTACTAGGCTGTTCTAACTACTGTGATGGTATAATAGGTTCTAAAATCAGGTAGTGTGAGACCTCTTGCTTTGTTTGTCTTCTTCAGTAATTCTTTACTTATTGGGGGCCTCTTCCCTTTCCATATGAAATTGGTGATTTAGTCAGGATTTTTTTGATTGCAAGTCACGAAGACCCAATCAAATTGATTTAGACAAGAAGGAAATTTACTGAGTCACATAACTAAAAAGTCCAGATAGAGGCCTGGCCTCAGACATAGCTAGATTCAGACATACAAATGATGTCATCAGGAATCTTTCCATCTCTTGTCTCTGCCTTTGCTGGCTATGTTCTCGGGCTGTCCTTAAACTGGCAGGGTAGCCGACAGTAGCTACAGACTTAAATCCCACTCATTTAGTAACTGTATGTATAAAGAAACACCCTTTTTCCATTAATTCCAGGCAAAGTCCCTGGATTGAGTCTCATTGATCTAACTTGGGTTATGCACTGGTCCATGAACCAATCACTCGCCAAGGATTTGGTGCTCTGGCTGGTCCAGGTCAAGTGCCCACTCCTACAGCTGGAGGGATGGATTCAGCCTCACCCAAGCCACAAGAGTGACTGTGGAAGAGGGTTGATTTCCCAAAGGAAATTTGGGACACCATTACCAGAGGAAAGGTGTTAGGATTGCGTTTGGTTGCAAGTAACAAAATGCCTGACTAATGATGGCTTAAAGAAAACCAAACCAAACCCGTTGCCGTTGAGTCAATTCTGACTCACAGCAACTCTGTAGGACAGAGTAGAACTGCCCCATAGGGTTTCCAGGGAGCAGCTGGTAGATTTGAACTGCTAGCCTTTTGTTTAGCAACCAAGCTTTTAACCATTATGCCACCAGGGCTCCAAGTAACAGAATGTCTGAAGATAATTTCTGGCATTGGGTCAGCTGCTCAACCATAGCATCAGAGATCCAGTCTCTTTCTGTCTTTCCATTCTGCCATACTTAGTGTGTTGACTTTCATTCTCATGCTTGGTACCTCATGGTCACAAGATGGCTGCCACAGCTCTAGAAATTGAGTCTGCTTTCAAGGCAGAAAGAAGGAGGAAGGGTAAAAGCCATGCCAGCTATGTCTCTTCCTTTTTATTAGGAAAACAGAAGCTTTTCCAGAAGTGTCCTCACTAGACTTCTCAAGGGTCACAACTGGGTTACACAGTCACTTTTAGCTTCAGAGGAAGCTAAGAAAGCAAGCATCTGGGTTTGTAGCCTGTGTGGTGGGAGGCTGTAAGAGTAAAGAAGGTTGGGAATTAGTGTTGGGCTAACCCATCTGTAATGTTTCTCACAAGAATGAATGTTGTAAGAGAAGGTTAAAAACAACAGCTGTCCACTGCAACGGCCAAACCAGGGTATTATTATATGGACTGAAGTCTTTATATTGTGTCCATTTAAATGGATACATAATGGATCTTAAATAGGAACCTAGGAATTTACTTAATCAGTCTCTTGATGTTGGGTCTCTGGGTGATTTGTGGCTCTCAGTGTTTTCTTCCCCTGTTACCAGTCCTAGGACAAAAATTAGAGGTCTTAAGTTGAATAAGTGAGGCACACATCAGCATAGAATCCCAAACTCTGGGCCTCCAAGCCTGAGAGAGCCTCACTGTCAGGTCTGTCTTTCCTTCCAGATTTTGGGGAATGTCTCAGAATTCCAAAGAGTGGTTGAAGTGCTCCAGGACAATGTGGACTTTGATATTGATGTGAACGCCTCTGTGTTTGAAACCAACATCCGAGGTAAGGGTTGTCTTCTAGGGCCTTTGGAAGAAAAGAGGATGTGAACTTTCCTCTGTGTGACCTGAGAGGTGGTAAATAGAATCTTAAGGGCTAACCCTGCCAGGGTATTTGGCCAGAGCCAGTGACTGACAGAGCTCTTCTTCCCTCATGAAGGGTGGGGTGGGGTGGGGTGGGGAGGTCTTAGAATCCACCAAATGGCAACTATTTTTTTTTTAATATTGTATTATAAATTAAAATAGATAAATTAATAAAATGAAGGTAATTATTACTCTGTCCCCACCCACCTAAGTCTTGAGTGACAGAGTTGAATGAACATGAGATTTGGAGTCAGACGGAATAGGTGACTGCAGGCAAGTCACTTTACCTCTTTGAACCCAAGTCTCTTCATCTGAAGAGGGGGTCAGTGATACCTATCATAAGGTTTTTAAGATTAAGTGAAATAACACATGTGGTTACAGGTATTGTGTACCAGCTTAGTGCCTGGTACACAGTAAAGACTAAAGAAAAATGATGGCTATTGTTCTAGTGACCCACCAAGAAAAAACTTTCTAAACTTAGCACTGTATAAATGTGTGGTTTTAAAGGTCTCCTCTTTCCCTAGGTAGCTCTAGCCCCATCCCAGTGTTGTTGTTAGAAGCCATCGAGTTAGTTCCGACTCACAGCGACACTGTGTACACAGAATGAAACACTGCCCGGTCCTGCACCATCCTTACAGTCGTTGTTATGCTTGAGCTCATTTTTACAGCCACTGTGTCAATCCATCTCATTGAGGGTTTTCCTCTTTTTCGCTGACCGTTTACTCTGCCAAGCATGATGTCCTTCTCCAGGGACTAGTCCCTCCTGGTAACATGTCCAAAGTACATGAGATAAAGTCTCGCCATCCTCACTTCTAATGAGTGTTCTGGCTGTACCTTTCCAGTGAGCCACCCCCAACAGAGTGTTCAGGTTCAGTTTGCACGAGGAAAGAATTGATCCTAGGGATGGTGACACTTGTTGTTGGTATTGTCTGTAGTGGTAGGAGGCCTCCTATCTGCTCACCTGCTGTCAAAAAAGGCTGGGGTGGAAGTGGAGGCTGGATGGCCCTGCTCTGGACCCCTCCTGAGGATGGCCGAGGAGGCAGCCCGAAAACTCCTCCCAGGTAAGAGCTACACAGAGATGGGGGAGAGATGAAATCCAGTAGGTCACTCTTTTCTTGCTGGAGATGAAAGCGGCAGTGTTGAATTATTTCCTGGTGTTTCTCACCCAAACATTTGGCATTTGTACTCCTAGGCCCACTGTGGAAATCAAGAAAGTCGTGGGCATTTTGAGGGCTTGCTTGGGCCCTGGCCCAGGATGGAAGAGCTGACCTTATCACTTTTTGCAAGGCAGGGGAGAGGGGTCCCTGAAGGTCAGCCTGGTGGGTAGAAGGCCCTTGCCTTATTTTGCTGCCTTCCAGCCCCACACACTGTTAGAATAAAAGGGCCCCAGGGAAGGCCTTGGACTGAGTACTAGGAGTCCTGTGTTCTAGACTCGCCTCTGCCAACCAACATCTCCACCAAGGCACTCTTTCTCCACGGTTCACTTTTCTCATCTATCAGATCGGAATCACCCTTCCTGCCTCCCTGCCTCATCTGGTTGCTGGCAGGCTAGAATGGATTCAGAGGGGAGAAGGTGCTCGGAAAACTTCAAGCACTATTGAAATGAGAGGGGTTTGTTTTGTGGCTAAGCTGTGTCCAGGGCTACAGAATAAGCCTCAGTGTGTTTGTCTAGAGAGCTAGTACACTGGGCTCAACAGCATAAACTGGACACTGTTCCATTCAGGGTGTGGTGGAGGCTCTGAGGGCTGTTCACACCCAAACACTTCACGATATGCTTTCCAACAGCATCTCAGCCATCTCACTTGTCCCTTTCCCTTCTGCACTTGCCTCTCGTCTTCGGGGAAGAACTGAGGAGAGTGAGTGAGCTGGGTTCTGGTCTCATTTACGGCTCATGGCATGAATGTCTCCTTGCAGACATCATGTCCTGTGTGATTCATTTCTTGAGGGATGGTTGCGCCCTTGTTTATTTTTTGTTATCATTAAAAAAAATCGTATTGAGAAATATAAGGCTGTATGTCTTTATGGAAGCAGACTGCCACATCTGTCTCCTGCGGAGCGGCTGGTGGGTTCAAACCACCAACCTTTTGGTTAGCAGCCAACTACTTTAACCACTGCACCACCAGGCCTCCTTCACTGAGAAATATATGTACTGAAAAGTGCACAGCATATAATTATAAAGCAGTCACCGGTGTATCTACCATTTGGGTCAAGAAATGTTTGTCACTCCCCTTCTTTTTAACACTGCCTGACTTTCCCGAGATGTTCCTTTGAGCCCTTCTTGGGTGTGACTCACATTCCCCTTGCTTGCTGCTCGCCCCAACCAGATAGCAAGTTTCTCATCTGCAGCAGACAGAGTTGCTGGACCTCGTAATTCTTGGACGTTTGACAGCCTTGTTTGGTGATGCACAGACTGCTCTGGGGTAGTTTGACCTTTTGGCCGGGCAAGGAAATCTCTGTCTCTGGCTGGTTGTTGAGTTCCTTGCCTTGAAAAGGAAGGTACTGGAGTAGGGTGGGCAGAACCTTGGGCTGGGGGAGGCAGACGTTCCCATCCCAGCCGGGTTTGGCTCTCTCTCTGTGACCTTTGGCTGAATCACTGTACAGCCATAACTTTCCCTACCTATAAGCTGAGGGTTAGACTGCATCAATGGTTTATATCTTTTTTTTTTTTTTTTTTTAAATATGTAGCCCCTAAACTCTTCATTTAAAGTAGGAATCTCAAACTGCCTTCTATGGGGCTGTCTAGGGCCTGCAGATATGTTTTATTTGGTCAACATGGCATTTAAAAAAATATATATGAATGGCTTCTAATGGGAGTGCTCTCATATTAGTGTGCCCCAAGCCCCCCCCCCCCCATGGCTTATATGTTGCCTGCTTCACACCAAGTTACCTGCCTGGCCACTGAGGGCATAGTATAAAATAAATAAAAGCACTGCTCTAGGTAAGTAAGGATATATAGAGTATGATGACCTAGATCACAGCCTACTCCATGCCCCCTTGTCACAAGCAAGAACCCAGGGGTCATGCAGGGCAATGTTTGATAGCATCTGTCTTAGCTATCTAGTGCTGGTATAACAGAAATACCACAAGTGGATGGCTTTAACAAATAGAAATTTATTTTCTCACAGTTTAGGAGACTAGAAGTCTGAATTCAGAGCGCCGGCTCTAGAAGGCTTTCTTTCTGTTAGCTCTGAAAGAAGGTCCTTGTCTCTTCAGCTTCTGCTTCCTGGTTCTTTGGAGATCTGCATGTGCCTTGGCATCCATCTTATCCCATCTCTCCTCTGCTCGCTTGTTTAATCTTTTATATCTCAAAAGATATTGACCAAAAATGCACCCTATACTAATCCTGTCTCATTAACATAACAAAGACAACCCATTCCCAAATGGGATTATAACTACAGGCATAGAGGTTAGGATTTACAATACACATTTTGGGGGGACATAATTCAATCTATAACATTCCATCCTTTGGCCCCCCCAAAAATCATGTTGTTGCCACACTTAAAACACATTCACCTCATCATATCATCCCAGAAGTCTTAAGTCAACTCCAAGTCCAAAATCTCATCTTCTGAATCATCTAAATCAAATATGGGTGAGACCTTAGCCATATTCTATCCTGGGGAAAAATTCCTTTCCATCTGTGAACCTGTGAAATCTAGAATACAAGTTATCTGTTTCTAAAGTACAATGGTGGAACAGGCACAAGGTGGACATTGCCATTGTAAATGGGAGAAATTGGAGGGTAAGAAGGGATAACAGGCACCAAGCAAGTCCAAAACCCAGCAGAACAAGTTACATTAGTTCTTAGCGCTTGAAAATAATCCTCTGTCTGAGACCATCTGGGCAATGGCCTCACCCTCCAGACTCTGGGTGTTGGCCACGCCTCTGGATTCTAAGTGGAGACCCCCCCCGCTCCCCTCACAGGCCTGGGCTTCAGCTCCACCTTCCAGGCCCTCTGGGATGGCAACTCTGCCCCCTGGTCTTTAGCCCCATTCTCCTAGTCCATCTGAGTGGCGATCTTACCCCCTCAGCCCTGGCAGATCCTGTTCTCTGCCCCTGGGCATGGCAGCTCTACCTTCTCAGCTTTGGGTGGCAGCCCCATCCCCCGGCACACCTTAACGGCAATCCCGTTCCTGGTACCAAATTCTGTCTTACCTGTCTAGTCCTACTATAACAGAAATACCACAAGTGGGTGGCTTTAACAATCAAATTTATTTTCTCACGGTTTAGTAGGCTAGCAGTCCGAATTCAGGGTGCAGGCTCTAGGGGAAGGCTTTCTGTCTTTGTCGGCTCTGGAGGAAGGTCATTGTCTCTTCCGAGCTTTTGCTCCTGGGTAATCTTTGTGTGGCTTGACATCTCTCCCATTCTCTGCTTCCTAGCTTGCTTGTTTAATCTCTTTTATATCTCACAGGAGATAGATTTAAGACACACCCTACGCTAATTCTTGTCTTATTAACATAACAAAGACAACCCATTCCCAAGTGGGATTATAACCACAGGTATAGAGGTTGGGATTCACAACACATATTTTTTGGGGATACAATTCAATCCATAACAGCATCTGAGTTAGATGGGTGCTAAAGGCCCTCCAGGGTCTCTGTGTGGTGCAAACAGTTTCCACTTGACTCCTAACCTAAAGATTAGAGGTTCACACCTATCCAGTGGTGCTTCAGAAGGAAGTCCTGGTGATCTGCTTCTATAATGATTACAGCTATTGAAAACCTCATGGAGCCGTTCTACTCTGTAATACGTGGGGTCACCATAAATCAGAATTGACTCAAGGGCAACAGATTGGTTTTTTTTTTTTTTAAAGGCCCTTCGGTTGTAATATTTATCCTACTCTGGCTCAGACTGGACCCTCTTTCCTCATTGTGGTCTCAGTGTCTAGAAGATCACCCAGGAGATGAAGAAGGAAATGCTGCCTGAGGCCTTAGGCTTTGGGCCTGTATTGAAACCATCTCTACCCCCCGGTTCCTAAGTTTGTGATTGTTCAGCCTTTCAGACCCCTACTGGCATGCCGTATGGGACCGTGAACCTGCTTCACGGCGTGAACCCGGGAGAGACCCCAGTCACCTGTACAGCAGGGATCGGGACCTTCATTGTAGAATTTGCCACCCTAAGCAGCCTCACTGGTGACCCCGTGTTTGAAGATGTGGCCAGGGTAGCACTAACACGCCTCTGGGAGAGCCGGTCAGATATCGGGTTGGTAAGTCAGCAGCCGCCCTTCCTGTTTGAGTCAAGTCAGCCACCTTGGCCCCTGCTTATGAGGGCCAGGGCTCTGAGTAACAAGTTGCAATCCAGCCAAGAGAAACTTAGGGTGACCTCAGGAGTGTCTCAGCCCACTGAAAATAGACCAAGCCCCCACTGAAAGTTTTGGCAGAGGGGAAGGGAGCATGAGAGTACATCCTCTAGCAGGGAGAAGAGGCCTGTGTTAAGCTGTCACTCTTTAAGCTTTTCTGATTTCTAGGGAGTGGGTTGTATGCTTTACGCCCCTGACTCACTGGGAAACCTTCAATAGTCATTCTGTCTGGCCCTCATTTTTTAGTGTCTATTTGTGTTTGCAAAACTGTTTTCTTAGAGAATCTGAGAGAATTTGAATGGCTCTACCAGCTGAAAAAAATGGTTCCTGGCTTATTAAGTTTGGAAAATGCTACATGTAATATATTTTTTATGGAGAGTCACAGTGAACATGAAAGGATTAAAGTTATGAAATCCTATGGTAAAGAAATTTATTTAATGTGGTTTAACTCAACATTTCCCAAACTTATTTGACCCCAGAGCTTCCCTTTCTCCTCATAATATCTATTAATCTATAGAAATTGAACACACTTTGGACCAGATGATCTCTAAGGTTGGTTTCAGCTCCATCTGGGAAAGGGACCTTTTCTTGCTGAGGGTCTACCCCTGGGGGAACCCAGACTAACACAGAACAGATAGCTATTTCTTTGGTTGAGCACCAGATGAGGTTATCAGCTTTCAAGAGCTGATACCCAGTTTCTCTTGGAAACAACTACTCTCACAGTTTGTTGGGTGTCCTTCCTGAGTTAATTTATGGATATATATAAAATATGTTTTTTATCTTTAGACACTGGAGTCACATGCAGAGTGGTGAGAAGTTTTAGAAGTCTGAGACAGATTTTGGGAACAACAAGTTCTTATCTTCTGTCTCTCACACTCACTCCAGGCAGTGTGTAAACCCTCTGAATTCTCTTTTTCAGGTTTTGCCCAATGTATATAATTAAATCAGCATAAATCCTAGGCAGCTCGCCTCCAGCCTTGTCCTCTTTTATCCTGCATGTCCTTCCAGGAAACACTGGGGTGCCAGCTGGCATCTCACTAGGCAGTCGGGGGAATGGGGAGCGTCTTCTTTGGCTTTGGGCCTTCCAGTGGGACCAATTTTTCTCTCCCAGGTTGGCAACCACATTGATGTGCTCACTGGCAAGTGGGTGGCGCAGGACGCGGGCATCGGGGCTGGTGTGGATTCCTACTTTGAGTACCTGGTGAAAGGAGCCATCCTGCTTCAGGATAAGAATCTCATGGCCATGTTCCTAGGTAAGAAGGGCAGGGCAAGGGCTTTCCCATGATTTTTTCTGCTGAAGTGTGATTTGTTTGTTTATAAGCTTTCAATTGCTCCCAAGTGCCTACAGAATACATTCTGAGTATCCAAGTCTGCATTCAATGGACTTACACTGCCCACTTGATGCCCACTAAACCTCTTTGTCCTTCTTGCAACAGCCAGCTGAACTATGCTGTATTCTGTATACATGGCCCTGGATTTCTTATCTCCTAGCCATTGTACGTGGTGTTTCTTTGCTTAGAATACCTTTTTCCCTGTCTCCATATGTCCAAATTCTATCCACCCTTCAAAGCCCAGCTTAAATGTTACGTTGTCCAGGAAGTAGCTTGATCCTTCATTAGAATTTAGGGCCTTCAGCATCTGCCTTCCAGTCAGCTGTTGTCAGTAATCACAGCTCTACCATTTGAGTGCAGAATCCTATTCTTTTTCATCTTTACATTTCCCACAATGCTTTGTATGAAACAGGTAGTAGATTAATGTTTGTTGAATAAGTATATTTTACCCTCAAGACCCTTAGACACTGATAGTAATAATATATTGAGAAATTATTGAGTACCTAATAATAATTATTTTAGCTAACATTCATTTATTCAGCAAATATTTATAGTGTACCAAGCACAGTGTCAAGCACTGTGCCAAATGCTGAATATGGATTATTTCCTTTAGTTCTTATAACATGACTCGAAGTTATCTTGTTTATTTATGTACATGCATATATGGTACTTGGTTCATTCAGATAACGTTCATTGAGAAGGCAGGAAGGGACAGGAAAACTGTGCAAATGGAAACAGGGAACCTAGGGTGGAGAAGGGGAGAGTTTTGACTCATCACGGAGTTGGCAAGCAATGTCACAAAACAATTTGTGTATTAACTGTTTAATGAGAAACTAATTTGATATGTGAACTTTCACCTAAATCATAATAATAAAAAAAAAAAGATAATATTTACTGAGCATATACCATGTGCTAGGTACTATCCTAGTGCTGGGGATCCAGTAGTGAACAAAGTCCCAGCCCTCAATGATTTATAATCTAGGGAGGAGGTACAAGTTCAAGGTCCCACTAGAACGTAAGTTCCATGAGGGCTGGGCTTTGTTTTGTTTACCACTGCCTAGGTGCATAGTGAATATTTGTTGAGCGAATCAATCAATGAATGGATGAACAACCTCATGAGATAAGTGACATTACTGTCCCCATTTTGCAGATAATAAGACTGAGGCTCCAGAGGGAAAACTTGTATAAGTTCACAGCTAGCAAGTAGTAAAGCTGGACCTGAAATTTGAGCCTGGAAGTTTGATTCTAGAGTCCATGCCCATTCCTCTGCCTCATTGCGTCCTTCTCTGCTTTGAGGCCAGACCATAATATGATCTTACAAAAGTGCAAGCCAGTGCTTTTGTTGACAAAGCCTGCCTCTTGTCTCCCTAATCTCCTCCACTACAGAGTATAACAAAGCCATTCGGAATTACACCCGCTTCGATGACTGGTACCTGTGGGTGCAGATGTACAAGGGGACTGTGTCCATGCCAGTCTTCCAGTCCTTGGAAGCCTACTGGCCTGGTCTTCAGGTAGGAACGGTCAGAAAAGGTGGTCATTTTTCTATGGAGTTGACAAAACAAGTCATTCTGTTGTATAAGTCAAATAAGTACTTTACTTGCTTGAATACACTGTTTTGGAGGGTTGGGCTGGGGACGGAGGAGAGACTTGAATTAGACAGAATTAAGATTTGGCCAGGCTTTTTTCTGAGGGGAGCTTTAAGATGACAGGAACTGAGTTTCCAGTTCGCTATGAAATATTATCCCACTTAAAATGAAGTAGACAGTGTCTTTCCAGGCTGGGCAGTAACAGTCATGGCAACAGCTATTTCTCTGCTAGGCACTTCTGTCAAATCTCCTCATTCTTGACAGCGGGCATGAGAAGGGGCAGGAGTGAAGCTTGTGCTGTTCTGCCTGCCATCGTTACTTTTTTCCGTTACATAGCCAAATGGAGGTGCTGCTGAAAATGACCTTAGAAGCTGTTTGATCCACCCCCTAACCCATTGCTGTGGAGTTAAATCTGACTCATAGCAACCTTATAGGAAGAGTATAACTGCCCCATAGAGTTTCCAAGGCTGTAAATCTTTATGGAAGCAGACTGCCACATCTTTCTCCTGCAGAGCAGCTGATAGTTTCCAACTGCCAACCTTTTGGTTAGCAGCCAAGTGCTTAACCACTGTGCCACCAGGGTTCCTACATCCACCCCCTAAAAAAAAACCCATTGCCATCAAGTCAATTCCAACTCATAGGGACCGTATAGGACAGAGTAGAACTGCCCCATAGTGTTTCCAAGGAGCGCTGGATGGATTCGAACTGCTGACGTTTTGGTTACCAAAATATTTTTGTACCAAGACATTTTATATACTAATATGTCTTTATAAACTAGGTTTTGTTTTTTTTTTTTTTCATTTTAAGAAAAGGTAATAACATGTACGTGATGTTAAATTTAAAAAGCTCAAAAGAGAATACAGTGAAGAGTAAGTCTTGAGCCTCCACCCTCAGACCGTCTCCCCTGGGGCAGCCTCTATTATCAGTGTCCTTCCAAAAGTCCATATACATAAATTTCTGTGTATTTACATCCCTCTTTTTCTTTATGTAAATAGAAACATAATATTCTTTTTCAGCTTTTGTTTTTACTAAATATATCTTGGAGATCATTCTTTATCAATACATGTAGATCAGTTTTATTTTTCTTTAATGGCTACATAGGGACCAGTCCCTGGAGAAGGACATCATGCTCGGTAAAGTAGAGGGTCAGGGAAAAACAGGAAGACCCTCAATGAGATGACTTGACACAGTGGCTACAACAGTGGGCTCAAACACAGCAACGATTGTGAGGATGGCTCAGGACTGGGCAGTGTCTTGTTCTGTTGTACATAGGGTCACTATGAGTTGGAACTGACTCAACGGCACCTAAACAACAACAACAACATATATTCTATTGAATAGATATACTGTAATTTATTTTAAGGTGCCCTAGTGGTGCAGTGGTTAAAGCACTCAGCTGCTAACTGAGAGGTCGGCAGTTCAAACCCACCAGCCGTTCCACATGAGAAAGTGGCAGTCTGCTTCCTTAGAGATTTATAGTCTTGGAAACCCTATGGGGCAGTTCTGTTCCATCCTGTAGGGTCACTGAGTCAGAATCAACTGGATAGCAATGGGTTTGGTTTGGTTTTTTAAATTATTTTTCTAGTCCACCATTAATGTACTTTTAACTTGTTGTGTGCTGTGGAGTCAGTTCCGATTTATGGGGACCCAATAAGACAGAGTAGAACTGTCCATAGGGTTTCCAAGGAGCGCCTAGCGGGTTGGAACTGCTGACCTTTTGGTTAGCAACCAAACTCTTAACCACTACGCCACCATGGTTTGCAAATGTAAATTTAATATGTTTTAAAATTTTCTGTGACCATGAGACTCTGAGTATTAAGTTTATTTTGTGTTTCGTTATAATTAAATGTATTAGTATGTAAATGATTAAAACAACATAAATATTTTCCAGTTTTGATAAATAATAATTATAAAATCTAAGCAGTTTTATTAGAAATGTATTTCTTAGGCTTTTGGGACTTTTTAATACGTTTATGTATTTGTTTATGATTATTACTTATTAATATGAGACATGGTTAAGCATCAATTTTATTCCTGCTTTTCATTTTTATAGATATTAGCACTGAGGAGCCTTATTCTCATAAATAAAGAGATGGAAGTAGGAGTTTGATTGTTACCATATCATTCAGTTCTTTGAAACCATTCAGCGTTAGTAGATTGAGCCCTATAAAATTGTCGGTATTCAACCATTTTTGACCCATAAAAGGGAATATCAGATGGTTCAACCTTTATCTGGTAAAAAAAAAAATCACAAAATGGTCTGTCGTCAGAAATTGTTTTTAATGATCTCTCTGCTTGACAGCGTGACCCCCTTCAGTTTTTTGAAAGCAGAGGATTGGAAACCACTTATTTGCAAAAGGATTTGTTACCTAGTGGTTAGAGCCATTCATTTTCTCAACATTTACACTAATATTTTAAATTTAACCTAGTTTAGTGCTCAGGAAGTTTTTATACCCCAGGACAGTGTTCCATAGTAAGGTTAGAGATAGGTATGCCTTGCTTTTGTAAAATGGCAGAAAGGCAGTTGTGAAAAGGACGTGGGGCAGAGAGCCTGCCTCTGGGTTACAAGCATGTTTTTAAGCAGATCTATTTTAGGAAAGTTGAGGATCTGGAAATTTATTTCCTTAAAACTTTTTGTGACTACATTCCTCTTGGAAAACCTTCTTGTACAGCCCAGCTGTAAATTGACCTCACCCTTTGACCCTGCATGTTTCCATTTCTGTGCATGTTTTCCAAGAAAATAGTTCAAGAGGAAAAGACATAACCTGTATATGGATATTGCTAGCAGCAAAACTCTTGACAAAGAAAAACTGGAAATGATCCAAATGCTTGATAATGGAGGAATGAATAAATGATTGCATTTTAATTGCAATCTATTGTTATATACCTTTAAGTAAAAAAAATAATAAATATGTAAACTCCTTTGTTACATGAAATAGTAAACAAAGATCAAGGAAACGTGAAAGAATGAAAATTGCCTTTAGACACTAGTGAGGAATTGGGAATGATAATTAAAATTTTTTTGATTTTGATTCTTTAAGTAGATTTAACAGTAATAAAAAACACCCATTAAAGCATTGTAGCATGTACACACTAATTACAACTTGCCTTGTATGCAATTGTATAAAATTGGCCTTGTAGGTTAAAGAATAGAAGACAAAGATGTACAGGGCTGATACTGTAACTTTAAGAAGATGTGTATCTTTTTATTTCTGTATATTTTGAACAATATTTATATAACTAAATGGAATAAATATTGGAAAGTTAGATATAAAAACTCTTAAATCTGGGTGGTGGGGTTAAAGGTGACTTTTTTAATGCCCTGTTTTCCAAATTTCTTAAAATAAAAGAAAGAGCTTGATAATGAAAGAGTTCCATCTCAGTTTGTGTAGGATTTGTGTGCTTTACCTGGTTTGAGAAGGGTATTTTTCTGTCGAATTATAACAACACTAAAAGCTAACATTTGTTGAACATCTATTTAGTTCCTGCAGTCTGTCTGGAACACAGAGGTGATAACTATAAAGAATAAATTAAATCTAAAGAATAATGTACGTGCCAGGCACTTTACAGAGAATCATTACAACAACGCACCAAGAGGTAAATGTTTTTTCATAGCTGAGGAAAGGAGGCTTCCAAACACAACCAAACCTGTTGCCGTCGCGTCGATTCCAACTCATAACGACCCTGTAGGACAGAGTAGAACTGCCCCACAGGGTTTCCAAGGCTGTAAATATTTATGGAAGCTGACTGCCCATCTTTCTCATGTGGAGCGACTGGTGGATTTGAACTGCGGACCTTTCAGTTAGCAGCTGAGCACTTAACCACTGCACCAAGAAGGCTCCTTGTAAAGGAAGCTTAATTATGTTAAATTTGTTCATTTACTCAACAAATATTTGAATACCTGTTGTCTTCCAGGCCCTGCCCTCATGATGTTTACAGTCTAGAAAAGGAGACACAAAGAAAAAAAAATTAAACAAACATATAAAATACTAAGTTGCAACAAAGGAAATAAGAAGTTGAGATAGAGAATATTGGGACTTATATTAGACAGGGTGTTCAAGGAAGGCCTCTCAGAAGAGGTGATATTTACACTGATGCTTGAAAGATGAGTAATTGGGCATGGGAGGATGATGTTCCAGGCGGAGGAAACATCATGTGTGAAGACCCTGAGGCAGGAAAGAGTTGGTGTATATCAGGAACGAAGAAAAGCAGCGTGGCCACAGTCCAGGAAAGAGAAAGATCAGTTGATGGAAGGTCGACCTTGACAAGGTTGTCCAGGGCCTTGGGGTCCATGGCGAGGTTTCTTGATTTTTTTTTAAGCCAATGGGAAGCCACTGAAGGGTCTGGTGTATGTAGTAAGATGGTTACTTATCTGGCTGCCTTAGGGAGAATGGATTGGAGAAGGATAAGAGGGAAAGTGCTGGGACCAGCAAGAAGGCTTTTGAAGTCATCCTGGTGTGAGATGCTGGTGACCAGGTGGTGGCCCTGGAGGTAAAGAGAGTAACATCTTGATGTTTTAGAGATGGAATTGACAGGCATTACTGGTGGAATAGATGTGGGGGTTGGAGAGAAGGGAGGAGTCAAGGATGACCACCAGGTTTCTGGCTGGATGGTGGTGCCATTCACTAAGAAGGAAGAAAGACAAGAGTAGAGAGTCAGCTTTGTGGAAAAGTGAGGAAGCCAAGAATTTTGTTTTGGAAATGTCAAGTTTTCTCTATCCAACTGACACCAGTGGAGATGTCAAGAAGGTCAGCTGTTTCCCTGAAATCTTATATTAACGTTAATAGCTACTTGGCAATAGCTAATAAAATTACAAATGCATATATCCTCTGACTAGCAATTCAAATTCTGGAAATTTATCTTAGAAATCTACTTTGTATATGTTTGAAGTGACATATGTACAGAGTTATTTATTTGCAGAATTGATTGTAATAGCAGATAGCAAAAGATTGGAACCAAGTCAAATAGCTATTAAATTATAGTCCAAGCAATGGCATATTATGAAACTATATAAATAGGAGGAGTGCACTCTCTATGTACTTATATTTAAAAAAAAGCTGCATATTGTTAAATGAGTAAAGGAAAGTACAGAACAGTATATTTAATAGGCTATTTTTAGTGTGGGTAAAATAATATATATTCATATTTGCTTATGTTTGCGTAAAGAAACTCTTGAAGGTTAAACTGACAAAAATGGTTATCTATTGGGAGTATGAGGTGGGAGTCCAACTAAGCACAGTCTACCTTCATCCTGTTTTTAGAATTATGAGCCAGATGATTGAATCACCTACCCAAAAACTGTTAGTAGCTAACATAGACTGAACATTTGGCCAGGCAGTTTATACGCAATCTTTTCCTCACAACATCGTTTGAGATAGGTATTATATTTTACATCTTATAGATGAGGAAACTGAGACTCAGGTTAAAGGTCTCGCTTAGGGCCACACGGTGAGTAAACAACCCACTCAGTGTTTGATCACAGGCCTTTTTGGCTCCAAAGCCTTTGCTTTCTCTTTTCCCTGAGGTTGTATGTGGGGTTTTGATGCCTGATTGCTGTCCGCCAGACAACCACTTCTCCCTACAGAGCCTCATTGGGGACATTGACAATGCCATGAGAACCTTTCTCAACTACTACACCGTATGGAAGCAATTTGGGGGGCTCCCGGAATTCTACAACATTCCTCAGGGATACACGGTGGAGAAACGAGAAGGCTACCCTCTCCGGCCAGGTGAGCAGCACCTCTTGTTTCATCACCTGCCCATAGACTCTGGTTCTCCAGACCCCAAACCCTCACGTCTCTACAGGGCTCCATGCTTCACAAGTGCTCACAAGCCCTTTTTTTTTTTTTCTTCCATCTGATGTTCCCATGGACTCTGGTGGTTTTTCTGCTAGGAAGTGTTTATTCCCATATTTTCAGATAAGGAAACTGAGGCATAGTGGGTTGAAATGGCTTGCCCGAGGCTGCTAAGTGTAGTAGCTAAGATTGGAACCCAGGTCTTCTAACTAAATCATGTGCCCTCTCAAGCTTGGAGAAGTGAGTGGGAAGGAGAAGAGCCAGGTTGGCTTTTTTTGCATTCTTGCCGTTGAGATTTTAGAAATGTAAGCAAACTTCATAAGCATCGTCTTCAAGGGATCAGATAAATTGTGCTTCTATAGTATGGAATGTTTGAACTTTGGAACGAATCTTGGGAATCATCTAGTTTTAGCCACCTCCCCATTATGCTGCTCAGAAATCAAGACTCAGAGAGGGAGGAGACTGCACACTAGATACTATCTTAAATTCCTTTGCAGCTCTGATGTCCTCTGGTTCACCTCAGGAAGGTTAAAAATTGTAAGGAGGGAGAGGGGATGAGGGACAGAGGAAGGAAGCTTAGTCAGCGCAAACAGTCATCCCCTCACCCCAAAATAGGTTATGTTACCATTGTCTTAGACTCTCAACATCTTCCTACCTTACTTGCCCTTTAGCTGTGGAATAGGCCCTCCTAGTGACTTCCTCTGCCCCGTTTCCTTCCTCTTTTAACCCAAGTGATGATTGTAGGGGTCCTGGAGGGGGAAGAGAAGAGGGAGGAAGACTTTTTACTCCTTAGAGGCTGTGGCTCTTGGTGTTTCTTGTGCACTGGTTCTCATGGCATATTTTTTAAAGAGAAAACTCTCAGAGGGCATCATATCCAGTGTTACGATTACATCGGAACTAAATGTGTAAGACTTAGACTTGTGCAGTCTCGGGGTTTGAGGGAACCTGAGAAGTCTTCTAATTGAAATCCCTCTCTCATGTCCCTGTGAAGTGGTTATCCAGTCTTTGCTCAGTTACTACCAGTGACAGGAAGCTCACTACTTACAGAGGCGACCTGTTCATTTGCAGGACAGGCTGACAGGAAAGCGTCAATGGAAAGTAAGGCACCACCGCCAGGAATCCAGGAATGCCTTAGTTCAGTCACCCTTCCTACCTGAAAACAATAGTGCATGGGAAATAAGGTACTACTCTATAATTAGATTGTCCAGTGCCTTACACTCTGGTACACGTCTCTGATTAGCAGTGTTGGAGCACAAGGAGCACAAAGGCTTCTGAGGGCCTTTACCTCCTCCTAAGGCCAAATCTAAACCTTAGGCTGTCACCTTCTTTTGGAGAGTTGGCCAAATATACAGGAAAGTGAAGCATATTTAGGCCCACTGTGAGGAAGAAAAAACAAGATGGTTGGCCCTGGGTGCCCTGACCTGACCAGCTGCTAGAAGCAGAAAGGGAGGCTTCCCATGAGAGCCGTTTCTTTTCCGCCTTTGGGCACACAGTGCCCCCACTTACCAGTAAATATGCACTAATCTGTATCTTAGAATACAAGCAATTAGATTAGCAGTAGTCTAGGGGCTTGTGGGGCTAGGGGAGGGGGCAGTAGGAGAGAATTGGGGAGTCAGGCAGAGACCTTTTCCCTTAAAGTAATAAATAGACTTTGCAGTAATAAATCAGAAAGGAGAAAAGTGCTGATCAAGGCCCAGGAGGAAGCAGGAAAAGAGAAGATCAGGAGGAGAGGTTGATATAGGTAGGGGTGAGGGCTTCTTTCCTCTTTGAAAAAGGATAGGTAAAGAAGTAGGAAATTGTATTGAACTGTAACTTCACCCACTGGGGCCACCCTAGAAGTCGAACCTTTCTTTCCTATAACAGCTCTTCAGATATTTGAAGGCAATGAACCCATTTTCCTGGGAGTTTTTTTCCCAGGATAAATATTCCCTTCTAGACCAGGTCTTTTTGGCTAATATTCATCTTAAGATGGGGCCCATATCTGAACATATTCCAGTTGTGAGAATAGGGCAAGACTTGCTTTATTCTGGGCACTGTGAATTGATGACTGCATCTGTTAGATTAAGGGTTGGCTCTCGAATATTTTAACTTTCATCTTTTTGCCCGTCCCATCTCAGAAAAGACTTTACCTTTACCCAGACTCATACCCCTTTTAAGTTTTAGAATTAGCTTAGGCTGTGAGTGATGGAAAAAAATATAATAACAGCTTAATTAAAATAGAAATTTATTTTTCTCTTACGTTTTGGGTTTATATGGCTCTCCTGGTGTCAGGGATCTTCAATCTTGTTTGCTAGGCCACCTTTGGCTTAGGGGTCCTCAAGGGTCCGAGCTGGCCATTCATGATCTCTCTCTCACCTCCTGTATCCCAGAACCTCACTGCCCTTCTCTCCCTTGGGATGGGAGTCTACAGTCAACCTTAACATTGGTCTGCATTAAGCTTTGGCTTTGGTTATATTGGCTCTGAAAACTTAGCATTATGTGAGTTGTCCCATGTTCCTCCTAGTTGA
Source organism: Trichechus manatus latirostris (assembly GCF_000243295.1). NCBI lineage: Eukaryota > Metazoa > Chordata > Mammalia > Sirenia > Trichechidae > Trichechus > Trichechus manatus. The sequence continues at coordinate 28,949,310 of NW_004443944.1, forward strand.
AGACCTGTGGACAAGTTATGGGGGAGGAGTTATTCACTGCCTCAGGGTAGGCCCTCAGCCATCCTTGCTAAGCCACTGGATGAGTGTCTGCTTTGGACTTTGCAGAACTCATTGAGAGTGCCATGTACCTCTACCGTGCCACTGGGGATCCCACCCTCTTAGAACTTGGAAGAGATGCTGTCGAATCTATCGAAAAAATCAGCAAGGTGGAGTGCGGATTTGCAACAGTGAGTGTTTCCAGGGGCCCAGGAACTGGGCAGTGTCTCCGCCTGCTGCTAAAGAGGCCTGTTTAAGGGTAGACCCATTAGGAGTCCTGGAATACCAGCCCTGGAAGGGACCTTAGAGAAGTCATAAGTACCCTTATTTTATAGATGGGGAAACTGAAGAACCGAGAAGCTAAAGGCCTTGCTAAAGATCACATATCTAGAAGAGGTGGAGCTAGGATTTGTTCCCAGGGGTCTCTACTTCATGCCCTTGGCATTCCTCCTGTTCCAGAAATCCTTTATCTATCTGAATAGGCTGCTTGGCAAAGGTGGGTTTTGTATAAGGGCCTACAAAATGGGTTCTAAGAAGGGAAACCCAGAGCCCATAGCCCTATGTTTAAACCTAGGGACTCTGAACAGAACAGTCCAACTAATTTCACAGATATTTATTGAATGTCTTCCACGTGCCAGGCACTATGCTAGGCCTGAGGGTTATAGCAGTGATGAAAGACCAAGTACTTGCTCTCATGAAGCTTACCTTTTAGTAGAAAACACAGACAATGAGCATGTATGTGGGAGATAGCAAAAAAGACCAATGCGTCTGGAGTGGAGTGAACAAGGAGCAAAGTAGGAGGAGAGAAGGTCCGAGAGGTGAACAGGGGTCAGATTATATACGGCTTTGTAAAGAGTTTGGATTTTGTTCTGCTTGGAATCAGAAACCTTGGTAGGGCTTAAAGCTGAGGAGTGACATGATCTGATTTGTATTTTAGGAAGATCAGCTGCTCTGTGGAGAATGGATTGAAAGGGTCAAGGGTGGGAGCCATCTCACATCCTTACAGGGCCCAAGCAGGCAGATATAAATAAACAGATATAATCATTCCAGATATGTAAAAACCAGATGTGTAAGAAAATCGTCTAAAAGAAAATTTACCAAAAAGCCTACAGAGGTTGTGTTAGGGTATGAGATTGAAAAAAAACTTTTTTCAAGATTTTGTAATGTAATTATATTCTATAAGTAAAACATGAGTGCACATTTTAAAAGTAAGGACATATATGTATGGGGGAAGATAAAGCAGTACTATGTTTTAGTTTCTAATATGTTGGATTCTTTGAAAAGCCAAGCGTATAAGCCCATTGGGGACTTCTTAGGAATGCTAGATTTATTTCCATGAAAATGAAGCCCTTTGGAGGTCTTCCAAGGTGAACAGTGGAACAGACCTCTGACTTCCTTGGCTTTTGTCAAACAGGGTAAGAGAATAATAATTCTTGGTACTTCAAGTCCATATTTGAGTCACATTTTTTGGGGCAAAGTAAGTGTCCACTGAGAATTGGTTTTTACTAATTCTGAGATGCTAAAGTAAATGTTTGTAGTACGTCATCTTACTCATCTATGCCTGTAAACTCAGTATGAATTTTTCTTTAGAAGAAAACTTATTGTTTATAATAGCAAAAACAAGGTAACAACTTCAATGCCCATCAAGGGGAATTAGCTAAGTAGTCCGCGGAATACTATGTTGTCATTAAAAAGGATTAGTAGATCTGTGTTTATAGTCACAAATGGGTAAGATAAGGAGAATAGGAGATTGTCAGTATTATGTAGGGAGGTCAGGGTGTCACTGGAGCTGATAGAACAACAAATGCAAAGAACCTGAGGTGAGAGTATGCTTGGTGAACTCAAGGAACAGAGAGGCTAATATGGCTAGAGCTGCAGGAACAATCAGGAGGGTGGTAAGAGATGAGGTCAGGGAGGTAGCAGGGACCAGATCACATAGGGTGAGCTGGAATGCATAATGGGTCACGTGACCCTTTCCACTGTACTGTGATGCTGTTCTGACTTACTTCCCTCTCCCACGTGGCAGATCAAAGATCTTCGAGACCACAAGCTTGACAACCGCATGGAGTCTTTCTTTCTGGCCGAGACTGTGAAATACCTCTACCTTCTCTTTGACCCAACCAACTTCATCCACAACAACGGCTCCACCTTCGATGCTGTGATCACTCCCTATGGGGAGTGCATCCTGGGGGCTGGGGGGTACATCTTCAACACAGAAGCACACCCCATTGACCCTGCTGCCCTGCACTGTTGCCGGAGGCTGAAGGAAGAGCAGTGGGAAGTGGAAGTCTTGATGAGGGAATTCTATTCTCTCAAGCGGAACAGATCGAGATTTTGGAAAAAAACTGTGAGTTCGGGGCCATGGGAACCCCCAGCAGGGCCGGGAACATTCTCCTCTCCTGAAAACCAGGACAGGGCAAGGGAGAAGAAGCCTGTAAAGCAGAAAATCCCACTTCTTAGTTGCCCTAGTCAGCCCTTTACCTCTAAGTTGGCATTACTGGGACAGGTTTTCCTAGACTCTACATAACCACTGGATTTTTTTTTTTAAACTAAAATACAGCAATAAACAAATCTGCTTTTGTCCATTGTGTCTTTCTGTTTTACATGTTGGACTCTCTCATGAGATTTCATTAAAGAAAGGGTCCGTGGCTAAACCAATTACGAATCTAGTTTATTTTTCTCATGCCCTTGGAGAAAGAGCTAAACCCAAAGTCAGCCAGCCCCAAAGATCCCCATGGATTGATAGTTGAATCTCCCCTCCTTCCTTTCAGGATCCCTTTTCTGTTATCTTTGGGGGAAGGGGAGTGTGTTGTCATAAATATATTTCTTTGTTAATGCCTGCCCCAGCCTGTGCTTCTGCTCTTTAGTCTGTCTATCTATCCATCTATCCTTCAATGCCACAAAGATTTATTAAATTTCTTTGTGTGCCAGCTACAACCCAGAGATACAGTGAAAAAGGCACAGTTTTTATTTTCATGGGTATTAAATTCTAGCAGAGATAAATAGACCAATAAATATATAAAATAACCCTGTGATAAGTGCTATGAAGGAAATAGGGTGCTGTGCTAGAAAACAATTGGGAAAGGTAATCTACCTTAGGGTGATCAGAGAAGGCCTCTCTGAGGAAGTGGGTTTTAAATCTTTTAATTGTAGAAAATTTAAAATTATAACAGGATAGTAATTCTCCATGTACCCAACCACAACAAAATAAATCATATATGTGTGTGTGTATATATATATAAACTTCATTTTCATCTTTGAAGGATGCCAGGGAACCTACTCATTATTTTGAAAACTGGTAAACAAAGGAAAAGAATTAAGTATTTATCCTGGCTTTCCTGTATGAACTATACCATCAACCAAATATTTGATGAGGGGATGTCTTTAGAGAAGTATTCTAGCCAAACTAGAAATATCACTATTTTATAATTGGATTGTACACCCAATCTCAACAAACTCAGCTTCAAAGATGGTCGACTCATAGTCATCCTTATTTAGTTTATATCTGCACTGAATTATTCTGAAGGAAATCCCAAACATCACATCATGTCATCTAAATATTTCAGAATACATCCCCAAAACATACCTATGAAACTCAACAACTGTTCCTTAATATCTTCAAATATCCAATTAATGTTCAGACTATTTTTATTGTTTTATACCCACTGCCATCAAGTAGATTCTGACTCAGTGACTCTATAGGACAAAGCAGAACAGCACCATAGGGTTTCCAAGGCTGTAAATCTTTACGGAAGCAGACTGCCACATCTAACCACCGACCTTTTGGTTAGCAGCCAAGCCTTTAACCACTGTGCCACCAGGGCTCCTGTTGTTTTATAAATTTGTATTTTAGTTTGTTTGAATCAGGACCCAAACAGGGTTCATACATTTGCAATTAGATGATATATCTCTTAAGTCTTTCTCATTTTCATTGCAATTTGTTGAAGAAACTAGGCTGTTTGTCCTATAAAGTTTCACATATTATGGATTTTGCTAACTGTATCCCTGTGGTGGTGTTTAAAGGAGCCCTGGTGGTGCAATGGTTAAGTACTCCCCAGGAGAAAAGACCTGGCGATCTGCTCCTGTAAAGGTTGTTGTGTGCCGTCCAGTCGATTCTTACCCTATAGAACAGAGTAGAACTGCCCCTTAAGGTTTCCAAGGCTGTAATCTTTAAGGAAGCAGATTGCCCTGTCTTTCTCTCTCAGGGTGGCTGGTGGGTTTGAACTGCTGACCTTTCAGTTATCTGTGCCACCAGGGCTCATTATTTCAATGGGATTATAAAATAGTGGTATTCTAATTTGGTTAGAATACTTTTCTAAAGAAAGACATTCCCTCATTAAATATTTGGTTGATGGTATAGTTCATACAGGAAAGCCAGGATAAGTACGTAATTCTTTTCCTTTGTTTACCAGTTTTCAAAATAATGAGTAGGTTCCCTAGCATCCTCCAAAGGTGAAAATGAAGTGTTTATATATACATATACACACATATAGCTATATAATTTTATTTATTTTGTTGTTGTTGAGGATATAGACAGTCAAACATACACCAATTCAACAGTTTCTACATATACCCTTTAGTGACATAGATTACATTCTTCGAGTTGTGTAACCATTCTAACCCTCCTTTTCTGAGGGTTTGTTCCTCCTGCATTAACATAAATTCACTACCCCTTAAGGTTCCTATTTAATCTTTCAAGTTGCTGTTAATTTGATGCCATATAGATAGTTCTTAAAAGAGCATAATGCTCAAAGTAGACATTTTTGCTAGTTAAGTTAAACTATTGTTTAGTTTAAACAAGACTTCAGGGGATATTTTTGGTTTAAGCTTTAAAGATTATCTCAGGGCAGTAGTTCAGGGGTTTGTCCAACCTCTATGGCTCCAGGAAGTCTGGAGTCCATGAACATTTGAAATTCTGTTCTGCATTTTCCCCCTTTTTAACAGGATTCCTCTATGGAATCTTTGATCAAAATGTTCAGTATTGGTAGCTGGACACCATCTAGTTCTTCTGGTCTCATGGCAAAGGAGGTAGTTTTTCAGGGAGTCAATTAGCCACACATTCAATATCTTCCTCCTATTCCTGTTGTTCCAGGCAAATAGAGACCAATTATTGTGCTTTGGATGGCCACTTGCAAGCCTTAAGACCCCGGGCAGTATACATCAAACTAAAAGAACAGAGGCAGTAAACATGTTATTAGACCAATTAACTAGGATATCCCATGAAACCATGATCTTAAACCTCTAAACCAAATCCCATGAGGTATTGAATGTAGCTACTCTTTTTTTGGGGGGGTCATTGTTATAAATATATCTATCACACAACTTTTGCCAATTCCACTTTTTACAGGTGTACAACTTATTGACAGCAATTACAGCAATTGGCTGTGCAACCCTACCCTTAATCAACTTGATATTTCCATCACTGTTAACCTCCCATTCCCCCTTCCCTCCTGCCCCTGGTAACCACTAATAAACTTTGGTCTCTATACATTTGTCTTTTTATGTAAGTGAGATCATACCACTCATCCTTTTGTGATTGATTTATTTCACTCACCATAATGTCTTCAAGCCCCATCCATATTGTAGCATGTATCAAGGCTTCTCCTACTGGCTGAGTAGTATTCCATTGTATGTTTGTACCACTTTTTTTTATCCATTCATCTGCTGATGAGTGTTTAGGTTGTTTCCACCTTTTGGCTGTTGTGAATAGTGCTGCAGTGAATATCGGTGTAAAAGTCTCTGTTTTAGTCTCTGCTTTCAAGTTTTTTGCATATATACCTAGAAGTGAAATTGCTGGATCATATGGTAGTTCTATTTTTAGTTTTTTGAGGAACTGCCACACTGTTTTCCATGATGGCTGTACCATTTTGCATTCCCACCAGCAATGGGTAAGGGTTCCAATTTCCCCACATCCTCACCAGTATTTGTGGTTTTCTGTTTTTTTATCTTCGCCATCCTACAAAACAACAAAACCCCCATTGCTGTCAACTCCATTCCGACTCACAGTGACTCAATAGCACAGAGTAGAACTGCTGCATAGGGTTTCCAAGGCTGTAAATCTTTACGGAAGCAGACTGCCACCTTTCTCCAGTGGAGCGGCTGGTGGATTCAAACTGCCCACCTTTTGGTTAACAGCTGAGCACTTTAACCACTGTGCCACCAGGGCTTCTTTAACTATCCTAATGGAGTGAAATAGTATCTCATTGTGGTTTTGATCTGTATCTTTCTGATGCCTAATGACATTGACCATCTTTTCATATGTTTGGTGGCCATTTGAATGCCCTCTGTGGTGAAATGGCTATTCAAGTCCTTTGCCCATTTTATGATTGGGTTATTTGTGTTGTTGTTGTGTTTTTTTTTTTTGTTAAGTTGCCAGAGTTTTACATTATATTTTGGTTATTAGGTTTTTGTCAGGTATATGCTTTCCAAAGATATTCTTCCAGTCAGTAGCTTGTCTTTTTACTTTTTTTGGTAAAGTCTTTTTTTTTATTGTACTTTAGATGAAGGTTTACGGAACAAATAGTTTCTCATTAAACAGTCAATACACATATTGTTTCATGATATTGGTTAACAACCCCATGACATGTCAACACTCTCCCTTCTCGACCCTGGAGGAACTTTTTTTTTTGGTGAAAATATACATAGCCAAAGTTACACCATTTCAAGTTTCTACATGTACAATTCAGTGATATCGATTACATTCTTCCAGTTGTGCTGCTATTCTCACTATCCTTTTCCAAATTATTCCATCACCATTATCTTCAACTCACTG
>NW_004443944.1:28956217-28964010 GCF_000243295.1 Trichechus manatus latirostris
GATTACATTCTTCCAGTTGTGCTGCTATTCTCACTATCCTTTTCCAAATTATTCCATCACCATTATCTTCAACTCACTGCCCCCTAGGCTTCCATCAAACCTTTTGAGTTGCTGTTATCAATTTGATCTCACATAGATAATTTTTTTTTTTCTTTTTTTGTACCTTAGATGAAGGTTTGGTAAAGTCTTTTGATGACCAAAGTGTTTCATTTTTATGATGTCCCATTTATTTATTTTGTCTTTTGCTGTTTGTGCTTTTGTTATTATATTAGATAATCCATTGTTAAAAAGCTAGGCCTGACAGCGTTGCCCCTGCTTTTACTTCTAAGAATTTTTTAGTTTGTACATTTAGGTCCTTAATCCATTTTCAGTTTGGTTTTGTGTGTGTCATGAGGCATGGATCCTGTTTTTTCCAGCACCATTTATTGAAGACATTCTTCTTTCTCCATTGTATGGACTTAGCACCCTTGTCAAAAATTAGTTGCCCGTAGATGTGTGGGTTTATTTCTGGACTCTCAGTTCTATTCCATTGGTCTATGTGTCTATTGTTATACCAGTACAGGCTGTTTTGATTACTGTAGCTGTATAACCTGTTGCCGTCAAGTCGATTCCGACTCTTAGCGACCCTATAGGACAGAATAGAACTGCCCCATAGGGTTTCCAAGGAGCAGCTGGTGGATTTGAACTGCTGACCTTTGGTTAGCAGCCAAACGCTTAACCACTGTGCTACCAGGGCTCCACTGTAGCTGTATAGTATGTTTTAAAATCAGAAGTATGAGTCCTCCTACTTTGTTTTTCTCTTTCAACATTGTTTTAGCTATAAAGTTGAGAATTGGTTTTTCTGTTTCTGTTGGAATTTTGATTGAGATTGCATTGAAATCTAGAGATTGCTTTGGGTAGTACTGACATCTTAATGATATTAAGTCTTCCAATCAATGAATGTGAAACATCTTTCCATTTATTTAAGTCTTCTTTAATCCCCTTCAGCAGTTTTTTATAGTTTTCATTGTATAAGCCCTTCACGTCCCTTGTTAGATTCATTCCTAGGTATTTCATTCTCTTGGGTGCTATTATAAATAGAATTGTTTCTCTAAGTTCCCTTTCAGATTTCTCATTGCTGGTGTTTAGAAACTCAACTGATTTTTGTTTGTTGGACTTGTACCCTGCAATTTTGCTAAATTCTTCTATTAGCTCTAGAAGTTTTCTTGCAGACTCTTTGGGATTTTGTATATATAGGATTGTATCATCCACAAATACAGAGATAATTTTACTTCTTCTCTTCCAACCTGGCTACATTTTATTTCTTTTTTCTTGTCTTATTGTTTAGGTTAGGACTTCTAATACAATGTTGAGAAGAAGTGGTGAGAGCAGGCACCCTTGTCTTGTTCCTAATTTCAACGGGAAAGCTCTGTCTTTCTTCATTAAGTATCATGTTGACTGTTAGCTTTTCATATATGCCGTGAATCATATTGAGGAATTTCCCTTCTATTTCCAATCTTCTTTAGGGTTTTAATCAAGAAAGGGTGCTGGAGTTTATCAAATGCTTTTTCTGCATCCATAGAGATGATCATGTGGTTCTTTTCCTTTGTTCTATTGATGTGGTGCATTACATTGATTGATTTTCTAATGTTGAACCATCCCTGCATTCCTAGAATAAATCCCACTTGGTCATACTGTATGACTCTTTTAATATGCTGGATTCTGTTCACTAGTAGAAGTTTTTTATGTACATGAACTCTTGGATTTAAACTAGTTTGTCAGTCCATTGAGAATATTATTCTTATTGAAGTTCAAATTGTCCCATTTCTGAACAATGGAAGCCTCTCTTCAGGTTAGTTTCTGAGTTCTATTAACACAACCCCAGCTTTCTTTGATAGTTTCCCTGATCTCTGGTATATAATATTCCAGGCTCATCTTGTACGTTTCCTTCCCCACCCCTGAACTGGCCAGTTCTCTAAGTAGCTGAGGAGGTTTAAGCAGGAGCTTGTCTGGCTTTATCTGCCAACCTCATCTTTGCCTATGAGCCTTAGTTAATTCAGCTGCTGGTCATTTTCTGTAGTTCGAGGGCAAGCCTCTATTGCCACCCTGATTGGCAGGGATACCTACTGTCCTCCCTTTTATTACTTTGCCTCAAGGAGGTACTCAGATCTATCTTTTTTTTTTTATTGTGCTTTAGGTAAAAGTTTACAGCTCAAGTTAATTTCTTATTCAAAAATTTATACACATATTGTTTTGTGGTGTTGGTTGCAGTCCCCACAGTGTGACAGCACCCTCCCCCGTGTCCATTCATCCCGTTTTTGTCCCTTCCTGCTTTCTCATCCTGCTTTTGGACAGGAGCTACCTGTTTGGTCTTGTATATCTGATTGAACTAAGAAGCACATGCCTGCCGTGTATTATTTTTTGTTTTATAGTCCTGTCTAATCTTTGGCTGCAGAGTGAGCTTCAGGAATGGTTTCAGTCTGGGTTAGCAGAGCATCCAGGGGCCATAGTTTCGGGTGTTCCTCCAGTCTCTGTAAGATCATTAAGTCTGGTCTTTTTACGTGAATTTGAATTCTGTTCTACATTTTTCTCCTGCACTGTCTGGGACTCTCTGTTGTGTTCACTATCAGGGCTGTCATTGGTGGTAGCTGGGCACCATCTAGTTCTTCAGGTCTCAGGCTCATGAAGCTTCTGGTTCATTTTCAGACCTACTCGTGATTCCCCATGACACAACTGAGAACTGCTATAACTTTTAATAAGGTAACTAAAAGCTGAGACATGACATATATTGAAATATACGTTGAAATCTTGCTTTCCATAACAGTAACATCATTTGGAGTGTTTGGATAGGCTTGATACACTGGAACAGTTTTCCCAAGAAGTTTCTAACAACTACCATTAGCTATGATTGTTCTTACTGTGACAGTCCACCCCATTATTCAGGGTTTCTTTGTGGCTGAGGCCAGCTCACTCCCACACTGAAGGACACCCTTAATCATCAGTCAATACCGCAGAGTCTGGGCCAGAGAGAGGAAGGAAAGCCCTTTCCTAGACCCCATTCTCTTCCTCAACTTAGAAAGTTGACTTTTTCTAGGAATATATTGACACAATGTTCATATTGTTGTATTATTTTCTGTTTAGTCTGCATGTAGTTCTGTCTCTTTTGTATTTCTAATATTACTTGTCCATGCCTTTGCTTTTTCTTGCCAAATGCCAGAGATTTTCTATTTTATTATTCGTTTCACAAGGATAAACTTTTGACAAAGTTGTTGCTGTCAATTGTATGTTTGTTTTCTATTTTACTGTTAATTATACATTTTATCTTATTTCCTTCCTTCTAGTTTCTCTGAGTAATTCTGCTGGGATTGCTAGTTACTACAGCATGACTTAGTGTGTAGGATCTCTTCCATTTGCCCCTCTGAATCTACTCTCAACCTCTTTCCACCCTGCCCTCCACCCCAAGAGGATAAATTGTTCACTGCTCCTATAGTCCTTTGTGAACTACATCAATGGACTCGCTCGTCTTCTGATTTCCAGTTGGGTCAAGCAAATGGGGAGTACAGGCAGGAGATTGGAGAGAGGGAGTAGAATGAGGTCTAGCTATTTATTCCCCCGGCTTCTTTCCTGCAAGGTTGCTTCAGGCTAGCTGTGTCCCTTAATTGAAGGTTACTGTTCCTCTCAGGAAGGGCTTCTCTACACAATTCTTTCTTTCCTAATAACAGTAATCTCTCCATCCCTGTATTCCCTTCAAGCTAGGGGTGGCAATGGTTGTGCTATTACTAGCCCCAGGTTACCGTATTATTCCTTGTGGTTCCCCTATACTCTGCCCACACCTTTGTAAACAGGTTTTATTAAACCTTCCTCTAATCTTCCTAGTTTGAATGAGCCATCTGTTTCCTGTAAGGTGCTTCAAGAAGTTAAACATAGAATTATCATATGACCCAGAAAGCCACTCTTAAGTATGTACCCAAGGAATTGAAAACATGTCCACACAAAAATTTGTACATGAATGTTCATAGCAGCATTATTCATAATAGCTAACAGGTTGAAACAACCCAAATGTCCATCACCTGATGAATGAATACACAAAATGTAATATATCCATATGATGGAATATTATTCAGCCATAAAAAGGAATGAAGTACTGATACACTATAACATGGATAAACCTTGAAGAGGTATTTTACGTTAAAGTCAGACACAAAAGGCCATACACTGTTTGATTACATATATATGAAATGTCCAGAACAGACAAATACATCAAACAAAATAGATTAGTGGTTGCTAGGGGCTGGAGAAAGAAGGGAATGAAGAGTGACTGCTAATGATCATGAGGTTTCTTTTTGGAATAATGAAAATGTTCCGGAATTAGATATGGGTGATGGTTGTACAATATTGTGAATATACTAAAAACCACTGAATTGTATACGTTAAAGGAATGAATTTTATGCTATATCAATTCTACCTCAATATATTAAAAAAAAAAAAAAAAAAACAGGAAAAAAGAAAGAAAAGGAATATATACACCCCTCAAGAAGAAGCAGTAGTTTAGAGGCAGAGTGTGATCTAAAATCCATACTCGGACACGAAATTTGTCAAAGGAAGGATTCTGCAAGAGAGGTAAGCTATTCTTTTTGTATATTTTTACATACTTACTTGATATAGTAACAGTTTAGTACATTAGAGCAGTATTTTTTCTTGTTTTTTTTTAATTGTACTTTAGATGAAGATTTACATAACAAACTAGCTTCTCATTAATCAGTTAGTACACATATTGTTATATGACATTGGTTAACAACCCCATGACATGTCAATACTCTCCCTTCTCAACCTTGGATTCCCTATTACCAGCTTTCCTGTCCCCTCCTGCCATCTAGTCCTTGCCCTTGGGTTAGTGTGCCCCTTTAGTCTCGTTTTGTCCTATGGGCCTGTCTTATCTTTGGCTAAAAGGTGAACCTCAGGAGTGACTTCATTACTGAGCTAGAAGGGTGTCTGGGGGCCATACTCTTGGGGTTTCTCCAGTCTCTGTCAGGCTAGTAAGTCTGGTCTTTTTTTGAGTTAGAGTTTTGTTCTACGTTTTTCGCCAGCTCTCTCTGGGACCCTCTGTTGTGATCCCTGTCAGAGCAGTCAGTGGTGGTAGCCACGCACCATCTAGTTGTGCTGGACTCAGTCTGGTGGAGGCGGTGATAGTTGTGGTCTGTTACTTTGGACTAATCTTTCCCTTGTGTCTTTAGTTTTCTTCATTTTCCCTTGCTCCTGAAGGCGCGAGACCAGTGGAGTATCTTAGATGGCCGCTCACAGGCTTTTAAGACCCCAGACGCTGCTCATCAAAGTAGAATGTAGAACATTTTCTTTATAAACTATGTTATGCCAATTGAGCTAGATGTTCCCTGAGACCATGGTCCTCACAGCCCTCAGCCCAGTAATTCGGTCCCTCAGAGAGTTTGGATGTGTCCGTGGAGCCTGCATGACCTTACCCTTCACCAAAGTTACCACTTATTTATTGTCTGTTTAGTGTTTTTCCACGCCTACCCCTCGCCTCCCGTGCAACCATCAAAGATTATTTATTTCTGTGTGTAAACCTTTTCATGAGTTTTTATAGTAGTGGTCTCATACAATATTTGCCCTTTTGTGATTGACTTATTTCACTCAGCATAATGCCCTCCAGGTTCATCCATGTTGTGAAATGCTTCACAGATTAGTCATTGTTCTTTATCGTTGCAGAGTACTCCATTGTGTGTATGTCCCACAGTTTGTTTATCCATTCATCTGTTGATAGGGATCTATGTTGTTTTCATCTTTTTGCTATTGTGAACTGTGCTGCAATGAACATGGGTGTGCATATGTCTATTCGTGCGACGCCTCTTATTTCTCTAGGATATATTCCTAGGAGTGGGATTGCTGGATCATACGGTATTTCTATTTCTAGCTTTCTAAAGAAGCACCATATTGTTTTCCAAAATGGTTGTACCATTTTGCATTCCCACCAGCAGTGCATAAGAGTTCCAATCTCCCGACAGCCTCTCCAACATTTGTTATTTTCTTTTCTTTTTTTAAATTCATGCCGGTAATGCTGGGGTGAGATGGTATCTCATTGTGGTTTCGATTTGCATTTCTCTAATGGCTAGTGATTGTGAGCGTTTCCTCATGTGTCTGTTAGCCCTAGAGCACTATTTTTGAACTATAGTTCATAACCCATTAGTGGGTCAAGATATAAATTTAATGTCACAACTAACTTTTTTTCAATATAATGAAAAAGAATGGATTAGAATATATTAGAGTGCATCATGTGGATCCTTGGCAAGAACCATGGACATTGATACAATACTAAGACTAATTGCATCGTGCTGTGAGAGACATCGAGAGAGAGGAGGGGACATGAAAAATATACATGTTGGTTAAAGTAGATGGTTTTACTTCGCCCGTTGGCATCTTATTTGATTTTCTGGTATATAACTGTCAATATGACCATTACCTTATAATGGGAGGACCAAGTATTATTTCATTTTATATCAACATAATTTGTAGTTAGTTATGAATAGAAACACGGGAGACTATTATTCACTTTCGGCAACATTGTTATGACTTTCAGCTGAGTTTTGGTTAGGAATTTGCAGTGCAGTTTTTCAGAAAGGGCATAATCACATAGGAAAAATTTTAATTTGTGACAATTGTAGCATTTTAAATGAACTAGTTCTAAGTTCCTATAAGTTAATTGTTTTAATGTTAGAAAAAACAAGAATGGTAAGTGAAAAATATGGGAGGAGTGAATAGTGATATTGAGGGAAATATCAATTCTAATCAGTAAATTTTGACTTTGTTTGTGCCTCATTAAAAAGAAAGAGTAAGTATAAGACTTAGATTTTTAAAATATGGTTTTAGCAAATGTGCAAAACCAACAAAAATGACTGAGGCCAATGTATTATTTGTAATGATATTCTTGCAAATGAAAGCATAAAACCTTCAAAATTGAAGATACTTGGGAACATGTCATGCTGAATTAGTCCTCTGAATATTTTCAAAGAAAGAAAATAATAATGTGACAGACAGAATTTCTTAGTCATTATGTGACTATTAAAGAGAAAGCCTTATTATCGTTGTATTTGGTTGCATATTATGTGCCAAAAGATAAAGTTGCTCACATGGTTCGTGAAAAAATAATTCTACTGGCATGTATTTTGGTGTGTACAGTTCTTCTGGTAAATTAGCTGATAAAAATATGTTTTAGCAGTAATTTCTCATCAAATCTGTACTGTTGCAGAATTTAAGAAGCAGTGCTTATTATGCTGTTACAATACAGTATAGATTTTGTGACCCAACCTAAGAAAGATAGGTTGAAAGTTGTGCAACACTTAGTTTATGCCTAATATGAGTGGTAAGACCATTTTAAGGAGAGTCTTTGTTACATTTAGTTAACTTCCTCACACAAAACTGAATATAAAATATTTACATAATTGACAAATGCAATTTTAGCCAATATACATTAGTTCAGAAAATTGTAAAGGAATTATATAAGATAAAGTAGCAAATATGACTTAAAATATAATATGGGTATTTAAAAATTGTTGTTGTTAGGTGGCATCAAGTCAGTTCCGACTCATAGCAACCCTACATACTACAGAACTAAACACTGTCTGGTCCTGCGCCATCCTAACAATTGTTGTGCTTGAGCCCATTGTTGCAGCCACTGTTGTCAGTCCATCTCGTTGAGGGTCTTCCTCTTTTTCACTGACCCTGTACTTTACCAAGCATGATGTCCTTCTCCAGGGACTGATCCCTCCTGATAACATGTCCAAAGTATATAAGATGTAGTC
>NW_004443944.1:28964295-28965805 GCF_000243295.1 Trichechus manatus latirostris
TCCATACTGAAGGCTGTAGTCTTTGATCTTCATCAGTAAGTGCTTCAAGTCCTTTTCACTTTCAGCAAGCAAGGTTGTGTCATCTGCATAACGCAGGTTGTTAATGAGTCTTCCTCCAATCCTGATGCCCCATTCTTCTTCATATAGTCCAGCTTCTCGCATTATTTGCTCAGCATACAGATTGAATAGGTGTGGTGAAAGGATACAACCTTGCTGCACACCTTTCCAGACTTTAAACCATGCAGTATCCCCTTGTTCTGTTCTAACAACTGCCTCTTGATCTATATACAGGTTCCTCATGAGCACAATTAAGTGTTCTGCGATTCTCATTCTTTGCAACACTATCCGTAATTTGTTATGATCCACACAATTGAATGCCTTTGCATAGTCTGATAAAACACAGGTAGACATCTTTCTGGTATTCTCTGCTTTCAGCCAGGATCCATCTGACATCAGCAGTGATATCCCTGGTTCCATGTCCTCTTCTGAATCCCACCTGAATTTCTGGCAATTCCCTGTCGATACACTGCTGCAGCCGCCTTTGAATGATCTTCAACAAAGTTTTACTTGCATGTGACATTAATGATATTATTCGATAATTTCCAGATTCAGTTGGATCACCTTTCTTTGGAATAGGCATAAATAGGGATCTCTTCCAGTCGGTTGGCCAGGTAGCTGTCTTCCAAATTTCTTGGCATAGACAAGTGAGCACTTCCAGCACTGCATCTGTTTGGTGAAACATCTCAATTGATATTCCATCAATTCCTGGAACCTTGTTTTTCACTAATGCCTTTAGTGCAGCTTGACTTCTTCCTTCAGTACCATCGGTTCCTGATCGTATACTACCTCTTGAAATGGGTGAACGTCGACCAATTCTTTTTGGTATAGAGCCTCTGTGTATTTCTTCCATCTTCTTTTGATGCTTCCTGCATTGTTTAGTATTTTCCCAGTAGAATCCTTCACTATTGCAACTCCAGGCTTGAATTTTTTCTTCAGTTCTTTTAGCTTGAGAAATGCCGAGCGTGTTCCTCCCTTTTGATTTTCTATCTCCAGCTCTTTGCACATGTCATTATAATACTTTGCTTTGTCTTCTCAAGCTGCCCTTTGAAATCTTCTGTTCAGTTCTTTTATTTCATCATTTCTTCCTTTTGCTTTAGCTACTAGATGTTTAAGGGCAAGTTTTTTGTTAGAAGCATCTAAAATTGTTAGAAGCATCTAAAACAATATTGTTTGGAATATTCTTTTTTTTTATTTTTCCCATACAAAAATTTATATATACATTGTTATGTGACTCTAATTTTTCTCCCCATACTGTGACAGCATACTCCTCCTTTTCCATCCCTGATTCCCCATGTCCATTCAACCAGCTCCTAACCCTCTCTGCCTTCCCATCTCACCTCCGGACAGAAGCTGCCCATTTCGTCTCTTGTATCTACTTGAGCTAAGAGGCACACTCCTCACAAGTATCACTTTATGTCCCACAGTCCAGTCCAATCCCTGTCTGAAGAGA
>NW_004443944.1:28966838-28973825 GCF_000243295.1 Trichechus manatus latirostris
GATAATAAGAATACAAGAATGAATTTCATATTTTTCCAAATGAGCAATCTCATTTGGCAAATATTTTCAATTTTTTTTTTCACTGTTTTCAGTCACCTCATATGCATGCAAAAGCTGGACAGTGAATAAGGAAGACCAAAGAAGAACCGATGCCTTTGAATTAATGGTGTTGGCAAAGAATATAGCATGGACTGCCAGAAGAACAAACAAGTCTGTCTCGGAAGAAGTACAGCCAGAGTGCTCCTTAGAAGCGAGGATGACAAGACTTCGTCTCACATACTTTGGCCGTGTTATCAGGAGGGACCAGTCCCTGGAGAAAAACATCATGCTTTGCAAGGTAGAGGATCAGCAAAAGAGAGGAAGACCCTTGATGAGATGGACTGACACAGTGGCTGCAACAATGGGCTCAAACGTAGCAACGACTGTGAGGATGGGACAGGACCAGGCAGTATTTCATTCTGTTGGACATAGGGTCGCTATGAGTCGGAACTGACTCAACGGCACCTAACAACAACATTTTCCCTATACATTTTTTGGGGAAAAATTTCAAATCTACAGAAAAGTTTAAAGAGTGGTACTATGAACACTCATATATCCTTTGTTCAGACTCACCAGTTGTTAACATTGTATTTTATCTGCATCTGTCTGTCTGCCTATCTATTCTGTCTGTCTATCTATCTTGTCTATTTCATGCCCCTTCCCAGTCAACTCCTGCCCCTCAGGCAACCACTGTTGTGATTTTTATCATCATAGATTAGTTTTGACTATTCCAGAGCTTCATATAAATGGAGCCATATAGTATATAGTCTTTTGTGTCTGGCTGTTTTTTCCCAACAGATATATGGATTTTAGCAGGATCTCTTTGTTTTCCAAAGCCTTATAACATACAAAAGAATATTCCAAACAATATTGTTTTAGATGCTTCTAACAATTTTTAAATATGTTTGTTATATTTTCAGTCATATTTGCTACTTTATCTCATATAATCCCTTTACAATTTTCTGAACTAATTTATATTGGCTATTTAGATAACATTTGGATAAGAATGTTGGCCTATTTAACTGATACGTATTTTTTTACATTCTTAGAGAATTAGATTAGAAACTTCTTGGGGAAACTGTACCAATATATCAAGCCTATCCAAGCTTTCCAAATGATGTTACTGTTATGACAAGCAAGACTTCATCATATATTTCAATATATATACTTCCCAGCAATAAAAAGGAGTGAACCACTGTTATACCGAACACCATGGATGAATCTCAAAAACATTATGCTGAATGAAAGAAGCCAGATACAAAAAGACTACACGATATATGGCTCCATTTATATGAAGTTCTAGAGTAGTCAAAACTAATCTATGATGATAAAAATCACAACAGTGGTTGCCTGAGGGGCAGGAGTTGACTGGGAAGGGGCATGAGATAGACAGACAAGATAGATAGACAGAATAGATAGGCAGACAGACAGATGCAGATAAAATACAATGTTAACAACTGGTGAGTCTGAACAAAGGATATATGAGTGTTCATAGTACCACTCTTTAAACTTTTCTGTAGATTTGAAATTTTTCCCCAAAAAATGTATAGGGAAAATGTTGTTGTTAGGTGCCGTTGAGTCAGTTCCGACTCATAGCGACCCTATGTCCAACAGAATGAAATACTGCCCGGTCCTGTCCCATCCTCACAGTCGTTGCTACGTTTGAGCCCATTGTTGCAGCCACTGTGTCAGTCCATCTCATCAAGGGTCTTCCTCTCTTTTGCTGATCCTCTACCTTGCAAAGCATGATGTTTTTCTCCAGGGACTGGTCCCTCCTGATAACACGGCCAAAGTATGGGAGACGAAGTCTTGTCATCCTCGCTTCTAAGGAGCACTCTGGCTGTACTTCTTCCGAGACAGACTTGTTTGTTCTTCTGGCAGTCCATGCTATATTCTTTGCCAACACCATTAATTCAAAGGCATCGGTTCTTCTTTGGTCTTCCTTATTCATTGTCCAGCTTTTGCATGCATATGAGGTAATTGAAAATACCATGGCTTGGGTCAGGTGCACCTTAGTCCTCAAAGTGACATCTTTGCTTTTCAACACTTGAAAGAGGTCTTTTGCAGAAGATTTGCCCAATGCAGTATGTCATTTGATTCTTGACTGCTGCTTCCATGGGCATTGATTGTGGATCAAAGTAAAATGAAATCCTTGACAACTTCAGTCTTTTCTCCATTTATCATGATGTTGCTTATTGGTCAATTTGTCAGGATTTTTGTTTACTTTATGTTGAGTTGTAATCCATACTGAAGGCTATAGTCTTTGATTTTCATCAGTGTTTCAAGCCTTCTTTGCTTTCATCAAGCAAGGTTGTGTCATCTGCATACCACAGGTTGTTAATGAGTCTTCCTCCAATCCTGATGCTGTGTTCTTAATGTGTAGGGAAAGTAACATAATTCAAATGAAGTGTTTGGCCAATGGTAAGAGCTCAGTAAAGGGTAGCTCTCACACCAGAGTATAACTCTTTGAGGGCCGGGACTTTTTTCTTTTTTAACTTTATCCCAGTACTTAGAATAGTGCCTGGTGCGTAAATCAGTACTTAGTATATGTTTTTTAAACAAAGCATTGAGGTTTCACATTAGAAATGGAATGTGAAAAAACCTCATTGTAAAAAATAACACCCCGGGACAATGCATGGTTGCATGGGACAGCTGTTTTCATGGCCTGAATATAACTGTGCCAGTTACTTTGATTAAAATGAACTTCTCTATAATAATAATAATAATAATAAAAAGCTGATTAAAAAAGGAATTGCTCCAGAAAATCTGCCTGCCCAACTGAGTAACATCACCATGTTTGGTTATTTGGGATTTAAAAAAAAAAGCCACTTTGGGACACCCATTTTCTTCTAGTGCTGACCCAAATTGACGTAACTGGCCTCTCGTGGCGGGGGGGAGGGGAGGGTGGGGTGTGTACTGCGCCCTCTGGTGGTGGGAGACTCACAGATGGTTTCTATGGAAAGGGTGAGTGGAACATAAATGAAGTGGAAAAACTGCCTTTACTCAGAGCTTTCCGGAAACCTGTCTCCTTACTTCCTAGTCACATAGTGTCCTTAAGGACTGAGTTTGATGTGATCATTTTTGACTCAGTGAATATCTAGCTTTGACGGATGCCTGGGCCAGGCTGGACTGAGGAAGGTACAAATATAGGAATGGAAAGTGACATTTGCAGTTGAGTCAAAGCTGAGATTGGAAGACTTGTCCCCAGCATGATGAGTGCCAAGGGAAACTTGGGGGGCCATTTGGGTTGTATAATTTGTCAGGGTCCTGTCTCCTCACTGTGACAAGGATGAGAGTATACTCAGCCACCTGCCTCTTGAAGAGCTCTGTGTGGAACCCTGGGGCTGTCAATTGCCCAGGGAAGTCTGGCTGCTGCCCAGACAGGAACCTGACAGGAGTCCAGCTCGCCAGTGCTCAGTTTGGCATCCCTGGAAATGACTTTTCTTTCTTTTTTCTTAATTTCTAACATTAAAAGACCCCCATTTTTTTTCTGAGTATAAAAATGATACATGGCCTGTGCAAAAAAAAAAAAAAAAAGATAAATATTAATAAAAGCAGAAGTCATCTGAAATGTCTGCATTGTGATAACCACAGATGACATTTTTGGTGATGTTTCTTTCAGATAATTCTATCCACATAAATACATAGAGTAGGAATGTCTAATTATACATTAATGGGACCATAAAATACCTATTCCTCTATAACTTGCTTTATTTTTCTCTCAACAATGTGTGGTAAGAATCTTTCCATCTAGTTATAATCTATAATTTTTTAATTAAAATTATTAAAGTAATGTATGCTCATAATAAAAATGCAAATAATATGAAAGTATAAAAGTTAGGAAAATGAACATTCTTCCCCCACCTCCTACCTTCATTCCCCAGTGGTAATTATTATTAACTATTTGGTGTATAATCTTCCAGATTATGTAACATATATATAAATTTATGTAAGTGTATTTTTTTTTACACAAATGGGGTCACATGGTATGTTTTGGTCTTCCATGAACTTTTTTTTCACTAACCTATGTCATGGACATCTTTCCCTGCCAGTGGTGCGTGTGTCCCTATTCCTTTTAGTAACTGTATAGTATTCCATTGTATAGATGAACCATAATTCATTTAGCTAGTCACCTATTGATGGATATTTTGATTATTTACAATATTCTTATATATAAAACAGTGCCAACTATTTTAGTAATATATCTTGTTATATTTATTTAGTTATTGCTAAGATACAAATTCCTAGAAGTAGATCTACATCGTGTTATGCATGTTTGATTTTTATTTGAAATCTTAACCATTTTCCTATTTTGTGGTTACATTGTTTCCATTTTTTTTACCACAAATAATGCAACAATAAGCATTTTTATATGTAAATCATCATCCATATCAAATAATATTATCAGAAGAGATTCCTGAAGGAGTAATTTTGATCAAAAGGCATGGGCTTCCTTATGGCTTAATTGACACTGCTAAAAAATTGCTTTCCAGAAATGTGCATCAATTTATATTCTCACCATTGGCATTCTACCACTAGTAGAGCTGAGGATGGGCATGTTTTTACACACTTACTGAACTTTCTCTTTTCTTTTGTGAGTTGCCTGTTCCTATCTACCAACCTTTTTTTTTTTTTTTTTGGTTGTTCTGCTTTTCTTTATAATTTCGTAAGGAGTTCATGCATATGTTCACTAATTCATTGATGTAATCAACAAATATTCCGTCACCTACTATGTGCCAGGTACTGTTCTAAGTGCTGGGCATGGATGCAGCAGAGAACGAAACAGACCAAAATTATACTCAAGTCGAGGGTGGGGGTCGGGGTGCAGAGAGTAAACAACTATAGGTCAGGTGGAAAGAAGTGGTATTAAAAAAAGAAGCACAAAAAACAAAGCAGGTGATAAGACGGAGTGTGTAAGGGATGCTATTTTATGTGGGTGGTCAGGGAAGGTCTTTCCTTCAACAGAAACCTGGAGAATGAGATGCAACAAGCCAAACAGAGAACTGCCTGGGAGGATGGGGGTGAGAACTCTAGGCAAAGGGAACAGAAAGTTCTTCACAAATTCTAGTATTAACTCTTTCCCAGGATATCACTTGCCTTTTATGGTTCTTTATAGTGCCTTGCACAGAAGGTTTTAATGTTGGTGAGGTCAAATCTATCAGTCTTTTCCTATTTATGGCCTCTAGGTTTTATGCTTCAGAAGACTTTTCCTACCCCAAAGTCATAAAAGTATTCTCATAGATTCACTTGTAATATTTTTATACTTTGATTTTTAACAGCTTTATTGAAGTATAGTTTAAATATCGTAAAGTCCACCTATTTTGAGCATTGTTGTTAGTTGCCGTTGAGTCGATTCCAACTCATGGCAACTCTATGTACAATAGAACTAAATATTGCCCAATCCTGTGCCAATCTGAGTGTACAATCTAAAGATTTTTAGTAAATTTACAGAGTTGTACAATTATCACCACAATCTGGCTTTAGAACTCTACTTTGATTTTGTTGTATTTAGCTTTTAACATGTCTGAGATTCATTTTAGCTTTTGGTGTGAGGCGAAAGACCTAAATTTTTTTTTCCCTTCCCCATTGATTTGAAATATCTCCTTTGCCACATGCTAAACTCCCGTTTATACATGGCTTTACTCCTGGTCTCCCTATTCCAGGAATCACAAACAGGCAGGGTTTTTTTTTTTTACTTGACCCTTGTAATGTTCAGAATTGAGGAATTTCACACGAAAACTCAGGTTTTCGGCTTTTCTGGAAAAATCAGAAGATCCAGCAACAGTCCACTGGAGGCTGGTAGAGGATGCTCCTTTCAGATGGGACAGAAAAGTGGTGACCATATTCTTAGTTTGCCGGGACAGTCCCCATATATGCCTGCTGTTCCAGTGTAATTATTAATATTGTTTTCATTTCTTAAAAGTGTTCTGGCTTTCGTGGTAAATTGTAGTAACGTTAGTTATGAGTCACAGTCTCCACCATTCCCTATTGCATCATACCCAGCATTCCTCTTTCATTTATATTTTAAAAACCCCTCCCAGGAAGAAGTTAGTGGAGGAGATAACTCCATCCTGCCACAAATGTTTGCCAAAAGAGTGACTGCGTGGACTTGGAGTAGACAACAAACTATTTGGTAGGGAGTAATTAAGGCAGGGTTCCTCTGACAGAGAATGATGTCACAATTTACCAATCCGTTTCCTTTCCCTTATTTCATTTAACTTCACAACAACCTTTTGTCATCTCCACTACTTTCATAGCATTGTGCTCCTTTTCTTCACGGCTTATCTTGTTCGTAACTGTGTATTTATTTGTGTGTGGATTTGCTGTCTTCCCCTGTAGCCTGCATCCCATGGTAACACGGACCTAGGCTGTTTTACTTAGTACTGTATCCCCAGTGACCAATTTGATGCCGGGCGCATAGCAGGCCCCTAGGAACTATTAACTGAATACACTCCCAGGAATTATTGATCGAATGAACTGGCGAGGAGATTAAGGTTCTGGGGAAGAGCGTGGTGGCTTGGTCGGTTCCGCAGCGAGACAGGAACAAGATCCAGCGTTCTGACTCCTAGCCTGGAGCCCAGGGTCTTTTCCTGGCTAGGAGTCTGCAACCTCCCCAAATGGGCAAGAAATGGGGAAGTGCGAACGCAGGGACTCGTCTTCGACCTCGGGGGAGTTCGCTAAGATGCAGACCCGAGGGGCAGGAAAAACGAGCGGAGCTGTGTGCAGGCAACTCCACAAGTCTTTCCCACCTACTCGGCCCCAGACAAGACTACATCTCCCAGCAGCCCCCGCGGCGCGCACGTCCCTTGCCACGCGGCTTGAGCCTCCGTCGTCGGCCCGCTGGGGGCGCTGCAGTCGACCCCTCCGCCGCCCCGTAGAATTCTCCGCGGCCCCGGGGCTGCTTGCTTCCTGTTTGTTGGACGAGGAGATATGGCGGCGGCGCCGGCT
>NW_004443944.1:28973960-28992827 GCF_000243295.1 Trichechus manatus latirostris
TAACCGGCCGGGGCCTGGTCCGAGCTGTGCAGGTATGAGGCCGGCCCGGAGGGGCGGGGCGGGGCGGACCAGGCGGGAGCTGGCGGGGGGCTGGAGAAGAGGCCTTTCCTGGCCGCCGAAGAGCGGGCTGGACCCCCTTGGCCGGCTACGGGTATGACTGTGGACAGCTGGGATGCTGTCAGCCGCGGCCGAGCCGGGGACAGCGGCGGGCTAGAGGTCTCGGTCAGGAGCCGAGGAGAGCTGGGCTGCTATGGGCATTGATGGCGTGTACGAGCCCTGGGCCCAGAGCCTGGATCCTCCCTACCCTGCGCCACGTCTGCACGTCTGGGGGACCCTGGGCGAGTCTGCTTAGTCTCTACGAGCCTCGAGTTTCTCCCTTGTGAATTGGGTGGGGGAGTCATCATTGCAGCCCCCAAACGGTTCCCAAGCGGATCATAAATGTCAATTTCTCAGAGAGGCCTTTCCTTGACACCCCACCCTCCACCTTCTAAAGTAGGCCCCCATTGTTATTCCGTCACAGCACCAAATTCGTTTCGTTCACATCATTTTCTTAGTCAGTAATTATATATTTCTTTGTTGTGTGCCCTTTTCTCGCCTGTTTCCCACATTACGTTGTGCTCCAACGATGCAAAAACTGTATCTTTTGCCAATGCAGAGCGTCATGGTTAAGAGCGAGGACTCTGGAGTCAGGCGGGCCTGGGTTCAAAGCACTGCTTGCTCTCTTGCTTGGGCAAGTTACCTTTCTGTGCCTCAGTTTCCTCATTTGTAAAATGGAGATGATAATTAGTAAGCTACGTCTTAAGATTGTTGTGAGGCTCCAAGGAGACAATTGTGTAAAACGTTAAGTGCATTTCTGGGGCTGAAGGGTAATCAGTTAATATCATACTTGGTATTTGGTTTATAATAGGTGCCTAATATATGATTAGTATTTTTTTGAATGAGTGAAGGATACTGCTTTAGCGTAAGGCAGGATGGATAAATCTTAGTCTTCTCACCTCCCTCCCACCACGTTACCAGAACTTCCGTTGTAAACACACCCGTAAAACATTAGCCTAATTTAAAGACAGCTTTTACATAAAGAAACTCTTGAAGGATACACAAGAAACTAATGGAAGTGGTTGGTGGAAGTGGATGGGAATTGGGTGGATGGGGGACAGAATGGGAGTGAGACTTTTCACAGTATAACTTTATATGTTTTTTTTAAATTTTGAACTATTTGAATATTGCTTACTCAGATGACTAAAAGAGTAAAATAGAGGGTAGGTGGTCGGTGGATGTGTAGGTTACAGATGAAGGAATAGTTCTGGGTGAGCAATAATTTCCTGGACATCAGACAGCCACAAATGAACAACTTTTTTTCCTTTTGCATTCCTTTCCATTTGCCTTGAGAAGATCCTGGAAATACTTGCTGTATCCTTCTTTAAGCCAATACCGTACTGAACTGGGTGTGTAGGGACAGGCAGAAAGGGAAGAAACCTTTACTGACCACGTACTTGGATCAAGCATTTTGCAAGGTATATAATATCTTCATATGCAAGGTACATAATGCCTCAATCTTTTGAGTTAGTGGTTAGGATTCTTATCTCTTAACACAGATGAGGAAACTGAGACTCAGAGAGGTTAGGTAATTTGCTCCTAAACGCCCATCTTGATAATTCTCTGTGTTCCGAGGCAGTAGGGAGCCATAGAAGTTCTTTAATACGATGAATGAGGCATTTTAGGAAACTTAATTTGTTTCCAGTGATGGATAGATTGGAGTAGGAGGAGACTGGAAAAGCTCACCAGATAGAAGAGTGCTGGAATATTCTTGAGCCTGGTTAGCTGGTTATCATGGTAATTGCTTGTTGTATACAGGTGTGGGAGCTATTTCCAGAGGTTGAGATGGAGACACCTGCACAGAATTTAGTGAGAATAAAGTTGACACCATCTGTTCTTCTTTCAAATGTCTATTTTCCCGGTAACTTTCCCTTGATCTCTTCCTTGCCGTGCCCTTTCTCCTGCCCCATAGAATAAATTATTTCCTCACACATTATTGGACCTCAGTTGAATCCTAGTTCTATCATTTACTAGTTCAGTAATCTAGATTAAATTACCTCTCTGACCTTCAGTTTTCTCATTTCTAAAATGCTGATGGTAACATCTACCTCATAGGGCTGTTAGGAGGATTAAATGAAAAAATGTCTAAAAGGCTTAGCCCAGTACCTGGCATATAGTAGTTCGAGCCCACCGGCTGCTCTGTGGGAGAAGGATGTGGCAGTCTGCTTCCGTACAGATTTACAGCCTTGGAAACAGTGTGGGGCAGTTCTACTCTATTCTATAGGGTCACTATGAGTCAGAATGGACTCGACAGCAATGGGTTTGTGATTTGGTTTAGTGGCTGTTAGCTAGTAGCTATTAGACTGGGCTTCATGAGGGACTGTCTTATTTTTCTTTGTATCTGCAGAGCCTGAAACAGTGCCAGGTACTTGATAGAGATACCAAACCAAACTCGTTGCCGTTGAGTCGATTCTGACTTATAGCAGCCCTATAGGACAGAGTAGAACTGCCCTATAGGGTTTCCAAGGAGCACCTGATGGATTCGAACTGCCAAACTTTTAATTAGCAGCCTGAGCTCTTAACCACTGCGCCACCAGGGCTCCACTTGATAGAGAATCAGTAAATATTTTGAATTGAAATACTGTATCTGAGGGCTCAGTCCTCCTCTGTCTTTGCCCATACTCACTCCCCAGACAGTCCCAGGGCTTTAAAGAGCCCCAGAGTCAGATTGCCTGGGTTTGGATCTGGCACATACTTGCCGTGTGTCTTTGGGCAAATTGCTTAATATCTTTATGCCTCAGTTTCTTCATTTGTAAAATAGGGATAGTAAATAGGACCTAACCTCTTATGAGGCTGCCTGGGTGGCACAAAGGCTTAAGCATGGGGCAACTAACCAACAAGTTAGCTTTTGGAATCCATCCTGAGGCACCTCCGAAGAAAGTCCTGGTGGTCTACTTCGGAAAGATCACAACCATTGAAAACCCTATGGAGCACAGTTCTACTCTGAAAAACTCATGGGGTCGCCATGAGTCAGAGTTGACTAGATGGCAACTGGTTGGTTGGTTAACCTCCGAAGCCTGTAGTGAGGACCAGTGAGTTAGTACATATAAAGTGCTTAAAATGGTGTCTGAAACATAATAAACATGCTATAAAGGTTATCTAGTATAATTATTATTATTTTCTTTAATATCTTATTTGTTGTTGAGAATATACACAGTAGAACATAACCGAATCAACAATTTCTGCATGTACAATTCAGTGACATTGATTACATTCTTCAAGCAACCATTCTCTCCCTCCGTTTCTGAATTGTTCCTCCCTCGTTAACATAAACTCACTGCCCCCTAAGTCTTCTAATCTTTTGGATTGCTGTTGTCTATTTGATCCCTTATAAATAGTTCTTAAAAGAGCACAATGCGCAGGGCAGATATTCTTTACTAGTTATGCTAAACTATTGTTTGGTTTAAAGAAGGCTTCAGGGGATATATTTGGTTTAAGGTTCAGCTTGGTTTTCTGTTACTTGCAGTTGAAAACTCCCAAGTGATACGTTCACTAATCCTAATATATAAAGATTTTTTTTTTTTAATTGTGCTTTAAGTGAAAGTTTACAATTCAAGTTAGTCTCTCATACAAAAATTTGTATATACCTTGTTATGTGACCCTAGTTGCTCTCCCTATACTGTGACAGCACACTCGTTTCCACCCCAGATTTCCGGTGTCCACTCAACCAGCTCCTGATCCTCTCTGCCTTCTCATCTTGTCTCTGGACAGGAGCTGCCCATTTAGTCTCATGTATGTACTTGAGCTAAGAAGCACACTGTTCAAGAGTATCCTTTTATGTCTTATATTCCAGTCTAATCCTTGTCTGAAGAGTTGGCTTCGGGAATGGATTTAGTTTTGGGCTAACAGAGAGTCCGGGGGCCATGCCTTCCAGGGTCCCTCCAGTCTCGGTCAAACCATTAAGTCTGTCATTTTATTAGAATTTGAGTTCTGCACCCCACTTTTCTCCTGCTCCGTCAGGGACTCTGTTTTGTTCCCTGTCAGAGTGGTTGTTGGTAGCCAGGCACCATCTAGTTCTTCTGGACTCAGGCGATGATTATTAATTAATACTCTGTATCAGAGCCTTGTTGGCACAGTGGATTAAGCATTTGGCTGCTAAGCAAAAGGTTGGCAGTTCAAATTCACCAGCTACTCCTTGGAAACCCTATGGAGCAGTTCTTCTCTGTCCTGTAGGGTTGCTTTGAGTTGGAATTGACTCAATGGCAACGGGTTTGGTGTGTGTTTTTTTGTAAATATTCTGATGGATCCTAAATCTGTATTTCCATCCTGATTTCTCCTTTTAGCCCCAGATGGGTTTATGTAGCTGCCTTCTCAGCATTTCTGTTTATATGTCTAATGGGCACTCAGATTTAATATGTCAAAAATCAGACTCCTGATTCGTCTCTAGCCAAACCTGATCTTCCCCAAGTCTTGCCAATCTCCCTAAATGAGACTTAAGAGAAACTTGGGAGAAGACTACTGGCCACATGATTTATAATGGGCCCATCCTAGTTGGATTTCAGTTTGCCTTATTTTCTTCCTTCCGTTTCGTTCTACCCTCTGTCGTGATAATAAAACATTCTGGTATAATCCTTTAGCGTTTACAGAGCCCTTTCAAATTCATCAGCACATTTGAGCCTTAAAGCATATCAGATCTTATAAATCCTTTGCTTAAAACCCTCCAGTGGCATCCCATTGCAGTTAGAATCAAATCCAGATTCCTTATCATGGCCCTGCATATCAGTAGGTGCTGAGGGAAAGGGATAGACTCAGTAAACCCTAGACTCTAGGGCAGTGGTACTCATACTTCAAGTCATGACTCCTACAGATACCCCTTCAGCATGGCAGTATGGTGACAAACTGGGTTATGGGGTCCCTGTGTGTCAAATGTCAGTCGCAAATGCTCCTTTGATGGTTATTGGCATATCTAAATTCTACCTAGTTATTCTACCAAGTTACTTTTTCTTTAGATTGACCCCCTTAAAATTTTTTTTTTTTAATTTCAATAGGCCTCATTCAAAGCATTAGTATTTGTGAAACCTAGGGGTTTAAGTCAAATGCAGTCTTCCCTTGCATGTCAAGGGTAATTTGATACCAAAAAAACCTCTGAATAGGATAAATTCTCATAAATTAAAAGTGTCAATACTGTTAACTTAAATAGACAGTTTTTTTGTTTTCACAAGCCCCCAAATTCACTTTTAATTATGTTGAAACAAATGAATCTCATTAGATCGGTGCAAGTATTCAGTGGTAAACATTTGCTCTCAGAATAACTTAACAAGGTATTTAATTTTCATTCATTATCCTTTAAGATGTCTGTTTACTTAACACTATGATATTTTGAGGCATTAGATATCTTACAGTTAGAACTGAACAGACAAGTAAGATACACATTTTTGTTTATGGAACTCAACCTTTAATTATTTAAAAGAAAAAGCAATAAAGACAAAATAAGTCAATGAAATCGTAACTGTCTGGAAATGTCACATTCACTGAACAGGTTGACAGCTTAGGGAGCGTGATGAAAGAGATTACCACTGCTATAAACTGTCAAACCACAAGTACTCCAAGAGGAAATCCCACACAACACCTGCCAATAATTCAGCTGTGACGATGACTGGATGGTGGCCCTTTCATCTTGGTGCTGAGCTGCTTACAGGGAAACCAAAATCCAAATGATTATTTTTTTAATTTTATTGTGCTTTAGGTGAAAGTTTACAGCTCAAGTTAATTTCTCGTTCAAAAATTTATATACATACTGTTTTTTGACATTGGTTACAATCCCCACACTAGTGACAGCACACTCCCTCTTTCTACCCTGGGTTCCCTGTGTTCATTCGTCCTGCTCCTTGTCCCTTCCTGCTTCTCATCTTGTTTATGGGCAGGAGTTGCCCATTTGGTTTCATATATTTGATTGAACTAAGAAGCATGTTCCTGTATCGTGTTATTGTTTGTTTTATAGGCCTGTCAAATCTTTGTCTGAAAAGTGGGCTTCGGGCATGGTTTCAGTTCTGAGTTAGCAGAGTGTC
Organism: Trichechus manatus latirostris; assembly: GCF_000243295.1. Taxonomy (NCBI): domain Eukaryota; kingdom Metazoa; phylum Chordata; class Mammalia; order Sirenia; family Trichechidae; genus Trichechus; species Trichechus manatus. The sequence goes on from NW_004443944.1 coordinate 28,980,065, forward strand.
CGGGGGCTGTAGTCTCCAGCCAAATGATTTTTTTAAATGAGTGAATGCTTTGTAGGAGAGTGTAGAATTAATAAAAGAAATTCCTTGTGAAGTTGAATATTTGGAATATGATTGGGAGAATCTCTGAGTATCATAAGGCTTGTAACAGAGACAGCAGTGTCCTCAACCACACTCCTCACTCACCCTCAAGTCCCATGCTCCTGAGAGGCGACCACTGTCCGTCCACACTGTAGCTGTTTCTGTTGGAGGGAAGGTGTCTAGGAACTAGGACAGCCAGTATTTCTAAACAATACATGCTTAAAAGGCTCTTCCTTGACTTTTTAATTTTAGACATTATTTATTTTCTTTGTCCTGTAGGAGATTAAGATTTAATTCACAACACCGTGTATCACATATTTCATCTTTGCCATCCTCCCAATGTAGTTATATCACAGTTTTGGCTGTCTATGTTAATATTTATTATTATGTAATTATTGTTTATAGCAGAGCCATATAGTGTACAACAGTTGTATTTGTTTGGTATAGTTTTTTTTGTTTGTTTTTCTTAGAGTTGCAAGCAATTCTTTCGCCTAATTTTTTATTGAGGTAAAATTCATCCTTTTTAGCGTATAGTTTTGTGAGTTTTGACAAACGCGTGTAGTCGTATAATCACCGCTACAATTAGGATGTAGAAAATGCCTTGTAGCAGTCAGCCCCTCCCCCAGCGCTAGCCCTGGCAACCACTCATCCGTTTTCTGTCCTTTTGCCCTTTTCCAGACTGTCATATACATGGAATCATACTGTAAGTTGCCTTTTGAGCCTGGCTTCCTGTTTTAAAAGACATTGTTCACTTCTGTAAATTTGGGTAATGATTGCTTTGGAGAGCTTTGTGGAATAATTAGGACTTGAGTTGATTCTTAAAAACGGGCAGAATTTGAACAGAGTAGCAGAGATATTTGTGCTCTAAGTTTTACACCACTGAGAAAGTCCTCAGAACTGGCCATTAGAAGACTGGAGAGGGAAAGTGAAATGTCTGTGTGGGAGAAAGATGGGAGGTAAGTTTAAATAGGTTGGAAATAGGGTATAGAGTAGGGAAGGTAACTAACATTATTAAATGAACATCTACAGTGTGCCAAACATTTTTTTTAAAAAGTTTATTGTTCAGTATTTGACCTACAAAAAACTATAATAAGCAATACCGCAAACACCCATGTTTTTTTGTTTTCACAAGCCCCCAAATTCACTTTTAATTATATTGAAACAAATGAAACAAAATGAAGCATTACCAATAGCCGCTTTTGTGCCCATCCCTCCCCACCAGAGGTAATATGTTTTTTAATAGATAATATATGCATGTGTGCCAAAGGGTTACCAAGAAAAGTAAGTATCCCTTACACATAGCACACTACTGCCTCTACCAGCACCTTCCAGTTCCACTCACAGAGGAGTGGTTATCTGTTGACTACGGTTATCAGTTTCTCGTCTATCCCTCTGGAGCCATTCTAAACTTAGAAAAGCAAATGTATATGTATCTTTGTTATTGTTGATACACAAGTGGTATCATACTGTACGCACTATTGTGCATCTAGCTTTTTTTCACTTCAAAGTGTTTCTTAGAGATCCTTCCATGTCAGTACATAGGTTCACCCTCAGTAGCTGTTACTAAACAGTTTCCCAAGTGGTTGTACTAATTTATCATACTTGACCAGCAATGTACGTGAGTTTGTATTGTTCCACTTTCGCTAATCCATGATGATGTCAGTCTTTTAAATTTTAGCCACTCTAGTGGGTATGTAAGGAGTGCTGGTGGTGCAAAAGCTAAGTGCTCAGCTGCTAACCGAAAGATTGGCCATTCAAACCCACCTAGCAGCTTCACAGGAGAAAGACCCGGCAATCTGCTTCTGTAAAGATTACAGCCAAGAAAATCCTGTGGGGCAATGCTACTCTCACATGGGGTCACTATGAGTCCCAGTCTACTTGAGGGCACCTAACACTAACAACAGTGGGTGTGTAGTGGTATCTCATTATGGTTTTAATACGTATTTCTCTGATGATTAATGAGGTTGAGACGTTTATTGACTGTTTGGACATTCTCTTTTGTGAACTGCCTGTTCATATCTTCTGCACATTTTTCTGTTGGATCTTTTTTTATTGATTTGAAGTTCTTTATGTTTCCTGGATATGAGCTCTTTGTAGTGATGTTTTGAAAATATTTTTTCCTACTCTGTAGCTTGCCTTTTCAGTCTGTAAAAGAATCTTTTGATAAACAGAAATGCTTAATTTTAATACAATTCATTGTTACCACTATTTTCTTTATGGTTACTGCTGTTTGTATCCTGTTTAGGAAATCTTTGCCTGCCCTCAGATCATGAAGAAATTCTGTTTATCTTCCAGAAGTTTTAATGTTTAGTCTTTTCCATTTAGATATACCCTCCACTTGGAATTAATTTTTGGGTGTGGTGTGAGGTTTTTCCATACAGATACCCAGTTGACCCAACATTATTGTTTGAAAAGTCCCTTTTTCCCCCTGCTGCTCTGTAGTATCACCTTTGTTTTAAGTCAAGTATCTATATATGCATGGTCCTGTCTATTTTGTTCTCCCTATTTATCCTTGTGCTGATACCACCCCCTCCAAAAAAAAAAAAAAAAAAAACCCAAACCAGTTGCCATAAAGTCGATTCTGACTCATGGTGACCCTGTAGGACACAGTAGAACTGCCCCATAGAGTTTCCAAGGAGCAGCTGGTGGGTTCGAACTGCTGACCTTTTGGTTAGCAGCTGAGCTCGTAACCACTGTGCTGCCAGGGCTCCCTGTGCTGATACTACACTGTCTTATTTTCTGTAACTATACAGATTGATTTTGGCTAGACTATATAGAGTAGTAGTACGTTCTCCTATTTAGTTATCTTCAAGATTGCCTTGGCTCTTCTTGGCCCTTTGCCATTTCCATACATATTTTAAAATGAGTTTGTACATTTTTACAACAAAATACTTTGAGATTGCATTCAGTCATATTGAAAATGACATTTTACAATATTGAGCCTTCCAGTCCCTAAACCTAGTATTTTCTTTCTTTTTCTCCCCTTCCTTACCTCTTGCCCCACCTCACCCTCTCTTCCCTACTCTCTACTTCTCTTCCTTCCCTCTTCTCCCTCTCGATCTCCTCCTCTCTCTTCCTGTCTCTCTTTTTCATTTGATCTTCCTTAATTTCTTTTGATAATGTTTTATAATTTTCTGTATAGCAGTCTTGCGTAACTTTTGTTAGATTTATTCCTTGGCATTTAACATTTTTTGATGGCATTGTAAATAGTGTTTTTAAAATTGTATTTTCTAACTGTAGCTGCATTATAAAAACAAGATTTATGTTTCTGTTAGTCTTGTATTTATATTATTCTTTTCTAATAATTTATCTTTAGATTCTTTTGCATTGTATATGTATATAATCATCTGTCAGTGTATCATCTGCAAATGATTTTTTATTTATTCTTTCAAATGTTGTGTATTTTATTTCTTTTTCTTGCCTTACTCCGCTGGCTGGGACCTCCAGTACAATGAATAGGAGTGGCATGTTCCTGATCTAAGAGGGAAACGCTTAACATTTCACTGCTATGTATTATGTTTGCTGTAGGTTTTCTGTACATACCCATTAAAAGTTCCCTTCTTTTCTGAGTTTGAATTTATCATGAATGGATGTTGAATTTATCAGAATTCTCTGCATCAATTGAGATGTTCATGTAATTGTTCTCCTTTTATTAATGTGGATAATTATATTGAATCATTTTTCAAATATTAGACCAACTTTGAATTTCTGATACAAACTACGTCCTTTTATAGATTGCTAAATTTCATTCACTAATGCTTATATCAAGATTTTTTTTCTCCTCTATGTTCATGAGTGAGTGTGGCCTGTATTTTCCTTTTGACAGGTTTTAGTATCAGGTTTATGCTGGCCACTAAGCATAGCTTTAGTTGCACCCGTGAGTCTTGATATGTAGTATTTTCATTATCATTCATTTCAGAATATTTTCAGATTTCCACTTTGATTTCTTCTTTGACTCATGCATTTTTGAAAAAGTATATTTCTTGATTTTCAGAGATGAGAAGTTTACAGTTATCTTTCTATTACATATTTTAAGTTACTAGCACTGTGGTCAGAGAACTAACTTTATGATGTTCTTGTAAATGTGTTGACATTTGCTCTATTGCCTACAAAAGGTCATTTTTGTAAATGTTTTCTGTGTGCTTGTAAAGAATGTGTAGAGAGCAGTTATTAGATGTAGTGCTGTACATATGTCGATTTTATTGTTTAATTGTGTTAAAATCTATATTCTTTTATTTTTGTGCCCTAGAGAGTTATATAAAAATCTCCCATTATAATTGTGGATTTGCCTATTTCTCCTCTTAGCCCTGTCAGTTTTTGCTTTATATACGTTGAAGTGGTTTTATTGGATACAGTCAAATTTAGGTTGACCTTTTTATCCTTGTAAAGTACCGCTGGTAATGCTTTTTGCCATAAGTCTGTTTTGCTGGTTTTAGCATAGTTATAACACGTTTCTTGTGGTATGTGTTTACATTGTATATTGTTTCCCATTTTTCTTACATTCAGCCATTCTGTAAGCTGTGTCTCTGGTAAGCAGCATAACAAACTTTGTCTTTTAATTGGAACATTTACATTTAATATTTTGGGGTTAAATATACCTGCTTAATATTTGTGGAGCCCTGGTCGCACAGTGGTTAAGCATTTGGTTAGTAACCAAAAGGTCGGCAGTTCGAATCCACCAGCTGCTCCTTAGAAACCCTATGGGGCAGTTCTGTGCTGCCCTGTAGGGTCGCTGTGAGTCGGAATTGACTTGATGGCATCAAGTTTGGTTTGGTTTGAATATTTGCTTTTTAAATGTCCCACCTTTTTTGTTCTTTTTTCTCTCCTTTTTTTTTTTTTAAAAAAAAAAAAAAGTTTCTTTTCTCTTTTAACAGCTTTATTGAGGTATAATTTCTTTTAATTTATTTATTGTTGTTGAGACTATGCACAGCAGAAAATACACCAATTAAACAGTTTCTACATATACTATCCAGTGACACTGATTACATTCTTCAAGTTCTGAACCATTGTCACCCTCCTTTTCTGAATTGGTCGTCCTCTGTTAGCATAAACTCATTTGCCCCCTAAATTTTCTATCTAATCCTTTGAGTTGCTGTTGTCATTTTGATTCCTTATAGGTAGTTCTTAAAAGAGCACAATGTTCAAGGCAGACATTCTTTACCAGTTAAGCCAAACTATTTGGTTTAAAGAAGACTTGAAGGAATATTTTTAGTTCAAAGTTTAAGGTTTAAAGATTATCTCAGGGCAATAGTTTCAGGATTCATCCAGCCTCAGTGGCTCCAGAAAGTCTAGAGTCCATGAGAATTTTAAATTCTGTTCTGCGTTTTCCCCCTTTTGATTAGGATTCTGCTATAGAATCTTTGATTAAAACATTCAGTAATGGTAGCCAGGTACCATCCAGTTCTTCTGGTCTCATGGCAAAGGAGGCAGTTGTTCATGGAGGCAGTTAGCCACACATTCCATATCCTCCTCCTATTCCTGACTCTTCTTCTTTCTCTGCAGCTCCAGGCGAATAGAGACCAATTGTTGTGCCTTGGGTGGCCACTTGCAAGCTTTTAAGACCCCAGGCACTACTCGGTGAACTAGGAGGTAGAACAGAAGCACTGAACATGTTATTAGGCCATTTAACTAGGATGTCCCATGAAACCATGACCCCAACCTCCAAACCAAGGAACCAAATCTCATGAAGTATTTGGTTGTACATAAGCAGCCTCAGCAGCTGCTTTTTTTTTGTCATTGTTGTAAATATGTCTATCAGAGCTTTTGCCAGTTCAGCTTTTTACATGTGTACAACTTATTGACATCAGTTCCGTTAGTTAGCTGTGCACTCTGATTTTTCCATCACGTAAACTGAAACTCTGCACCATAAGCAGTAACCACCCCCTCCCTTTCTCCCTCCCTCCTGCCCACTAATAACCTTTGGTCTGTATCCATTTGCCTGTTCTTGTCTTTTTATGTAAGTGAGGTCACACAATATTTGTCCTTTTGTGATTTACTTATTTCACTCAGCTATTGAGGTATAACTTATAATACCATAAAATTCACTCCTTTAAGTGGGTGTAAATGATTTTCAGTAAGTTTATATAGTTAGGCAACCGTTACCAGAATCCAGTTTTAGATTATGTCCATAATTTTTTTTTTATAACAGCTTTGTTGAGATATAGTTTACATACTATGTGATTAGCCCATTTAAAATGTGTAAGTTGTTGGTTTTTATTATATGCACAGTTATGCACCCATCATCACAATCAATATTAAAACATTACCCCCAAAAGAAATACCATACCCGTTAGGAGTCACTCCCCAGTGTCGCCTTCTGCCTCGCTCCTGACAACCACTAATATACTTTCCTTCTCTACGAATTTGCCTATACTGGACATTTCATGGAAACCCTGGTGGCATAGGCCAGTCAAGGTTTATCTTATGTTTTGAAGTGATTAGGAGCTATGGCTGCTAGCCAGAAGGTTGGCAGTTCGAATCCACCAGGTGCTCCTTGGAAACCGTATGGGACAGTTCTACTCTGTCTTGTAGGGTCACTATGAGTCGGTAGCGACTCGACGGCAATGGGTTTGGTTTTTTTGGTTTTTTGGACATTTCATATTAATGGAATCATGAAGCACCTGGCCTTTTGTGACTGGCTTCTTTTACTTAACATGATGTTTTCAGGGTTCATCCACACTGTGGCATGTATCAGTACTTCATTCTTTTTTATGCTCAGATACTGTTCCATTGTTTGGATATGCCACATCTTGTTTATCCATTCATCAGTTTATGTTTCCACCTTTGGCTATTATGAATAATGCCACTATAAACATTTGTGTACAAGTTTTTGTGTGGTTGTATGTTTTCATTTCTCTTGAGTATATATCTAGGAGTGGAATTGGTAAGTCATATGATAACTCTGTGCTTAGTTGTTTTATGAACTGCCAGTTTACCAAACTGGCTGCACCAAAAAAGAAAAAAAAAAGTGGCTGCACCATTTTTATTCCAACCACAGTGCATGAGAGTTCTGATTTCTCCACATTCTTGCCTGTACTTTTCACTCTCTGACTTTTTTTATTCTAGCTGTCCTAGTAGGGATGAAGTAGCATCTCATGATGGTTTTGATTTCCATTTCTCTGATGACTGATGATGTCTGAAATCTTTTTATGTGTTTATTGGCTATTTTGTATATCTTCCTTGGAGAAATGTCTTTAGAATCTTTGCCCGTTTTTTAATTGTTTGTCTTTTTTATTATTGAGTTGTTAGATTAGGAGGGCATCTAATCACTTAGAAGCAGGAGAGGGCAAGGCCAGTCAAGGAAAACTTCTGTCTGTTTTTCTTATGTTTTGATAAGGTGGAAAAGGAACTTTCTAGGTAGAAAAAACAGGAGAGAATATTTTAGGCAGGAGGAAGAACATGTACAGAGAGGCACAGAGAGAATATATACGTTAGGAGCCTAGAATGTGCATTCTAGAGAGGTGATGCTAGAAAGGAAAGTAGCTGACAGATTACAAAGGGCATTGTATCACAGGGCAAGGAGTTGACTTTTAGATTATAGGCTATTGGGGAGCTCTTTCTGGAAAGAGGCATTCGAGATATTTGCCCTGGGTGAGTTTGGGAGGCAGCTGCTCTCCTTTGCCATATCTGCTGGTAGCTCTTTCCTCACCAGTAAAATGTTTCTCTCTCTGTCTCTTTTAACTCACAGTTCACTGAAACTTTTTTGACGGAGAGGGACAAACAATCCAAATGGAGTGGAATTCCTCAGCTGCTTCTTAGACTGTATGCAACCAGCCACCTCCACAGTGACTTCGTTGAGTGCCAAAACATCCTCAAGGTAACTGTTAGGGCTCTTGGAGGAACTGATTTCTGGGCCTCCAGGTGACACAAGCTGTCTGCTTTTTAAATAGCCTCTCTTTATATAAACTGTAGAAAATTTGGGAAGTTCAGAAAAAGTACAAAGAAGAAGATAAAAATCACCTTAATCCTACCACTGAGATACAATCATCTTTAAATTTCCTGTGTGTATCCTTCTGGTCTTTATTCACTCTTGTGGCAGTGGTTGCTTAATTTGAGAGATCAGCACTATGCCCTGAGATTGATTTGGATGACGTTCTTTTTGAATAGGGTTTAAAGGATCCCGTATTGCTGAAGGGTCATGGAGGGGACCTTGTGGTTGTTGATAATTACGACTAATATAAGAAGATTGAAGGGGCCTGGCTTGATGGTTGACAGATGGGTGGAAATTGTGCAGAGACGTTATGCGATGGCAATTGTTCTCAGACTTGACCATACACCAGAATCACCTGGAAGGCTTGTTAAAACAGAGTGCTGAGGCCCATCCCAAAGTTTTTGCTTCTGTAAGTCTGGGGTTAGCATATCCAAACTTTAGGGTGGCCCCAAATTTGAATTTAGACAACCAGCTCTAGCTGGAGTTAAACCTCTGCTAGTTATATTTGGCCAAAATGAAACTGAATGATAGTGTTTTCCAGAGGTGAAATTTTGATTATTATATCACACAGTAAGCCATTCCAAAACATAATAAGCACTAAATAAGTTGAGTCTTTACCTTTAAGAAAAGACATTTTGTATTCTTGATCTTCTCATGGTTTGATTAGGATAGGAATAATTATAACCTCTTACACTTGGTTAAAAATACTTGGCAAAGAATTATACATTATTTCATTTGATTCCTGCCAAATCTCTGAGATATGGGATGGAGGCAGAAGGAGGAGGGAAATCTAACATTTGTGAGTGCTTGCGGTGTGATCATTTCTTTTCACCCAGCAAATACTTAATTTGAAACTTACAGAGTACCAGATGTATTTAATTCTTACAGTAACTCTGAAGGTAGGTGGTATATTTTCTTATATTAGTCAAGAATATTTTGATTGCAGGTGACAGAAACTCAGACTAGCTTAAGCAGAAAAAGGTTTTTTATTGTCTCACTTAACTGGAAAGCACAGGTGTGAATTCAGGGGCTGAACAGAGTCAGGCTGTCCTTCTCTTATCTCGACATTGGTGTGTGGCCTCATGTTCCTCCATGTGATCACAGCTATAAGGTGACATTTCTACAACTTGTGCCAGCCACTCAGGCAAGGGGGCTGAGAGGCTATTCGCTAGGCCTGATCACCTGCCCCTGAGGTTGGGCCTGAAGTGCTGTTGGCAGCCCCAGCAGAACTTTGTGGAAACGGGAAGGGCACATCCCCAAAGAAATGGGGTTGTTGTTACTTGAAAAAGAGAGGCTAAGAGATGCTGGGCTGGCAAAATCCAGATATCTTCTACATTCTGTTTTTCATTTGAGGAAATGGAGACTGAGCAAGACCCACCCAAAGCCTTGTGGCTGCTGTATGATGAGCCCAGATTTGTCTTACTCCAAAGACCAGGTTTGCACTCTACTATGCTGCCAGCAGGAATTACATTCTGGTTTCACAGATGAGAAAAATGAGACCCAGAGAAAGTGGTGCAGTCTTTTACAAGTGGTCTCTTACTGACTCTGTAACCTTGGGCAAGTCTTTTTAACTTTTTTGTTTTGTTTTGGTTTTTTTACCAGTAAAATGGGTAAAACTATACCTACTTGATTGAATTATTTTAAGGATTAAATGAGTTAAAGTATAAAGTGTCTGGCACATGGCAGGCTCTCTCTTTAAGAGACAGTTCTACTCTTTGTCCACATGTGGTTCTCAAAGTGTGGTCAGAATCAGCGTCACTTGGGAACTTGTTAGAAGTGCACATTCTCAGGCCCTACCCCAGACCTACTGAATCAGGAACTTTGGGGGTGGGGCCCAGCAATCTGGATTTTAACAAGCCTGTCAAGTGATTTTGATGTGCATTAAAGTTTGAGAACCACTGCTCCAGCCTACTGCTGCTTTCCTCAGAGGCTTCTGAGGAGAAACATAGTAGGGTTCTGGACTCTTCCTTCCTCTACTCCCCTGCTTTACCCGAAATAGCTCTGCTTTCTTGTATAAGCACTAATTCTAGAGTCAGACTGTCTGGGTTTAAATCCTGGCTGTACCCTATACAAGCTGTATGACATTGGCAACGTCTTTGTGCCTCAATTTCCTTATTTGTAAAATGTGGGGGGATAATAGTAACTTATAGGATTGTGAAGATTAAAAGAGATAATACCTGAAATGCTTAGAACCATGCCTGGTACATAAAAATTAACTATTACTACTACTCTTACTACTGTCTTTATTATTGTACCAACTTTTTAATAAGACTTATTTTTTTCTATTAGCTTTATTCCATATAAACAAAGGATTCTGTGGCTCAGACAAATTTGAGAACCACTATGATGGCACCTAACAGCAGCACCATCACAGCGCTGTAATCCACCTTTATTATATTAAATGCCCGCTACAGCTTGGGACCTCTGGGGAATACAAAGAGAACTCCTTTCCAGTCTTGTCTTCAAGGAGCAGATTGTCTAGGGAGGAAATAACATAGATTTGTAAATAGGTGTGAAGTAAAAGTGCTAAATGCCACAAATGAATTACAGATTGCTTTGGGGGCTCAAAGGAGCAGCAGATTGCTTTTGGCAGGGAAGAATCAGGGAAGACTTCCTACAGGAGGTGTTTTAGTTATCTGTTGCTGCAGAACCAGCCACCCTAAAACTTCGTAACTTAAAATAACCACCATTTATCTTTCACAGTTCTTTGGGTTGATTGAATGGTTCTGATGTTTTGGTTTCTGGTCTGTGTTGGATACTAAAACTGAATGTCTTTCTGTATACTTTTTTTTTAAAACTAGGAAATTTCTCCTCTTCTCTCCATGGAGGCTATGGCATTTGTTACTGAAGAGAGGAAACTTACCCAAGAAACTACTTATCCAAACACTTATATTTTTGACTTGTTTGGAGGTGTTGATGTAAGTAGTTATTTTTACTACTGCTGTCACTACTACTACTAAACGGTTTGAGAACTTAACTCTTGAAATGAGTCAGGAGAACATCTCAGAATTTATAGCACACATTTCAAAATTTTAACTTTTAGAAGCTCAGTGGTGCTTACCTGTGTTGAAGCAGCATATTTTAGAAGAATTTATTTATTTGAATTAATAATATATCCACCTTTTTAAAAAAGATACCAGTGAAAAGTATGTCTCCCCCATTTCCTTAGTGTCCCCTCCTCAGAGGCAGCAGTGATTACTAGTTCTTGTATATCCTTCCAGACACGTTCTCTCTGTGTGTGCACGTGCAGCCCCCACCCCCACCACTTTAGATTTACTTTCTCCCACGTAAGAGTGGCATACTAACTGCATGGGTGCACTGTTCTGTGTCTTGCTTTTTCCGTGTAACTTTGTATTTCTAGCTTGGAGATAGTTTCATTTCAGTAAACGTAAATCTGCCTCATTATTTTAAATAGCTATATAGCATTCCATGGTGTGATTATACTATAATTTGTTTACCCAGGCCCCAACTGATGAGCATTTTTTCTTACACCTTTGCTATTATAAACAATGTTGTAGTACAGATCTTCGTTACATACTTTTGTGTGCATGTGAGTATATACCTTTGGGATCAAAGCATATGTGTCTTATATGGTTTATAAGCTTGCTAGTTTACATACCTAAGAGGTTTTATTAACTTACATCCTTGACAACAAAGTATAAGAGTGTCTGTATCCACACCATCACCAACACAATGTGTATGTGTATGTGTTGTTACGGACTTTGTTATCACAGTATAACTTGCATACCAAAAAGTACACCAGTAATTACTCCAAAATAAATTCACCTTTGTCACTACCACTCAAATAAAAAATAAAACATCACTAGCACCCAGAAGCTGCTTTCACCAAACATTATGTTTTAAGTATTTTTAATGTTTACTAAGCAGAGGTGAAAGATGGTATTTTTTCGTAGTTTAAAAAATGTGCTTCCTTCTGAGATTGAATACCTTTTTATGTGTTTATAAGTATTTCCTTTTCTGCCAATTGTCTGTTAATGTCTTTTGCATCTTTATCTGTTTGGTTATTGGCCCTTTTTCTTATTGATTTGTAACCCATTGCCCTCGAGTCAATTCCGACTCAGAGCTACCTTATAGGACACAGTAGAACTGCACCGTAGGGTTTCCAGGGAGCTGCTAGTGGACTCGAACTGCTGACCTTTTGGTTAGCAGCCGAGCTTTTAACCAACTGCGTCACCAGGGCTCCATTGATTTGTAAGGACTCTTAATTTTTTGAGGTCCTTTGTCATATGTTATATTTTTTTCCTAGTTTGTTAGTTGACTTTTGACTTTGTTTATGGCATTTTTAAATGTAGAAATGTTTCCTCTTTAGGTTGTCAGATTGATCAGTCTTTTGCTTTTGCGGCTTCAGGGTTTTGTTTCATGCTTTTCCCTCTGTTGGATTATTTTCTTCTGATATTTTAATGTTTTTATTGTATATGTTTAAAGTTTTGAACATTCAGAATGTATTTAGGTGTAATGAGTAAGGTGTTGAGATCCTACTTTTTTCCCCCCAGATATCTCCCCTTAGCCCCATCACTGATTTGAAATGTCATTTTTATCATATACTGATTTTCCTATACACACTTAGTTTATTTTATACTCTGTTTTCTGTTCCATTATTCAGTGTTTTCATGCCTGAGTACCAACTGGTTTTAAACATTGTAACTTTATAATGTTTTGACATATGATGGGGTTAGTCCTTCCTAACATATATTTTCCCTACACCTGCAACACTGAATTTTCATGGCTATTTTA
>NW_004443944.1:28992927-29109473 GCF_000243295.1 Trichechus manatus latirostris
CGCCACCCCCGCCACCCCCGCCAATATGATCTTCAGAATCAGCTTGTGTAGTTCCAGAATTTTTCGTTAGTATTATTACATTCAATGACTGGATTAATTTAGAGTAAATCGACATCTTTATATTGAGTCTTCCGAGTCAAAAACAGGATATGTCTTCTTATTTATTCAAGTCTTCTTTTATGAAAGATGGTGTTTAGGAGTTGATTATTGATTAATCAACACTGGCCACCTATCTCTGATTTCATCTAATACTGCTACACTTTTTCATAAAGGTATTGGTCAGCTGCCTTTCTACAAACTATATTTACTGTGTCTTTAGCTTTCCCCCATCTAGCTTTCCAATCCAGTAACCCAAGCAAGAAAGGAAGAACATTAAATTTTTGACATGTATTGTTCTGGTGAACCTGTGCCATTTTCTAGTGATCACAGATTTCTAATTGCTCACTCCACTGGTTACTGATCTCTGGAATTAACTGGAATCTGCTTACAGCTTAATAAACTTTTTTTTTCTTTTGCTACAGTTTCCCTTTTTAAACCCCCCCTTATTATTATTGTTTTGTTTTGTTTTTAAGATATGTTTCCTCGTATCTTTCCTACTCTCTGACTTCTCAGAAATTACCAACATAGACTTTAAGATGACATTTACTAGTTTTTAGGAATCCTGGAATTAAATTTTCTGAATCTAGAGATGTGACTTTCCTCTACACTCCATCAGCCTTCTTCAGTCTTTCATTGTCTGGTTTAGTCTCCACGGTCTGTCTGTTTTTCAGTCTTGCCAAAATCGTCTACTCCCTTGTCCCATTGTCTTCTATTTTACCTGCTTGGAGAAACTGCAGCCATGGGTTAGTCCAGTTTGTCTTTTCCCAAGTGCTGCTTGGCTCTGTGCGTGAAAATCGTGTGGTGGTGTTGATCAGTGCCACTGTAAAAATTCATTGTTTCCAGCTTGAATTATAACTTCAGTTATCCAGCAGAATCCTTCTGTTTCCCTGGTCAAGTTTTTTCTTTTTCTCCACATTAGCTATTTGAAGCCACCTCCTGTTTTTCCTAAACCTCTGACTTTGTAGGTTCCAGATTGCTTTCAGGATAAAATCCAAAGTTCTCAAAATGGTGTACAAGGCCCCTGCACATCTCTCGAGCTTCTCCTCTCGTGACCCTCCTACAATCCTCTACTTCAGTCAGCTTGGAAGTCTTTCACCTTAGAGCCTTTACATGTGATTTTCTCCCTGCTTTAAACACTGCCTTTCCACTCCCTTCCCTGGTGCGCACACTTAGTATTCATTTCTCAGCTTAGATCTCACTTCTGCCTGGAAGCTTTCCAGCTGCCCTTCCCACCTCCTAGGTCTGAGTGAGTGTCCCATCTTTGTATTTCTGTGAAACTCTGGTTGATTCCCATTATAGCACTGACTGAGCTGAATTGTAAGTTTGTGTTTCTTTGTCTATACCAATAGTTTGTAAGCTGAGAGCAGTGATCATACATTGATCATATTCCTAGCCCCTAGTATAATTGGCTGCTAACCGAAAGGTCGGCAGTTCGAATCCACCAGCCATACCAAAAGGTCGGCAGTTTGAATCAACCAGGCGCTCCTTGGAAACCCGATGGGGCAAAAGTTCTACTCTCACCTATAGGATTGCTATGAGTCGGAATTGACTCAACGACAACAGGTTAGCATAATGCCTGCTTAATAAATGTTTGAGAATAGTAATATACTTAGTACCTGGTAAGTGATGAACACTGTTGCCCCCATTTAATAATTTAATAATCACTAATAATCTCATCATCACAATTTATCTCATGTAATAATTTTCATAATAGCCTTATGAGGTCAAACATTATTCTTGCAAGTCTCCTTCCTTTTCTGCTCTGTCTACCTGCTCTACCAGCTTGTTTTCAGTTAGCATGAAAACATGCTGTTATTTCTCCCATGTTTAAGAGCAAACTCTTTTCATTCCATTTACCATCTTAGCAAAATCTTATTTTACAGTAAAATTCCTTGAAAGAGTTGTATCTACTTGAGATCTCTAATTCTTCTCCCATTCTTTTAAATGTCCTCTAGTCTAGCTTTCATCCCAGCTGTTCCACCAAACCACTCTTGTCAAGGTCACCAGTGAGCTCAGTTTTGCTAAATCTGATGGTAAGTTTTCAGTTGTCGTGTTACTTAACTTAGCAGCAGCATTTGATGCAGTTGATGGCTTCCTCCTTTTTAAAACACTGTTTTCTTTGGCTTCCAGGACACCACACTCCCCTAATTTTCCTCTTACCTCACTGACCACTCCTCAGTTTTTTGCTAGTTCTTCTTCTTCTCCCTGACCTTATAACATCTGAGTCTTGAAGGCTTAGTCCTTGAACCTCCTTGCCTATTGATAATCACTACTTTGATGATATCATTTTTACTGATGTCTTTTTAATACCATCCTTATACTGACAACTCCCATGTTTATAGCTCCAGAGCAGAACTCTTGCTTGAATTCCAGACTCACATCCAGCAGTCTACTTGACGTCTCCATTTGATGTCCTAATAGACATCTCAAACTTAACATGTTCAAAGCGGAATTTCTCATCTCCCCTAACTACAACTCACCCCACCTACAGTCTTCCTCATCTCAGTAAATGGCATTGCTGTCCTTCCAGTTGCTCAGACCAAAAACCTTCGAGTTACTGTTTATTCCTCTTTTCCTCTTAGACTCCACATCTCATTACCAGCAAATCTTGTTATCTCTCCCTACAGTATAGGTCCAGAATCTAACCACTTTTTACCACTCACAAATTTTTCTAAGGGCATAGAGGACGTGGAAGGAATTTAAAGTTCTCTCATGTTGTATTAAGAGAACAGATACACAGAGGTGAATTGACTTGCCCAAATCCACATAGTCATCCATCCTTCTTCCCATTGGCTGCGTTGCTTAATGTTTTACCCCATTCATAGAGCTGTATGTGTAAATTACATCAAGGTCAGAAAGCTATTGAAATGTGTATTTTCCAAACATAGGACAGTTCTTTGAAATAAGAGCCCTTAAAATGTCACAGAATTTCTCTGATTTTGGTGTTAACAGAGTATTTTGAATTTTGGTCGCTGATGTATCTCGTGAGGGTAATTGAATGTTTATTTAAGTGGCCTCCATGTTCCAGCACCCAAGGTGAATCTGGTTCCTGTGATACCAACACGGTTCCTCTTTCTTTCAATTTTCTTTTTTCCTTCTCCTATTCATTTCCCTAACCTGGCAGTTAGAATTAGGCCTAATAGTAGTGTGAGTCTCTTACATAGTCACCTATTCGATGACAAAGATGCCAGTGCAGTCTAATGGGAAAAAGATGGTTTTATAGTAAGTGCTGCTAGATCAACTTGATATCCACGTAGAAAAAAATTAACCTTGACCCCTACTCCATGTCATACACAAAAATCAATTCCAGATAGAATATAGACTTAAATGTGAAAGGTGAAACCAAAAAGTTTCAAGAAGCTAAAATAGGAGACTATTTTCATTAGCTGGCATAGGGAAAGATTTCTTAAATAAGACAAAAAAAAAACGCTACTTGTAAACAAAAACATTGATAAATATTTTCTACAATAAAATGAAAGACTTGTGTTTATCAAAAAATACCATTAAGAGGCTGATGCTGTGGAAAACATTTTGCAGTTCCTTAAAAAGTTAAACATAGAATTACCACATAACCCAGCAATTCTCCTAGATATTATGCCCAAAAGAATTGAAAGCAGACATTTCTCCACCAGTGTTCATTGCAGCTTTATTTGC
The DNA here is from genome assembly GCF_000243295.1 of Trichechus manatus latirostris. Classification (NCBI taxonomy): domain Eukaryota; kingdom Metazoa; phylum Chordata; class Mammalia; order Sirenia; family Trichechidae; genus Trichechus; species Trichechus manatus. The sequence goes on from NW_004443944.1 coordinate 28,996,681, forward strand.
AATAGCCAAAAGGTGGAAGTAACCCAAGGGTCCATCAGCAGATCAATGGATAAACAAAATGTGTTATGTATGTACAATGGAATATTATTCAGCCATAAATAGAAATGAAGTTCTGATTCTTATTGTGACATAGATGAACCTTGAAAATATTATGCTAAGTGAAATAAGTCAGACACAAAAGGACAAATATTGTGTGATTCTGCTTATGTGAAATATCTAGATTAGGCAAATGCATTGAGACCAGAGTTTATTAGTGGTTGCCAGAGGTTGGTGGGAGGGGAAATAGGAGTTAACTGCATAAGGGGTACTGAGTTTCTGTTAGGGTGATGAAAAAAAAATTGGAAATGGATGGTGGTGATAATTGCCCAACATGGTGAATGTAATTAATGTCACTGAATTATACATGTAAAAATGCTTGAAATGGCAAATGTTTTGTTATATGTGTTTTATTATAATGAAATAAAATACCGTTAAGAGGCTGAAAGACAAGCCAGAGAGAGAAAGAAACTATTTGTAACAGCAATTACCCACAGTGGCCTGATATCAAGAAAAGAAAAGGAATTCCTTCAGATCAGTAAAGAAAAAAAAGAAAACCCAGTAGAAAATGGCCCAAAGATTTGAACAGGTAGTTCATTAAATACATGCAGACATGTTCATCTTCATTAGTCATCAGGGAAATAGAAATAAAACCTTAATGAGATACTACCACCCACCCACTAGAATAGCTAAAATTAAAAAGTCTAACAACCCCAAGGATTGGCAGGAGTATGGAACAGTAAAAACTCTGATACAGTACTGTTGGGAGTGTAGATTTACACAGCCTCTTTGGAAAACTGTTTGGCATTAGCTACTAAAATTGAACATGCCAATACCCTATGATTCAACAGTTCTACCCTTATATACCTAATAGAAATGTTTACATATGTCCTCCAAAAGACATATACAAGACTGTTCAGAGCACAATGGATAGCCTCAGACTGGAAACAAGTCAAATGTCCATCAACAGGAAAATGGGTAAATTGTGATATATTCATATGAGGAGCACTACAGAGCAATGAAAATGAGCTGCTGCTGTATACAGCCTGGATGACTCTCACAGACATTATGCTAAACAGATGAATCCAGGCACAAAAAAGAACACGCTGTATGATTCCATTTATGTAACTGGACAGTTTGAAAACAGGTAAAATTAATCTATGGAGCTAGAAGTTAGACTAGCTGTTACCTTTGGAGGAGGTGTTGACTGGGAGGAGGTATGAGGGAGGTTAGATCACTCCTTGTCAACTTGGCCTAACCTCTGACGTGAAAAGTGAAGTGTCAGATGCCTCTGGGGGTCAAGTAAGTACTTTAATCAAACGAAACAGGTCCAGAATAAGGTCATCTGCATAAATGAAATGACTATAGGGACTAGTGAACCAGAGAGTACATGCCTGGCTTTAAGGGGGAAAAAGCTCTTCCATTCCCATTGATGGTTGCCCTTAGGGCATGTGGGAACTCTAGCTTCTTTGATAAGCTTTGAATACAAAGATGTTTAGTGGAGCATTATTTATAATGGCCAGAAGTATTCACCAGGAGGAAGATAATGGTTATTCCAACCACTAGGTTCAACTTCATACAGCCATTATCATGATGTTAAGGTTTATAGTAACATAGGAAAATTCTTGGTGGAAAGAACAAGCTACAAAGTTGGGTATACTCTATGATCATAATTCAGCTTTTCTAGAGGACAACCTGGTAACTCTATTATATAAAGCAAAATAGGCCTGTGTTCAGGACAGCCTTCATTGTTGCCCCAAGTCATGAGACTTCTTTTCTCTCCTTCAAGTGCAATTAACATTAAATACAGATGGTCAGAAAGCTGAGCCCCTACCTCTTCCAACGACACTCCATAGTGCAGCCAGCATTAGTTAAGGTTTTTTATTTTGTAAGCTGCTGTCTCAGGCTAAAATAACGCACATTCCACAGTCTCTCTCAGTTCAGGATGTTGAACTGTCATGTCACGTTTATGTCAGGAGCAATCTCAAGAATATGGATTTCTTTTCTAAAGATTTGCTGCTGGTTTGAGATGAACAGAAGCATTCTCCGATCTTCCAGTTGAAATGTGTACTCTCAAAGATATGCCTGTTGGCTTTAAAAAAAAAAGGAAACATTTTGGAGTATTCTTTTCTAACTTTTATTTATTTTTGGTTTATATTAACCTAGAATTTGTTTAGCAGAATTTTTTTTTAAAATAACAATTTTATTGTGATATAATTCACATACTATGAAATTAACCCTTTTAACCACAATATAGTGCTTTCTAGTGTATTCACAAAGTTGTGCGTCCATCACTACTAATTCATTGTGGTCAAGAGAACATACTTAGTATGATTTCAGTTCTTTTAAATTTATTGAGGATTGTATTATGGCCTAACAAATGATCTACACTGGAGAATGATCCATGTCTCTTGAGTAAATGTGTAATCTGCTGCTGTTGGGTGGAGTGTTCTATAGATGTCTTTTAAGTCAGGATGGTTTACAGTTTTGTTCAAGTCTTCTATTTTCTTGTTGATCTTCAGCTAGTTATCCATCCATTATTAAAAATAGGGTATTGAAGTGTCCAACTATTATTATTAACTTGTCTGTTTCTCCCTTTACTTCCGTCAGTTTTTGCTTATGTATTTTGGGGCCCTTGTTGTTAGGTTCATATATGTTTATAATTGTTGTATGTTTCTGACGGATTGACTCTTTATCTTATAATGCCCTTTGTCTCAACAGAATTTTTTTTTTGATACATGCTTCTTTTAAACAGTTTTAAGCAAAAATTATTTGTTGTATTAGAAGTATATAAAATGAAAACTGAATGTATCTCACCCCCAGCTTCTGTAGAAATCAGTGTTATCTTTTAAGACCCTTTTTATAAATTTACACACACAAGTTTTCTTTAAGCAAAAGAGGAATCATAGCAGTGATAATGTTTTGCAGGTTTTAGAAAATTAAAGCTGCGTTGAATCCCAGAGATTACCTAGTCTAACATGCTTATTTTTTTAAATGAGAAAGCTGAGGCCCAGGGAGAGGCAGTAATTTGCCTACCTTCACATGGGGAATAGATGATTGAGCTGGCTTGAGGGCCCAGTTTCCTGACTCCTGGTACAGTGCTCCTTCCAGTGAACTTCACTGCCTCCTGTCTGTCCCTGAACAAGAAGACATTGTAATACTGTGACAGATATTTGAGCTATGAGTTGTCATAGCAAAGATTGTTTTATAAGTTGTGTTTTAGATTCATTTTGAAGATTTTGTTCTTTATTTCTTTTTTATAGCTCCTTGTAGAAATTCTTATGAGGCCTACAATCTCTATCCGGGGACAGAAACTGAAAAGTAAGTGTACCTGTCGGCTGCTTGTCTTCGTTTCCCAAACTGCTGGTATGGTAGTAGTTCCCATGAGTTGCTCTTCTTTCCCTTTTTAACATCTTACATTGAATGAGTGCCTCACGTTCAGCTGTAGGGCGCCTTCACCACCCTCTAGCTGAGCAGCTCTTTTTATTCATTCTATACTTGGTGGAAATACAGATCTTGTGCTTCAAAAATGTGGAAACTACTAAAAGAATTGCATCTTTGTACTTTCTGCAGTCCTTGGGTCCAGCTTTTATGTCTTCTTTGGTAAGTCTTATTTCTTGTACACAGTTAGCTGAGAAAGTAAGGAATAGCCTGGTAAGATGACTTTATTTTTTTTTAAAAACTGCACCTGTTTTTGTTTGGAGTCTCTGGGTAGCACAGACGGTTAAGTACTCATCTGCTAGCCAAAAGGGTGGTTCAGACCGACCCAGAGGCACCTCAGAAGACAGGCCTGGTGATCTGCTTCTAAAAGGTCACAGCCTCGAAAATTCTATGGAGCAGTTCTGCTCTGCATATGCGGTTGCCATGAGTTGGAATTGACTGAACGGCACCTGACAACAGTTTTTTGTTAAGAAGATAGATAATGTGTGTTTTTGGTAAAAAGTTCAGTCATTGTCAGTGTATGTATGGTAAAAAGTAAGTCTTCTGGTAGTGCATTATTTCTTAATCTTGGTGATAAGTATATGGGTATTATTCTGTTATTCTTTATAAATTATGTTACAGATATTCTTTTCAGGTATTCGATGTTTAATTTAAAAAAGTGAATGCGCTTTACTCTGGCATTAAAAGCCAGAGATCGTTTCAATTAACATTTGGTGAATACCCTTCTACAAGCATGTATGTATGTTTTTTCCTAACACTAATAGGACATACTATATAAGACCTCATTTGTATGTGCAATAGTGGTTAAGAGGATTCGTATTCATCCTTGATGTCACAGCCTTTCTACGCTATCTAAATTGGTTCTTCATGTTCTTTATTTTCCTTATAGCAAATAGGATTACTTGTTGGTATAGTTATTTATTCTCTCTTCCTCTCATTAAACTTATAAGCTCCATAAGGGCCAAGACACTGTCTTTTTTTTTTCTCCACCATTCTATTCTCTATATTTCATATAGAATAGGTGCTGAATAAATATTTGATGAATGAATGAATCCTAATTCACTTTGAAAATAGAAGGTCTGGAAATACTGATATACTGTTCTGGTGTTCCACCCTGCTCTGATGTCATTAAATAAATAAGCCAAAAACCCCAGTAGAGTGCATTGTAATAATGGGGGATACAGGGCATCTGCAATTTTCTCAAGCTAGCTTGCCAATTGCGATCTTGGAGGGAAACCTAGTATTTTAGAGTTTATGGTAACAAAGTAAGAGTGGATGAGCACAGTTTTAAAAATAAAAGCAGTGCAAACCAAAACATTTGCTCCGTGATTCATACTCAGCTTTATCATCCTCTGGTTTTGGGGTTATAAAAACTAAGTTTCCTTTTTGTGCTTCTCTCCTGTTCCTGCTCAAGAGGTAGCTAGTTTCTTATTGGAATTAGTAAGTCAGGCGTTAAAAGCCAGTTGCCTAAAACAAAACAAAAAATAAACAAAGCAAAAACACTCATAGTTGGTGAGTCTTTGATAAAAATGTTATCTTTGCTTGTTGCTAGTAGAACTTTCAGTGGAAATTTATAACGAGTAAATAAGCTTATACTTTGGGTTCTAGTAGTTCTACTTTTGGAAATATGTCTTGAACCAGTTCAACAGAAACATAATAAGGCTACACAGATGTATTAAATTGTTTTATTTGTAGTCTTTTTAAATAGCAACAAAACAAAACAAAATACCTAACAAAACTCTTAAGCAAGCCTCAAAGGAAAAATAGCTTTATTGAATGATGGAACCACAACAGTTTAAAATTATGAAGACTCTGGAACATAATAGGCAAATGGATACTATGTCAAGCCAAAAAGCAGTATACAAATTGGTTTGTAGGTTCTGATGGGCACTATGAAAATCTTTGGTAGACAAGCTCTTGAAGGAGGTATGCCAAAAGGAAATAATCTTGGAGGGAATTGTGAGTAACGGTTCTTATGTTCAAAAAATTTAACATTGTTACGCTATCTTTTTAATGAGAAAAATAACCAATTATTCCCCTTTCTCTTTCAGTAAGTGATGAAATGTCCAAGGACTGCTTGAGCATCCTGTATAATACCTGTGTCTGTGTAAGTACCACTGCTGTTGGGGCCCCACTTGTGTCTCCATCACATCTGCAATGCTTGAGAAGGGAATATTCAAGTAAGGGGCAGACATGAGAGCTATCTTCAGACATTGGGGGAATTGGACTTACTTTTTTGTGTGCCTGAGAACCAAGACCAGCAGGTAGAAATTATGAGGAAGTAGAATTTCATAACTGTTAAGAGCCAGGGCTGCCTTAGCAGGTACTAAACTCCTTTAGCTCTGAAGTTGTCCAAGTAGAGACTGAACAATTACTTGTGAAAGGGATGCAAGCACTGGAAGGGTGTCTTTGACCACATTCTAAGATCTTGCCTATTCCTTCATTTTCCTTGTTAACAAAACAGGAGCCAGAAGCTCCACCCATGTATTAAGCAGGACAGTCTACCATGTTGATCACTGAATGAGTGGTGCCTAAAGGAAGCAGTTTAGTAGCAAGAAAAGCACCCAGTACTTAGTGTTAGAACTTGATTTTGTGTTGTGGCCCTTGACTTAGTGGCTGTTTACCTCCTTGAGCCTTACTTTCTTATCAAAAGTGCAGTTAGTAAGTCATACTAACATCACAGGTTAGTGTGAGAACTAAATGAGATAATAGATGTGAAGGCACTTTGAAAGGAGTGCATCAGTATTAGAGATAATGACATAGTACCTGTCTTTTAGGAGCTCATGGTGTAGTAAGCCGTGTAAATAGTGAACCATAATACAGAGCAGAATGAAACAAGTGGTATTGTAGAAGTAAAATCCATATGTTGTGGAAATAGAAAAATTATGTTTAGTCCTAGCTAGAGCAGTAAGACAAGAAAAAGAAATAAAAGGTACCCAGATTGGAAAAGAAGTAAAATTATCTCTATTCGTGGATGATATGATCCTCTATATAGAAAATATCCCGAAGAGTCCACAAGAAAACTTCTAGAGCTAATAGAGGAATTTAGCAAAGTTTCAGGGTGCAAGGTCAACAAGCAAAAATCAATTGATTTTCTATATGAGAAATCTGAAAGGGAAATTAGGGAAACAATTCCATTTACAATAGCATCTAAGAGAATAAGTTACCTAGGAATTAATCTAACCAGGGACATGAAGGACTTGTATAATGAAAACTATAAAACACTGCTGACAGAGATTAAAGAAGACTTAAATAAATGGAAAGGTGTTCCATGTTCATGGATTGGAAGACTTAATGTTAAGATGCCAATACTACCCAAAGCAATCTGTAGATTCAATGCAATTCTGATAAAAATTCCAACAGCCTTCTCTACAGAAATAGAAAAAGCAATCCTCAACTTTATATGAATGGCAAGAGGCCCCGAATAGCTAAAGCAGTGTTGAAAGAGAAAAACAAAGTAGGAGTACTCACACGTCCTGATTTTAAAACATACTGTACAGCTACAGTAATCAAAACAGCCTGGTACTGGTATAACAGTAGACACATAGATCAAAGGAATAGAGTGGGGAGTCCATAAATAAACCCACACATCTGTGGTGAACTGATTTTTGACGAGAGTGCTAAGTCCATACAATGGGGAAAGAAGAGTTTGTTCAGTAAATGGTGTTGAGAAAATTGGATTTCCACATGTAGGAAAATGAAACAGGACTCATGTCTTACACCATACACAAAAATAAATTCAAAATGGATTAAGGATCTAAATGTGCAAACTAAAACCATAAAATTCTTAGAAGAAAATGTAGGGGCAAAGCTCTCAGGCCTAGCTTTTAGCAATGGAGTATCTAACAAGGAAAGCACAAACAGCGAAAGACAAAATAAATGGGACCTCATAAAAATTAAATGCTTTGTTCATCAAAAGACTTCACCAAAAAAAAAGTGACGAGACAAGCTACTGACTGGGAGAATGTCTTCAGAAACCAGATATCCAGTAAGAATCAACCAAAATATATCTATAAAACTTCAACAACTTAACAACAAAAAGACAAATAACCCAATCATAAAATGGACAAAGGACTTGAATAGACATTTCACCAAAGAGGACATTCATATAGCAACCAAACACATGAAAAGATGCTCAGCGTCATTAGTTATCAGAGAGATACAAAACAAAAGCACAATGAGCTACCATTTCTCTCCCACTAGTGGCATAGTGGTTAAGTGCTACGGCTGCTAACCCAAAGGTCGGCAGTTCAAATCCACCAGGCGCTCGTTGGAAACTCTATGGGGCAGTTCTACCCTGTCCTGTAAGGTTGCTATGAGTCGAAATCGACTCGATGGCAATGGGTTTTTTTTTTTTTTAGGATGGCTAAGATTTATTTTAAATAAATAAATAAATGTTGGTGAGGATGTGGGGAAATTAGAATTCTTATCCATTCCTGGTGGGAATGCAAAATGGTACAGCCATTGTGGAAAATAGTATGGTTGTGCCTAAAAAAAACTAAAAATAGAACTACCATATGACCCAGCAATTCCACTCCTAGGCACATGCCCAAAAGACTTGAAAGCAGAAACTCAAAAGGAGACTTCTACAGCAGTGTTGATTGCAGTACTATTCACAATAGCCAAAAGGTTCAAACAACCTAATGCCCATCAACAGGTGAATGTATAAACAAAATGTGGTACATTTGGTATCTTTTTGTGGTTTTGCTACTACTCAGCCAGTAGGAGAAATGAAGTCTTGATACATACTACAGTGTGGATGGAGCTTGAAGACATTATGGTCAGTCAGTCACAAAAGGGCAAATACTATATGACCTCACTTATATAAAAAGACAAGAAAAGGCAAATGTACAGAAACTAAATTTTATTGGTGGTTACCAGGGGCGGGAGGGAAGGGAAGAAAGTGGGTTTGATGGTGATGGAAAAATCCCATTGATTAAGGGTAGGGTTGCACAGCTGATTATTGTAATTGCTGTCAATAAGTTGTATACCTGTAAAAAAGCTGAATTGGCAAAAGCTGTGTGATAGACATATTTACAACAAGGACCAAAAAAAAAAAAAAGCTGCTGAGGCTGCCTGTGTACAGCCAAACTCCTCATGGGATTTGGTTTCTTGGTTTGGAGGTTTAGGGTCAGGGTTTCATAAGACATCCCAGTTAATTGGCCTAATAACGTGTTTAGTACTTCTGTTCTATCACCTACTTTGTTCTGTAGTGCCTAGAGGAAGGAGAGGTAGAAACAGGAGGAGGATGTGGAATGTGTGGCAAATTGCCTCCGTGAACAACTTCCTCTTTTGCCGTGTTTTTCAAAGTTTCAGTAGAAGAATCTTGATCAAAAGGGGAAAAATGCAGAAAAGAATTTCAAATTCTCATGGACTCCAAACTTTCTGGAGCCATGGAGGGCAGTTAAACCCTTAAGACTATTTCCCTGAGATAATCTTTAAACCTTAAACCAAAAATATCCCCTGAAGTCTTCTTAAAAGCAAACAGTAGTTCAGCTTAACTAGTAAAAAATGTCTTCCTTGAGCTTTATGCTCTTTTAAGAACTATATGGGATCAAAGTGACAACAGCAACTCGAAAGATTAGATAGGAACCTTAAGGGACAGTGAGTTTATATTAATGAGGGAGGAACAACTCAGAAAATGAGGGTGAGAATGGTTGCACAGCTCAAAGAATGTAATCAGTGTCACTAAGTTGTACATGTGGAAACTGTTGAATTGGTATATGGTTTGCTGTGTATATTCTCAACAACAACAAAATAAAATTTAGGGAAAAAATTATGTTTAGTTCCATTTTATTTCTTGCCTCATTACAAAGAAGGATTTCACATCTCTTTTGAGGTGTGTGGAGCCCTGGTGTCTCAGTGGTCAAGAGCTTGGCTGCTAAGCAAAAGGTTGGCAGTTTGAATCCACCACCCACTCATTGGAAATCCTATGGAGCAATTTTCTGCTCTGTCCTGTAGGATTGCTATGAATCGGAATAGACTTAGCGGCAGTGGGTTTGATTTTTGGTTATGGCGTATGTAAAATCTACCAAGATCACAAACTTAGAATAGGTAAGAAAGAAAAAAGGATAAAAGAAGAATAGAGATATAAAATATATCTAGAAATTGGACTGGTATAAAAATATAAATCATAAAAAATCATCTGTACTATGCATGAGGCACAAAATTGGGTCTCAGCTTCCTAGCAGCCAGTACAAATAAGAAATATGATTGAACACTCACACCGTTTAGCGTCTGTAACAGCGCAATCCAATAGAAATAAAACGCAAGCCACTTAAATTTCCTTGAAGCCATGTTTTTAAAAAATTTTTAAAAGAAATTAATTTTAATGATATATTTTACTTAACCCAGTGTACAGAATATTGTTATTTCAGCATGTAATCAATGCAAATAATTATTGAGATATTCGTATTCTTATTAATACTAAGTTTTCTAAATCTAGTGTGTATTTTACTCTCCGAGCACATCTGTTTGGACGAGCCACATTTCAAGTGCTCAATAGCCACATGTAGCTAGTGGCACGGACAGATTTATAAGATAAAAATAAACCAATTGTTCAGGAAAAACACAATCATTCCTGCAACTAAGACCACTAAGAGATTTTTTTATAAGAAAGATGGTGTAGGATGTAACGATTCAATCATTGACAACTTCCATATAGTCAGTTTTATGAGGCTGTTTGTTAATCATGACACCTGATGTTAACCAATGATATTCCAGTAAAGCCCAGTTCAGTTAAAACAATAAAAATACGTAAATAAAAGTAAGGGCATAGGATGATATGGTCCAACTGTGCTGATCTGCTGATTCCAGTTTGGAGAACCTAGGACTTTCATCGTTGCAAACACTGTTGCCTCCAGGGATCAGGAGTAAACAGGAAATGTGTGAAATTGCCCAGTGTTGAAGTGAGGACTTCTGAAAATTGTGACAAACCTAGAGCGAGCATGTCCTACCTAAAAAAAATAAAAAATTAACAAAATTAAACCATTGCTCTCCATCGATTCCAACTCATAGCAACCCTATAGGACAGAGTAGAACTGCCCCATAGGGTTTCCGAGGAGCAGCTGGTGGATTCAAACTGCTGACAGCCGAGCTCTTAACCACTTTGCCATCAGGGCTCCATGTCCTGCCTGAAGACATTTAAATTCAAATTTTAAAAAGTACTGCTGGCCAAATAAAACTTGGCCTGCTGGATTCTAGTTTGTAGCGCCTGATTTAGATATTAGGCAGATACTAGGTCAAGAACCTATGGTGAATATCAGGGAAACCCCCCGCCCCTGAAGAATGCATTTGCAGTCAAAGCTTTGTATATAGTTTGAGGGATTTAAGGCCCGGGTTAAGAACTCCTGATGTGTAGAGGAAAGGAAGGACTGTGTATGGATGGTTAATCTTTACTTAGGAAGATTGGAGAAGGCTTTCTAGAGCAGGAGGCATTTTAGCCAGTTCCTAAAAGAAGAGTAGGACTTGGATAGAGAGAGGGGAGAAAGGTAGTCGGGGGTTGGTAGTCAGGGCAGTGGGATTACATGTGTGACAGCCTGGAGATACATATATATTTTTTCAGTCTTTTTTTTTTTTTGAATTGTGCTTTAGGTGAAAGATTACCGCTCAAGTTAATTTCTCATTCAAAGTTTTATACACTTTGTTTTTTGACATTGTTTGCAATCACCATCATTTGACAGCGTGCTCCCCCTTTCTACCCTGGGTTCCTTGTATCCATTCGTCTAGTTGCTGTCTCTTCCTGCCTTGTCTTGCTTTTGGACAGGAGTTGCCCATTTGGTCTCGTATATTTGATTGAGCTAAGAAGTACGTTCCTCGTGTGTTATTTTTTGTTTTATAGTCCTGTCTGATCTTGGTTTAAAAAATGGGCTTTGGGAATGTTTTCATTTCTGGGTTAGCAGAATGTCAGGGGGCCATAGTTAGAGGATTCCTCCAGTCTCTGTCAGACCAGTAAGCCTGGTCTTTTTTCATGAATTTGAATTCTGTTCTACATTTTTTTCCGGTCTGTCTGGGACTCTGTGTTGTGATCCCTGTCAGAGGGGTCGGTGGTGGTAGCTGGGCACCATCTCATTCTTCTGGTCTCAGGCTGGTGGAGTCTCTGGTTCATGTGGTTGTTTAGTCCTTTGGGGTAATATTTTCCTTGTGTCTTTGGTTTTCTTCATTCTCCTTTGCTCTGGATGGCATAGGACCAATAGATGTCTCTTAGATAGCTGCTCACAAGCATTTAAGACCACAGATAGGACTCACCAAAGTGGGATGTAGAACATTTTCTTTATGAACTGTTAAGCCATTTGACCTAGATGTCCCCTGAGACTGTGGTCCCCAGCTCCCAGCTGCTCGGTCCCTCAAAGTGTTTGGATGCGTCTAGGAAACTTCTGTGCTTTTGCTTTGGTCCAGTTGTGCTGACTTTCCCTATATTGTGTGTTATCTTTCTCTTCACTGAAGTTGACACTTGTCTACTATCTAGTTAGTGATTTTCCTTCCCCTTCCCTCCTCACCCTCATAACCATCAAAGAATGCTTTTTTTCTGTGTGTAAACCTTTTCTTAAGCTCTTATGGTAGTAGTCTCATATAATGTTTGTCCTTTTGTGACTTATTTTACTAAGCATAATGCCCTAAAGATTCATCCACGTTGTGATATGTTCCACAGATTCATCGTTGTTCTTTATTGTTGCATGGTATTCCACTGGGTGTATGTACTGTAATTTGTTTATCAGTTGATGGGCATTTAGGTTGTTTCCATCTTTTTGCAATTGTGAATAGTGCTGCAGTGAACATGGTTTGCATATGTCTACTCGTGTAATGGCTCTTATTTCTCTACAATATATTCCTAGGAGTAGGGTTGCTAGTTCGTATGCTTTTTCTACTTCTAGCTTTTCAAGGAAGCGCCGTATCTTTTTCCAAAGTGGTTGTGCCATTTTACATTCCCACCAGCAGTGCATAGGAGTTCCAGTCTCACCATAACGTCTCTAACATTTGTTATTTTGTGTTTTTTGGATTAGCGCCAGTATTGTCAGGATGAGATGGTATCTCAATGTAGTTTTCATTTGCATTTCACTAATGGCTAATGATCTCAAGCATTTCCTCATGTGTCTGTTAGCTGCCTGAATGTCTTTTTTGGTGAAGTGTCTGTTCATGTCCTTTGCCCGTTTTTAATTAGATTATTTGTCTTTTTGTTGTTTGGAGATATATTTTTAAGCTTTGAGAAAACCATAAATCTGTTTCTCTTTTTGTTTTGTTTCTTTGGATATTCCAGAATCTGGGGTTGTCTGAATAAAGCTAGAATCATTTCTGTTTCACATCTCATAGCCAGTATAGGTACTATATGTGGTTAGGAAAACAATTCTTTAATGTGCCAATGAACACATTTTAATGTGCCAATGAACACTGAATTCAGAATAGAAATAGAACATTAATTAATCAGAATCAGACTGAGATTACTTTCTTTAGTTAGTGTCCTGTTTAATATTGTGATTCTTCAAAATTTATATACTCAGCACATTTTGATTGATGCCTTCACTGTGAAAATTAAATTTGCTTTGACACATTAGCCCTACGAGTATAAAATGCTTCTTAGCTCAGGGTTCCTGTTTACCAAAATGTGTTTGCCTGACACTTGAAATGCTGTAAAGAGAAGTCATGTTTGTTGCAGTATGCCTTGAGGAATTTTTTCAGTTTAGAGTGTGTGTGTGCGGTGCGTGCGTGCGTGCGTTAGCAGTACTGCAATTTTAAATCCAAATTCTTGGACCTAACTTTTGAGGTCTTTCACCACCTAGTTCCTTTGAGTTCCTTCCTACCCCTTGTTTTTTATCTTAGTCTTCTTGTTAACATTTGGTAAATACCTGCCATGTTCCAGGCCTGCTGGCAGACACCAAGGATACGGAGAGGAATAAGACATAGTCCTGCCCTCAAATAGCTTCCAGTTAACCGGGATTGGGGTGGGGAATGAAGAGGAGAGTGTGGTGAGGGATCTGGACAATACAGAGCAGATCCTTGAAACTTCAGAGGAAGAAGAGTGCCCTGTATGAGGTAGGTCAGAGAAGACCTCTTGAAGGTGGTGGCATCTTGAAGAGTTGGTAGGCTTCCCCATTCCCAGCTTTGATATTTATTTATTTCATAAATAACAAAACGTGTATTTTTAATTTTATTGTGGTAAAATATATGTAACCAAAAAAATTGCCACTGTAACCATTTTAAGTGTACAGTTCAGTGATTTTGATTGCATTCACCATGTGCAGTCGTCACCACTGTTGTTTCCAAAAGGTTTTTATCATCCTAGACAGAAATTCAGTAGCTCTTATGTAGTAACTCCCCATTCCCCGCAACCCCTAGCCCCTTGGTAACCACTAATAAACTTTGGTTTCTATGCATATGCCTGGTCTAGGTATTTCATATAAATGGAATCATACGATATTTGTTCTTATTTGTCTGACTTATTTCACTTAGTATAATGTTTTCATTGTTCATCTATGTCTTAGCAATTATCAGAACTTCGTTTCTCCTTATGGTTGTGTAATATTCCATTGTATGTATATGCCACATTTTGTTTTTCTGTCCATCTATTGATGGACACTTGGGTTGTTTCCATCTTTTGACTATTGTGAATACTACTGTAGTGAACATTGATGTACCAGGGTCTGTTTGAGTCCCTGCTGTCCAGTCTTTTGATTGTATACTTAGAGTGTAATTGCTGGGTCATATTGTAATTCTTTAGGTCAAAGTTTACAGCTCAAGTTAATTTTTCATTCAAACATTTATACACGTATTATTTTGTGACATTGATTGCACCATTTTACATTCCCACAGCAATGAATGAGGTTTCTAATTTCTTCACATCTTTGCCACACTTGTTATTTTCCCTCTTTCTGATAATAGCCATCCTAGTGGGGGTGAAGTGGTGTCTCATTGTGGTTTTGATTTGCATTTTTCTAATAACTGATGACGTTGAGCATCTTTTCATGTGCTTATTGGCATTTGTATATCTTTGGTGAAATGTCTATTCAAGTCCTTTGTCCTTTCTTTTTTTTTTCTTTTCCCATTTTTTAATTGGGTTTTTTTTTTGTTTTGTTGAGTTATAGGAGTTCTTTATATGTTTTAGATATTAGACCCTTATCAGATATATGATTCCCAAATATTTTCTCTCATTCTGTAGGTTGTCTTTTCACTTTCTTGATAAAGTCCTTTGATGCACACATTTTTAATTCTGATGACTAAACTTATTCTTGATTGAAAAAATTAGCAAATATAGATAAGTTCCAGATACAGAGTCTAAATCATTTATGAGCCCATTAACCAGATTAAACTACTAGTAGCAATTTGCTACAAATGCTTTGAAACTTTTTCTGTGTGTAAGTATGTATACAACTGCTTAGGGTCATTTTTTTTATTCTACAAAAATCATAAAGATTCAGCTACATCATCTTTTCTGGTGGTAGCATATTATTCCATAGGGTGCACGTTGCATCCTTGTTGTATTTGTTCCATATTGATAGACATTTATGTTGTCTCAAATATTTCTGTATTGTAAATGGTGCTGGGTTAAACATTGACGTATAGAATTTTTTTAAAATAGATTTTAATTTTTAGAGTAATTTTAGGTTTGCTGAAAGTACCTAGAGTTGCCATTTACCCCTTCCCCCTACTCATTGTTTCTCCTATTAACATCTTGCATTCCTGTGGTACCTTTGTTATAATTGATGAACCAATATTAATTAGAGTCCATAGTTCACATTAGGGTTCACTCTTTGTATTGTACAGTCCTGTAGATTTTGACAAACGCGTAATGTCATGTGCTCACCAATACAGTATCATACAGAATAGTTTCACTGCCCTAAAAATACCATGTGTTCCACCTGTTCACCTTCCCCTCCCTCTGAACCCCTGGCAACCACTGATCTTTTCACTGTCTCTGTAGTTTTGCCTTTTCCAGAATATCATACATTTGGAATCATACCGTATGTAGCTTTTTCAAACTGGCTTCTTTCACTTAGCAGTATGCATTTAAGGTTCCTCCATGTCTTTTCGTGGCTTCATAACTCATTTCTTTTTGTCACTGTGAATACTCTATTGTATGGCTGTACCACAGTTTTTTTACCCATTCACCTGTTGAAGGGTATCTTGATTGCTGCCAGTTAGGGACAGTTATGTATAAAGGAGCTATAAACATTTATGTGTAGATTTTTATGTGAATATATATTTTCATCTCACTTAGGTGAATACCTAGGTGCACAATTTCTGGATTGAATGTATGTATAGAATTTAACAAATAGATATGGAGTTGATGAGGGTATTTGTAAAAGGAAGGACAAAGTAGTAGAAGTAGGAAACAGGCCTTGTGTGCATGGGTGTAACAGCAGGTTGTTCAGCCTGGCCTCAGCATAAGCTAAGTCTCAAGGCAACTGTCCTGGATAGGTACCTTGTGGCCTGTTTGAAGGACCTTTGAATGTCAGGCAGAAGAGTGAGACTTAACTGAGTAGCAGAGGAAGCTTGAAGGCTTTTGAGTATTCCAAGAAGGTCACTTTGACCATAGGGTATAGGCTAGAGAAGAGACTTATTGGACAGTGTTGGGCCCTTTATGTGCATCACCTAATTGAATCCTCTCAAAGTTTTGTGCGGTGACCGTTTTACAGATGAAGAAATTGAGGAAAAAAGAAGTGACTTGCTCAAAATCACACAGCTGGAATTAGAAGTTGGGTCTAACCGTTAAAGTCCATGCTTCAAACACCGTTTGATTTCAAGTTTGGGAATAGCCTTATATAAGCCCTTTTAGGAAACGCCATCTCATTGTGTTAAGTTCTCACCTTGATTGAGCTGTAAATGGAATTACCCATGTTAGTCACTGCTTTCTGTTCAAAACAACTTTGGTCTGTTTTCCAAATGAAGACAATTGGAGTTTAGATTTCACTGGCCAACTCAGGCAGCTGCCTCCTATTTTTCTCTCATCCCCAGCTCTAAAGTGGTCTCCCGGTTGTGTAGCTTGGATGCCAGGAGGCTTTTTATACCATAAGTGGGAAATTTACAAGTATTTCCTACGGTTAACTCATGACATCCCAACTTTGTTGGCTTGTGACAGTTTTCAGAGGTGGGATTCTGGAAGGGATGTCTTACTGGCTTCATATTTTTTATCCTGTGGTCACAACCTATTCTGCCTTTTCTCCCCTTTTACCTTATGACAGACGGAAGGAGTTACAAAGCGCCTGGCAGAAAAGAATGACTTTGTGATCTTCCTGTTTACACTTATGACAAGTAAGAAGACATTCTTACAAACAGCAACCCTCATTGAAGATATTTTGGGTGTTAAAAAGGTGAGCTGTGTTCTCAGGCAGGTGGATGGATGTCTTGACAGGGGAAGAGTGTCTCAGACGATTGGATTCTGAAACTGGAATTATGTACAGAGCTCATTTAAAAGAGAAATTCATCTATACTCCTAGTGTTGAATTATTTTTATACTGCTACTTAAATATATTCAAGTCTAAAACTAGATTTTACTCCTCATACTAATGGGTCTTGTATGACTATAAAACCTAAACAAATATATAAGTTGAAATCAGACTAATTCTAAAACTCAAAAATTCGGATTGACTTCATGAATTTAATGTGATGGCTAATTTTTTGTTGAAATTAAATTACTCCTCACTAATTACTATGGTGTAAATTCTTTTTAGCATTCCTTTACTGCTGTATGCCGTGTGGTGACTCCAGTCCCCTACCACTTTTCTGTATTTGAACTGCTGTGAAACCTTCATTCATTAGTACATGTTCCCCTTTGTGGTAATGTTTGACCTTAATTTATTAAGTCCACCTCTATTTTTTCTCATTAGTTGTCAGCAATTAAAGGTGGTTAATTGTCTCCAACACAGAAGCCACAAATGTGAGCACTGAAATCCTGCCACTTTGTCATAAGGTGGACATTCAAATGATCCAGAATATGCTTTTTAAACTATGATTGAAATGAAAACATTAAAATTTCTTATCAAGACACTCAGAGACCCCCCCCAAAAAAAAAAAAGAAAATACATCCATAGACCCTGTTACAGAGAATCACTGTTAGATTTTTTTGTGTAGTGCCTGGTAGAATTTGGAGCTTACTTCCCTGGCTCTTGTCCCAGCCCGTCATTTTGGTTGCAGGCTGACAGATTTCTTTCTTTTATCACTGAGGAAGCAGAAGCAACCTCCTAGGGGTTTTGTTTCAGAGAAAAGGGTATCCACGTGCATTGTGGTGACCCCAGTTTTTATTTGTCTTTCTGCTGTACTCTCCTTAGGCCCTGCCTGCCATCGCCCAGGCAGATGAAGTACAAATGACCCATTGTCTGTAGGAACATGCTGGAGATGTGTGCAGGCTCCAGACAGACCCTTTGTGCCCTTGATGAAAAGGCTTTGTTATTTTTCTGTAATTGGGTGCTCCTGCCAGTGTGTGGAGTGGGCCTTCATGGCAGGAACTCCAGACACTGAGTCTCAGCATAGGAGTCTAGGACTGCTCCTTCACAACTTTGCCCGTTTGCCATCTCGGGCCCTCTCTCTCCTTTCTGTGTTGCCTAAAATGGTGATGGGTCTGTTAGACATTATGGGTACCTTGGTGCAGTTTGCAAGGGGAATAGACATCACAAAGAAAGTGAAAACCCAAGCTATGGGGAAAGATATTTGCAACCCATGGTTACAAAAGATTAGTATCCATAATGTATAAATTCTTACAAATCGATAAGAAAAAGACCCAGTAGAAAAATGGGCAGTGATATGAACAAGAATTTCACAGAAGAGAAACAGATGGCCCACAAACAGAACATTCTTAACTTCATTGATAATCAGGGAAATGCAAATGAAGACCACAGTGAGAGAGAGAGCATGTGCAAATGTTGGTGAGAATGTAGATCAGCAGGAATGCTTACATACTGTTGATGCTGTCTCTTGTAGTTGAACATTCACATACTGTCTGACCCGGTACCTAGGAAAGCACCATCCTAACGGCTGAGGCATCAGTATTTTGGCACAAATCACCTGCTACCTATGCCCAGGCACATTGGTTGGGAAGCTCAGTCCTAGAACAGTGATTCTTAGAAATGAAAACACTGCATTGAAACCAAGAGGGTTGTGAAATCAGTTCAGTGGGTCCATCAGCTAAATAGAAGAGCTCAAAGTATGTTGTGTAAGGGTAGGTATTGTTTTGAAGAAGTTCTGTTTCATATTTGTACATATATTTATATATTTACACATTTATGTGTATTGAATTGTGATACAAAATACATTTCTTATTCTTGGTCATTGTCAGAACAGCTTGGAAGCCACTGCCCCAGAAAAACTTCTGTATATGTCTATCAGACACCTAAGAACTTTTATAACATCATTGGTTCACAGCAAAAAACTGAAACCAAGTCTACCATCCATCAACAGGAGATGGATAAATGTACTCCATTCACACAATGGAATGTTATAAATTAGTGAAAAGGAATAAACAGTTGCTGTAGGCAACAGCATGGCTGAATCATAGAAATTATTATTGAGTGATAGAAGCTGATTACAGAAGACTGTATATATCATTTTTACAAAGCTCAAAAATGAGTAAAACGAAGTCATATATATGATAAAACTTTTTTTAATGGCAAGGCAGTAATAAAGTTCAGGATAGTGTTACCTTTCTTCAGCAGAGAGGCAGGATCTGCTGTAGGGAAAACACACACAGCTGTTTTGTTATGCTTCATAATGTGCATCAAATAGTAAACAAAAATTAAAACGTAACAGAAGAAATGGGCTTCCTGATTGACAGACTGTATCCTGCCTCCTGAGTTGTTCCTTTTACTTCCAAGTTGAACCTGAACCTAATTTGTAACCTGTTACTTCCCTAATAAACCCCATAATTTTAGGGGAAAATAAAAAAGAAATGGATTTCAGGAGTGTTGAGACCTGGTTTGAGATCCCTAAGCTGATTTAGACAGGGCCAGAAGAACTGATGGGCTGAAAGTCAGTTTCCAATAATAACAGCAGCTGACATTTGTTGTGTACTGGGAAAGGGAAATGCAAAGATGGAAGAAGTTGCTCCCAGATGCCCCCTCCATAGCAAGCTCTTGTCCTCCTCCATCACCAGAAATAGAAGGGAATAGGATTCTTGGCGGATCTAAGAGTTACTCACTGTTCAGTGCACATTTACTGGCACTGTCTCTGCCATGTTCCATGCCTTTAGGCTCTAGAGAGAAGATAAGACATACCCCTCTCTCAAGGCAGTGGCAGATGGTTTGGGAAAGAGATGCAGAAATAGACACTTAGAAGACCATATGATTTGTGCAGTGATAGAGAAATAGCCAACCCAGTGGATGTTAAATAAATTAGTGGAGTGAAGGATGGCAGGGATTATCTGAGGTACACAAGAATGGTTCAAATTGAGAAAAGCTCACGTAGTCTGTGACAATTGCAGAATTTTATTGAGGAAAAAAAATGATAATATAACCAAATGACAAAAAGTATTTCATAAAATTCTTTAACTTGATATAGGTTCTACAGGACACATCAAACTTAATGTTGCCTCTTTGGAAATATTTCTATTCAAGTCAGGAAAAAGACAGGAATATCTGCTCTCACTCTAGATAACTGGTCACGTGCACATGGACGCAAGCAGACACCTATAAGGTGTTTACTGCAACATTGTTTAGTAGTGATAAATTGTAATTCACCTAAATATTCATAAAAAGGAGAATGATTAAATTGTAGGGTAAAATATTGAAAAATGAACGAACTAGAGCTACTTGTGTTGGCGTTAGATAAATCTCAGTGTTGAATCAAAAGTAAGATGCAGAATGTTTAGTATAAAACCTGTTGCTGTTGAGTCAGTTCCAACTCATAGTGCCCCTGTAAGATAGACTAGAACTGCCCCATAGGGTTTCCAGGGAGCAGCTGGTGGATTCGAACTGCCGGCCTTTTGGTTAGCAGCTGATCTCTTAACCACTGCACCGCCAGGGCTCTACGATACTATTCGCATGAACCTTAAGCATGAAAAACAATGCCATATTTTTAATGGAAATACAAGTATAAAAGCATGTGGGAATAATAAACCCAGAGTTCAAGATAATGGTTACCTCTAGGGGTAGGAATGTGATTGGGCAAGGATACACAGGGGCCTTCAGCTATAATTGAAATATTTTATTTCTTAAAAAGAAAGAATCCTGTAACAAGAATGACAATTTATGATTTGATAAAAACTTGAGTGGTAGGCGTTTCTTTTTTTTTTTTTTTTAAATAAGCAAAATGGGCTACACAGGCAGAAGTAGAGTATGAGGAACAGTGGTGTCCAGTGCTTAGTCCCTAGACCGGTCCTATGAGGTAGGTACTACTGATAGTCCTGTTTTACAGATGAGTAAAGAAAGCTAAGAGAGGCTCGGTAAATTACCTAACATTGCACAGCTGCAAATTGCCAAGCTGGGATTTGAACCTAAGTGGTCTAGCTACTGAGCCCCATTCTTAGGGAGTGCAGAAGAGGGGCACACCCCTCCATCTCTGGAATGAACTGATCATCATTGTTTGTGTCTTCTGTAGGAAATGATCAGACTAGATGAAGTCCCCAATCTGAGTTCCTTAGTATCCAATTTTGATCAGCAGCAGCTTGCTAATTTCTGCCGGATTCTGGCTGTCACCATTTCGGAGATGGATACAGGGAATGATGACAAGCACACACTTCTTGCCAAAAATGCTCAGCAGAAGAAGAGCTTGAGCTTGGGGCCTTCTGCAGCCGAAATCAACCAAGGTAAAGTCTCCAAGTTCTCAAAATTTTGAGATTGTTGCTCTGAGACCCCTTCCTGAAGTATCTTGCTTTTTCCATATCTCTCGAGATTGATCCATGGAGGGCTCCTAAGGTCTACCTAGAGTATGTAAATTTTGTGTGTGTGCATCTGTTCATTAGTCTGGGGGGCCAAGTCCATATCTCTCATCAGATTCTTGATGGAGTTCAGACCTCAAAAAGGTTGAGAACCACTGTTTATCTATCAGAATCACAAATGCATATACCATTTGGTCCACCAAACCCCTTCTGGGACTTTATCCTATAGATATGATGTATATGCAGCTTACGAAATTATTTATAGTACAAAAAGACTGGAAACAATCCAAGTGTTCATCAACCAGAGACTACTTAAATTATAGAAATTTATATAATAGAAAATTGTATAGCTTTAAAAATATGAAGATTTATATATACTGATATGGAAAGACTTCCAAGATATATTAATGATAAGGAAAATACAGAATGATGTGTATAGTACACTTTTTGTATTGACAGTCGGGGTGGAGAGGGATAAGGCCATATACTTGGTTACTCGTATACATACAATATACGTAAAGAAACTGAAAGGATACACAGGAAGCCTAAAGTGGTTACATGTTAGGAGCTGACTGGTAACTGGGCAGATGGCATCCACAGTGGAAGTGGGATTTCTTCGTGTATATTTTTATATATTGTTTAATTTTAGAACCATGTGAATATATTTTAAAAAAACAAAACAAAACCATTCAATGTCATGTAGACCTACCTATTGCTTTTCAGTAACAGATGAACTCTGTCCTATTGATAAAGTCTCCTTGGCTAAGCAGACTTTGGGGGAAATAAGGCATACATCTGTTTGGCCATATGAGTATAGTATATATATTTGAACTAAAATATTTGTGTATCTTGCAGGTTAGTTCTTGAAAATTAACATGCTAGCAAAACTGTTGATGCAAAAACATCACTGTATACTTAGGAGTAACCAAGATGAAATAATGAGAATTTATCGTTAAAAAGCAGCAGAAGAAAACCATGACCATCCAAGATAGTCTGAATGATGCTCTGGAAACAGTGCTTTCTTTCTGAAGTTCGGATGGCTGGATGTGTGCATTCCCAGGACTGGCTCTTCAGAATTGCTGAGTGCCACACAGCAGCCTCCCTTATTCATAGTGAAGATGAGTCCCCCGTTAACTTTGTTAACTTTCTAGTTTTAGTTAAGAACACCAGGTGTTCATAACTGTACTTTCTGGGTTATTAGGGAATATAATTTTACGTGCTACTCATATGTAAAAACAAAAGTATGTAAACTCTGGGGACCCAGATTAGTGGTTCTCTATCCAGGCTTGTTTTTCTTCTTTGTCCATATATCCAAGGCCTTCCTTGGCCTGTGTAGGGTTTTTTCCTCCCTCCCCCTTTTCCGTGAACTTTGGGGAGTTCTCATTTCATAAATTATAAAATATACATTTTTGAAAACTTGTGAATCTTATAACTAAATTATACTTCAAAGCTGACTGTAATATACATACACATATATACCCAGTGACAAAAGCTAACATTTGTTAAACACCCACTGTGTGGCAGACAGAATTCCTGGGTGGTGCAAACGGTTAACGTGCTAGGCTGCTAATGGAAAAGTTAGAGGTTTGAGCCCACCCAGAGGTGCCTCAGAAGAAAGGCCTGGCGATCTATTTCCAAAACAAATCAGCCATTGGAAACCCTGTGGAGCACAGTTCTACTCTGAGACACATGGGGTCACTTTAGAGTCGATATAACAACTTGGCAAAAAATGTGGCAGACACTGAGCAAACTGTTCTACATAGAAGTTATTTTATTGACTCCTCGAAGCAGCCCTGTGAAATAGGAATTAGTTATCCCTTTGCACTGGTAAGGAAACCAAGAGTAAGATAGGTTCAGTATTGTGGATACCTGTGTGTGCTGAGGCACTGAGTGACTTTGATCTTACCGTTTCTCATTTAAGGAATCTGGCCAATTATTTTTATCCTGTTAGTATCCATTACCTTCACACACCTATTTGTAAGGTCTGACTTGAGTAAACCAGCATTACCCAGCATCCTTGGGGAATGAGAAGCCTGTTGGGTCTTTTAATTAACTTAGAGTTAACCCCAAGCCTAGTTTTCTTTGATTTGGGAGATTTTTTTAAGTCTTTAAAATATCTAGGTTCACTTTTATACCTATATGACAAACCCATGAGATAGTCTATGTCTGCTTGTAGCTTTTGGTATAAAGCTTAAATGTGGTAATTTAGCATACGAGTCTGTGCAGGGTCTGGCCCTTCCCCACCTCTCTGGCCATACTTCTTACTACCTGTCTCCCTCCCGCCTTACACACTCATAGATGTTTTTCTGTAGTCAAGTGCCCTGGGAAGGCCAAGCTGGTTAGCATGATTAAATCATGAGTGGATGAGAAAGATCTTAGTCTTCAGTGTTGTCATTCTTTAATTGAACTCTAGTACTAAATACTTTTAAATGGAGGTATGGAAAGCTGAAGAGAGCAGGATGTTGCCAAAAAGTTTGTTTCATTTTTAATGTGGCTGCGAGCTAGTTTTCTTGCCTAGCCAAACGATGATTAATGCGATCTTTCTGGAACTCCGATAATAACAATGATGGAGTCCTTTTAGAGATTCTCAGAACTACCGCAGATTCTCACAAGTTGTGTGATAAGTATCAATAAAGCTCTAAGAATTTTAAGAACCGTGCAGTGCCAGACTGTCAGTTCCCTGAGATTGTATGTAAATTGCTGAGTATAATGGGGCCAGTGATTTTTCTAGGGGGAGGATCCATAACTTTCATCAGGTTTTCAAGAGATGAGTGACTCACAAAAGCTTAGGAATCTCTAGGATGAGAAGGCAGAGTCCCCCCAGCTCTGAGTGCTGGGTAGATCACATCGAAAGGGCTGTGTTAGTGTGCAGGAATAGGGAGACTAGGTCTTAGGAACTGTCCTGTGAGAAACAGTTAAAGAAGCTGGAGCTACTTACTCTGGAGAAAAGAGGTAAGAATAAAAAGCCAGCTGTGGTCAGATACGTGAAGATTTTCATGTAGAATCCAGTCTTTTATTTATTTTTAGAAAAAGTGATACATACCTAAGGTTTAAAAAAAAAAATTCGAACAGTGTAGAAGGAATAACAGCCATACAGTAGAAAGTTTGTCTCCTATTACCAGCTTCCCATGTGTGTCTGTGCATACTCAGTCACATAAGTGTGAGTGTGTGTGTGTTTGCATGTCTCCTCCCTGTTTGTACAGATAGTAATTAAGACGGACACCATTCTGTCTCTAGCTTTTTTCACTTTATCCTGTATTTTACATTCCAGTACATACAGAATTATCTGATTCCTTTTTACAGATACATGGTATTCCATTATATGGACATAGCATAATTTATCCAGTCCCCTATTAATGGAAATTTGGTTTATTTCAGGTCTTTGTTTCGACAAATAGCAACCTGTGTATAGACGGTAATGCACATTTTAAATATTGATAGATGTCAGATTAACCCTCTGAAGAAATTACCAGTTCATCTTCCCATCAACAGTATATGAAAGTGCCTGTTTTCTCTGCACCTTTCTTCACATAGGGCGTTGTCAAAGTTCTTGATAAGTAAATAAGTAAGAAATGGTATCTCAAAAAATAATGTAGTTTTAATTAGTTGTCTTTTTTTTTTTTTGAGTGGGGTGAAATATTTTATAATCACTCACTAACTTTATAGAGAATGAAAAGGGGATCAAGATTATTTGCCAAGCTCTGTGATGAGCATCAAGTTTATATGACTTCCTAAATCCTTGTAACTAAAATGAGGTAGTAGCCTCATTTTATTATTACTTTGTTTTAATTCATCTTTAAAGAATTTCTTTTAATGTCAGATTCTTTTGAATTTTGCTTTTATTTCTCTCAAATATTTCATTATGGGAAATTTCACATGTAATAAAAGTAGAAAGAAGAATATAGTGATCTCCCATGTATTCATCACTCAGTTTCAACAATGATCAACTCATGACCCATCTTGTTTTATCTGTATCCCCATCCACTCCTCCCTACCTCACCTGGAATTGTTTTTGAAGCAAATCCCAGAAATTACATAATTTTGCTTGCATATATTTCTGTGTTTCTGTAAGATAATAACGCTTTTAAAAAATAAATAACTTCAGTACCATTATTACACCAAAAAAATTAACAGTAATTAATCATGAAATATTCTGTTATTTATTAATTTTGTATTAGGTGATACATTCACATGGCTCAAAAACATCTGAAGCTTCAAAAAGTGTCCATTGAAAAGTTTCCCCCCGACTCTTGTTCCCAATGGCCTAGTTCTGTTTGTCTGTGACACCTGCTGTCGATTTTTTACATCCTTCCAGAGAGATTTAATACATATAAAAGCAAATACATACAGACATTTGCCTCATCTTAAAGAAGATTGAATGATAGATGCAGAATTTGAATCTGGGTCTCCTTGCCTCTGAAATTTATTATGTTCTTTTATGTTGATCAGAATTTCCATCTTGCTCATTATTATAAGTGAAATGGGATTGGCAGAAATAGGAGTTAGGTAATTTGTCAGTTTCTTTCTTTACCTTAAAAAAAATTGCTTTTTTCTGTTAGTACGTGCTTATTACAGAAAAATCAGAAACTATAAGTAATTTTAAAAGGAGCATCTGTTTCCTCTCCTTTTTGGAAACAGCCACAGTAATAACTTGGTGTATATTTTTCCATTTTTTTATTCATGTGTGTATTATGTGTATATTTTAAAAAAGCAGACTTTTAAATTTTTGAAGAAAATGGGCACAAACCAATACTATTTAATAATT
Source organism: Trichechus manatus latirostris (assembly GCF_000243295.1). Classification (NCBI taxonomy): domain Eukaryota; kingdom Metazoa; phylum Chordata; class Mammalia; order Sirenia; family Trichechidae; genus Trichechus; species Trichechus manatus. The sequence continues at coordinate 29,022,723 of NW_004443944.1, forward strand.
TACTTTTTTTCCTTTAAAAAGTGAATTTAAACATCTTTTTTGAGTCACTGTATAAAGATGTATGGGTCATCATTCTTATTAGCTACATTGTATTCCACTGTATGGATATATCATTGTATTTAATCAGTCTGCTATTGATGACTAGTTAGTTATCACCACCATTTTGTTGTTACAGAAATCACATCAAAGAACGCCATTTTTCAGGTATCTTTGTATATATGACTGGTTATTTTCTTGTGGTAAATTTCCAGAAATGGGCCTGCCGGCTCAAAGACACACAAATTTAAGGCACAAAGATTATTCTAATTTATACCCCCACAGTAGATATGAGAGAGCCTATTTCCTTGCATCTCCTAAAAAGTTAACTTATTTCTGTAATTTCATTTTCATTTTATCTTGGCTTGGCATTTTCATTTTTAAAAGGCAGCTCTAACTACCTGCTGTCTGAGTAAGAACCATTCCTGTCATGCACATGGCGGGGGTTGCTTATTGAAGACTTTAGAGTTGGTTTTGCTGGTCTCTAATTTGAAAATTCCCTCTCTTGTTCTCTCCCTGGCAGCGGCCCTTCTCAGCATCCCTGGCTTCGTTGAGCGGCTTTGCAAGCTGGCGACTCGAAAGGTGTCAGAGTCGACAGGCACAGCCAGCTTCCTTCAGGAGTTGGAAGAGTGGTACACATGGCTAGACAATGCTTTGGTGCTGGATGCCCTGATGCGAGTGGCCAACGAGGAATCTGAGCACAATCAAGGTACTTGGGGTGGGTTTCCTGGGTCCCCTGAGTGGAAAACTGCAGACCAATGTTTCTTATGCATATGGAATATGAATACAGGTGAAAAAGCCCTCAGCAAGTACTAGCAGACCAAATCTAGCAATACATGAAAAGGATTATACACCATGACCAAGTGAGATTTATCATAGGAATGCAAAATTGGTAGAACATAAGAAAATCAAGTAATGTAATATACCATGTCAATAGAATACATGGTCATCTCAATAGATAACAGATAAAGTATTGCACAAAATCCAACATCCCTTTATAATAAAACCACTCAACAAACTAGAAATAGAAGATTTCCTCAAACTGATGTAAGGCATCTACAGAAAACCCATAATTAACATCATATTTACACTGAAAACTTTCCTTCTGAGATCAGGAACGGGACAAGGATGTCCTCTCCTGCCACTTCTATTCAACAGGTTCTAGCCAGGAAGTTAGACAAGAAAATGAAGTAAAAGGCATCTGGATGAGAAAGGAAGAAGTAAAACTGTATTTATAGATGACATGAGTGTGTATACATAGAAACCTAAAGAATCCACTGAAAAACTATTAAACTAATAAACGATTTCAGCAAGGTTATAGGAACACAAGATCAGTATACAAAAGTTAATTTTTATGAAGTAGCAGTGAACAAACTGAACACAAAATTAAGAAAAACAGTTTCATTTATAATAGCATTATAATTTCATTACAGTTTGCAGAAATTGACAAGCCTATCCTCAAATGCTTATGGAAATGCAAAAGACCCAGAGTAGGCCTGACAGAGACTGGAGAAACCTCGGGAGTATGGCCCCCAGACACCCTTTTAGCTTAATAACGAAGTCACTCCAGAGGCTCACCATTTAGCCAAAGATTAGACAGCCCTGTAAAACAGAACAAGACTAATGGGGCACAACAGTCCAGGGACAAGAGTAGAAGACAGGAGGGGACACGAAAGCTGGTAATTAGGGAACCCAAGGTTGAGAAGGGACAATGATGACATGTCGTGGGGTTGTTAACCATTGTCATAAAGCAATATGTGTAATAGCTGTTTATTGAGAAACTATTTGTTCTGTAAACCTTCATCTAAAGTACAATTCAAAAAAAAAAATGTTGGAGGAAAAAAGATCAACTGAAAAAAAAAAGACCCCAGAATAGCATGAACAAGCTTGAAAAAGAAGAACAAAGTTGGAGTACTCATACTTCTCGATTTAGAAACTTATTACCAAGCTATGGTAATCAAGACAGTGTGTTATTGGCATAAGGATAAACACATAGATCAATGGAATAGAGTTGCAGAAATGAGAGTTCAGAAATAAACCCTTGAATTTACAGCCAGTTGATTTTCTGCAAGGATGCCAAGACAGTTCAGTGGGGGAAATAATGGTCTTTTCAACAAATGGTGCTGGACTATTAGATATCCACATGTGAAAGAATGAAGTTGAACCCCTACCTCATACCATATGCAGAAGTTAACTCCGAAAAGATCAAACACCTAAATGTAAGAGCTAAGCTCTTTGAAGAAAACATAGGTGTAAATCTTCGTGACCTTAAGTTAGATGGTGGTTTCTTAGATCTACACCAAAAGCAGAAGCAACAAAAGAAAAAATAATTGGACTTCATCAAAATTAAAACTTTTTTGTGTTTCAAAAGACCAGTGAGTTTATGTTAACGGGGGAGGAACAGCTTAGAAAAGGAGGGCAAAAATGATTTCACAACTCGAAGAATGTAATGTCACTGAATTGTATATGTAGAGATGGTTGGATTGGTGTATGGTTAACAACAGCAAAAATAAATTATGAAAAAAGAAAAACACCAACCCTATGGAGCGCAATTCTATTTTAATACACATGGGGGTGACTGGACGACTAGTAGTAGTATTTTCAACAACGTAGTAGGCATTCACCAAGTACTTGTTAAACTGACCACAGTTTAATCAACTTTCCATATTCTTGACATTAGCACCAGTGATACACCTTGGTGGGTTAATTTTGACTTTGGTCTGCCCGTTACATGATGCCCAATCTAATTGGTGTATATGAAGCTGGGAGTCTGTTAGTGTGGGGATTGCTTTTATCTTGAAAATTATCATCAGAAAAAGCATTTCACAAAATCCAACACCGCTTCATGATAAAACCACTCAACAAACTGGGAAACTAGAAAATGCTTCTTTTAGAAGTCTTAGAAACTCTGATTTTTATTTGATCTTCATATGTCGCTCTGAAAAATTATATTTATGTAACTCTTTCCTCCATAGTGTTTAAGTTCTATAAAGTGGTAATCTTTAACACAAGTAGTAGGATTCCCATCTGGCATACATATGACCACTGCTGGCGCTTTGGCTGTGGGCATTATCAGAGTGTGTGTCCATTTCAACCTTTGTTAGGCATATTGATTTTTATTTTTCAAAATTGCCTAACTAATGTCACTATTAGCCAGTGTCAGAAATTAACCAGAACAAACCCATAGAGAAAGTCTAGCTAGCTCACTTACAGGTCATACGGTAAAACTCAATTCATGATACATCCAGTTAGTGAAGAATTATACCTCTTTTCTCTGTGTTCATTTATGTTTTGCTCTAAACATGGTTGTTTTGTGCTGGCCTAAGACCTTGAATTACTAAACCTCCCCTTCTCTTTTTTATAACATAAACCTCCACAGTTATAAAAAGAACAGCTATAAGAGAGAGGAAAGGAAAAGAAGAAGAAAGAACCTCCCAACACCATAGCAGAAAAAGAAGCAGCAGAAGAAAATGAGTAATAGTTTATTTCTAGTATCCAAACCAGTTGCCATCAGGTTGACTCCAACTTACAGCAACTCCATGTGTGTCAGAGTAGAACTGTGCTCCACAGGGTTTTCAGTGGCTAATTTTTTTGGAAGTAGATTGCCAAGCCTTTCTTCCAAGGTGCCTCTGAGTGGACTCGAACCACCTTTCGGATAGTAGCTGAGCGCGTTAACTGTTTGCACCCCCAGGGAGCTCCATTTCCACTAAAACCCAAGCATGAGATCTCTGATCCAATAGGGGGCAGCAGAAATGCAGAGTCAGTTTTGGAGAACATCCTTACTTCGGGGAAATGGCTGCTTTGGGGAAGGAGACTTTTCTTTGCCTTTAGCATTTCAAACATCCCTGCTTAATTAAAGAAGAAAAAACAGGGTAGGGTTTCCAGAAGTTGGAGCAGAAGTACAGTCGAGGTCAAAAAGAAGAAATGCAGAAGAAGAACAGTCCTGATAACTAACTCTTGCTCTGAGGGAGTCTGCTCCCTGAACTGCTACAACACTTGATGTGAATTTGAGCTGATGAGCGTAATGTGCAACTGTAGATAATTTTCAGAGCACCAGCTACTAAAAGCTGGCTGCTTCAAGAAGTAGGATTTATTTATTCCACTCCTTATCAACATGTATTTGTTCTGGATGACTTAACAGGTTACTGGAACCCACAACCACGATTAACAAACCTTCTGAGGGAACAATCTTGAACCTCTGAAAAGCAGTAGATGACTTCCTTCCTCTTTTCACTTCATTGGCAAGAATCTCAGTTGGCATTGCATTATTTTGAGCTCAGTCCATCAACAGTTCAAGAAAATTTAATTAGTCACATGCTAGTGGTAGTATAAAATGAGCTGTAAATGTTTAATAAATATTCTGTAATGCTTTTAGAACATGTGTTATAAATTATAAGTAAATAATGGATTCCCTATGAGAAAAAAAGTGAAAAGACCCACAGAATGGGAGACAATATCTGCAAACCATATACAGTAAAACCTGCAAAAGCCGGAACCTGTGTAAGGTGGGAACCTGTCAGAGAAGGAAAACTCAAATATTTTCCATTAAAATGAGCAATAGAAAAGTGGTAAGACTGCACCCTGTGAAAGGTGCAAAACTTGCAAGACCTGGAAAAACAAGGCAGTCCCATCGAGTTCTGGCTCTCTCAGTTTTTGCTGTATCCGATGAGGCACTTGTATTCAGAATATATAAAGAACTCCTACAACTCAGTAAAAAAAAGACTGCCCAGTTTTAAAAATGAGCAAAGGATCTGAATAGGTATTTCTCCAAAGAAGATGGAAATGGCCAGTAGGCACATGAAAAGATGTTCAACATTGTTAGCCTTCAGGGAATTGCAAATCAAAACCGTAAAAAGATAACCACTTCACACCACTAGGATGGCTGTAATTGAACAGACAGAGACAATAACGAGTGTTGGTGAGGATGTGCAGCTGCTTTGAAAAACAGGCTGGCATTTCCTCAAAAGGTTAAATATAGAGCTATCATGTGATCATCAATTCCACCCCTGGGTATACCCAAGAGAATATAAACATATATCCACACAAAAACTGCATGAATGTTCATAGTAGCATTATTCATAATAGCCAAAATGTGGAAACAACCCAGATGTCCAAGTGATGAACTGACAAACACAGTGTGGTATATCTATATAATGAGATATTATTTGGCAATTTAAAAAGAATGCAATACTGTTATGGATTGAATTGTGTCCCCCCAAAAGATATGGTGAAGTCCTAACCCCTGTACCTGTGAGTGTGACCTTATTCGGAAATAGGTTTTTTCTTTGACTATGTTATCAGTTAACTTAAGGATGTTGTGATTGTTGAGGCTGTGTGTCAACTTGTCTGGGCCATGATTCTCGGTGGTTTGGCAGTTACAATGTAGTTTGGCAGTCATATAATGATGCGGTCACCTCCGTGATGAAATCTGGTATATTGTGACCACCTCCATGATGGAATCTTCTGTGAGTAGCCAGTCAGATGAAAGGGGTGTGGCCTGCATCCAATATTGTGGACTTCCTGGCAAGGCTCTTGGGCTTTTGCTCGCTCTGGATCCTGCAGCTGGCTTCTGTTCATCCGACCTCTGGTTCTTGGAACTTGAACTAGCAGCATACCCATCGATCTTGGGATTTGACAGCATACGAGCCAGAGGCCTGTCAGCTTACCTGCTGATCTTGGGATATGTCAGCCTCCTCAGCCTGTGAGCTAGAGGCCTGTTGTCTGACCTACCAGTCTTAGGTTCGCCAGCCCCTGCAGCTGTGTGAGTCAAGAGAAGCCTTCAGCCTGACCCTCAGACTTGCGACTTTCCAGCCTCTATAACTGCATGAGCCAATTGCTTGATAATAAATCTAGATAGATAGATAGAAAGACAGACGGACAGACAGACAAGATAGGTAAGATAGATGCTTCACTGATTTTGCTTCTCCAGAGAACCCAGCCTTAGACAGAGGTCATACCAGAGTAAACCAAACTAAAACCAAACTTGTTGCCTTTGGGTCGATTACGACTCATAGCAACCCTATAGGACAGAGACAGTTTCCAAGGCTGTAAATATTTATGGAAGCCAACTGCCACATCTTTCTCCCACAGAGTGGCTGCTGGGTTCGAACCATTGACCTTTCGGTTAGCAGCCAAGTGCTTAACCATTGCACCACGAGGGAGTTGGTGGGGTCCTAATCCCTTCTGAGTGGTGTGTGTCTTATGAAGGGAAAAACAGACATGGAGACAGAGTCACACGGGAAGACACCATGTGAAGATATATCTACAAGCCAGGGAATGCCAAGAGATGGCTGGGGCTACCAGAAGCCGCAAGAGATAAGGAAGGCTCTTCCCCCTAAAGTGGACAGAGAGAGCGTGGCCCTGCTTATGCCCTGATTTTGGACTCCTAGCCTCCGGAACTGTAAAACAGTAGGTTTCTGTTCTTTAAAGCCACCCGCTTTGTGATATTTTGTATGGCAGCCCTAGAAAACTAAGACAAATACTTAAACATGCTACAAATACTTATACATGCTGAGTGAAAGAAGTCAGTCACAAAAGACCACATATGTATGATTCCACTAGGACCAGGAGCTTGGGAAAAAATGGGAGCGGCTGCTAACGGGTATGGGACCTCTTTTTAGGGTGATAAAATTTTTCTAAAATTGATTGTGGTGATGACTTTACGATTCTGTGAATATACTTAAAAAAACCAACTGGGTTAATTGTATGCTATATGATTTATATTTCACAGCTATTAAAAAAAAAAAGTAAATGAGTATTCTCTAGAAAATGGAGTTCAGTGCAGACATAACAAGAGTATTGACCACTTTAATCAGTGTTGTAGAGCTGAAGAGATTTGTAGGGAAGCTCAGCCCTCTTGAGCTAGTTTTCCTGTCCTCATCCTTGGGAATTACCTTTTTGCTGAGCTCTGACCATTGCTTTGAGGATTGTGTTTCTTGAAAAATACTTATCCCACAGAGTTTTTTGTCAGGCCTGTATAAGCCGTATACCACATGGTGACAGTGACTCGAGAAGAGTCTGAGCTGCCTGCGTGTCTCTCTCTCCACAAACGTTTATTACTGAGGAGTTGGCTGTGCCATTCACTGCTCCTGCTTCTGCTGTAGCGATCCTCTCCTGCAGTGCTCCTCACAGCCGCAGCAAGGCTTGGGAGGCCACACTGAGTGTGCAGCGGAGCCAGCGTTCAGTGTGACAGTTCTTGAGGTTCTCTCCACCAATCAGTTGACACTTAAACTGCTCTGGGAGCTGGGCCACGGGGTCCCAACATGGAAATTGAGTGATTATGGGTTCCCCCCCGCAATGTGCAAGAAAATACATGTGAACGGATAGAATTTTTTCAGTTAGATTTTCTCCAGTAAATTTTTCTTAAGTCTTTGCCCACTGCCACTTTAGTTGCCGTCAGAGTTTGCAGATTAAAAAGAAGAAAGTCAGTCACGAGCAGACATTAGCAGAAAAACTCAGAATTAGTTTTTAACTTTTATTTACCAGATACTCACATGTTGCTTACATGCGCCAGGCATTGTTACAAGCGCCTTGAATATACTAAATGCTTTAATCTTCACAACTTTGGCTAGAGGTGGGTACTGTTATCATCCCTATTTTACAGATGAGGATGGATACTGGGCACAGAGAAGTCAAGTAGTTTACCCAAAGTCACCCAGCTAGTGAGTGGCAGAGCTGGGGTTTAAGTCCAGCAGTCCAGCTCCAGTGTCTGTGCTCTTAACGATTATGCCCTACTGCGCTCAATCACGCTTCATTCAGCAACTTGTCTTCTTCCAAGGGTGTGATTATATATTAGTGATATGACTGGAAAGAGAGTTCCAAGTGTGTAGGGCAGAATAAATTAGATTCTTATGTCATGATATCCTGCAAAAATCACCATGACTTCTGGGTGTGCCTTACCTGCATATGTTTGATAACCACTGTTCTGTAGACACCGCCTAGCTTTTCTGGACTCTGTGAAAGTCCTTTAGGGCTACAGTTTCAGTAGGAGCTTGAAAGGACCTTAATAGTTTCTGATTCATCCATTCACCTCAGAGATAAGGAAACTGAGGGGACTTAACTCTGCTAAGGTCATACAGCTTCTCCTGACTCTGACCACTGCCCTTATTATTAAAATAATAGACCTAATACAGACCGAGACTTCCTAAGAATCAGACACTGGGCTTCTCTTGTGTTCTCATTCAATGCTGACAGTAACCCGAGCTGTCTACTGTAGTACTGCTGTTACACCCATTTTCCAGCACAACCTAAGGTCCAGAGAGGAGGTGACTTGCCCAAAGTCACACTGCCAGCAAGCAGTGTAGTTGTAATTCCAGAGCCCTCAGCCTTCATGATTTCGCTCTAGTACCTTCTCAAGAGTATACTTTACTGTGACCTGTATGACCCACCGAGATTATTTTGTTAATGGGGTAGTAGAGTAAATGAGATGGTTTACCTAAGGCCCAAAGCACAGTGCCTGGCATATCAAACCAGAAAAAAAGAGTGCCGTCTAGTGGATTCCAACTCATGGTGACCCCATGTGTGTCAGAGTACATCTTTGCTCCATAGGGTTTTCAGTGGCTGATTTTTTGAGAGTAGATCACCAGGCCTTTCTTCCAAGGCTGCTCTGGGTGGATTTGAACTGCCAGCCTTTGCAGTTGGTTACTGAGCGCTTAGCCATTTACGTCACCCAGGGACGCCTCCTGCTATATCAGGTGTCCCCTAAATATTACTTCACTACTATTGTTGTTAGTGTTAGTAATAATGATATTGGGTAAAATGAAAATCTGCTAGTAGATGATACATTTATCTGTATCACTAGTTTAATTGTATTAACGATTTGCTTAGAAAGTTGAACCTTAGAAATTTTTTTTTTACTCTGCTTTAGGTGAAAGTTTACAGCTCAAGTTAATTTCTCATTCAAAATTTTATACATTTATTGTTTTGTGACATTGTTTGCAGTCCCCACAGTGACAGCACGCTCCCCCTTTCCACTCCAGGTTCCCTGTGTCCATTCGTCCAGTTCCTGTCCCTTCCTGCCTTCTTGTCCTGCTTTTGGGCAGGAGCTGCCCAGTTGGTCTCATATGTTTGATTGAACTAAGAGGCACGTTCCTCACGTGTAGTAATGTTTTGTTTTATAGGCTTGTCTATGTCTATAAAGTGGGCTTCGGGAATGGTTTCAGTTCTGGGTTAGCAGAGCATCCAGGGGCCATAGTTTTGGGAGTAAGAGAACTTTAGATGTTGGTTCTTTTAAAAACAGGGGAGGGGGATCTTCAAAAAGGATCCCTAGCCTTTCAGCAGCACCCCCCATAGAATCTAGGCAGAAGCCCTGAGTGATCAGAGTTATTTGTGACCTGAGACGAATTCCACACACTTTGCTTCCAGGTATCTGTCTGGGGGGTGGGGGGGGTCTGATGGTGGCAGGAGAAAGGGGTGTGAGAGGAAGGGATGGATTATGTTATTTGTATTGGCTGTGTTGAAATATTTTTATTTTATGTTAAAGTTGTGGGACAAAATAGAACTGTGCAGTCTGTTTCTCTAAGTTTCTAAGCTTGTCTGGCTCCTGGGGTCTTGGAGGGAGTATTGCAGCTTTTAAAGTCTCTGCTGTGGGCTCAGGGCCCATTCTAATAGCTCTGTTACCTCAAGTCTGTTTGGAGCAGGTTTGAGGGGCAGAAACATGTTTTCTCATAAGCTGTCACTCAGTCCTCTCTTCCTGGTGGCTGTCTCAGCCTCCATTGTGTTCCCTCCTCCAGGGGCTTCTGAGGAGAATGGCCTGCCTCACACTTCAACTAGGACCCAGCTGCCCCAGTCAATGAAGATTATGCATGAGATCATGTACAAACTGGAAGTGCTCTATGTCCTCTGCGTGCTGCTGATGGGACGTCAGCGAAACCAGGTGGGCCTCTCCCCAAAGTCTCAGAGTAGGGGGAGCCAGTAGCACCCACTTCCTGAGTGCCTATGGTGTGTCAAGTCCTCCATTAGGCCTTCTCCCAGAATGGCTCTCATCAGCCCAGCAAAGCCTAGGGGTGGCTTTCCTTATCCCCGTTTTACGTATAAGGACAAGTCTGATTCCAGAGCTTGTAGTCTCTCCGTTGTACCTTGCTGTGGGCAGCTTAGTGGCATTACCTGACTTTGTTAACATGAAGAATAAAGGGCTGATGTCTGGCAAGATGACAGCCCTGTAGAAGCAGTGGAGGAGTTGCCAATGTGACGGTGCTCCCAGGGTCTTAGGGCAGTGGGGCAGAGCCCAGAGCTGTGTCAAGTTATGAAAACTGGGCTACAACAGGGCGGCTGTAGACGTGCTGAGGTTCCCTGAGCCTTCAAGCAATTCTAGAAGGGAAGAGAAGAGCCTCCAACCGGTAGCAAGAGGAAGGGGACTCTGGAAGTATGCAGTACTCCTCCTCAAGATTAAGAAGTAGTGCTCTGACCAGGATCACAGCAGAGGGTTCTGGACAGAGCTGGAGAAGGATATAGAACAAAATTCTAACTCACAAAAAAAAGACCAGATTTAGTGGCCTAAAGGAGACTGGAGAAACCCCGAGAGTATGGCCCCCAGACACCCTTTTAGGTCAGTGGTGAAGTCATCTCCGAGGTTTACCGTTTAGCCTGGGAGTGGACAGCCCCATAAAACCAAATGGGACTAATGAGGCACAGCAGTCCAGGGACAAGGGCCAGAAGGCAGAAGGGGACAGGAAAGCTGGTGATAGGGAACCCAAGGTTGAGTAAGGATAGTGTTGATGTGTTGTGAGGTTGTTAACCATTGTCATAGGGCAGCATGTGTACTAACTGTTAAATGAGAAACTATTTTGTTCTGTAAGCCTTTATCTACAGTGAGAATAGCAGCTCAATTGGAAGAGCGTAGTCGATGTCACTGAACTGTGCATGTAGAAATTTTTGAAATGGTGTATCTTCGGCTGTGTATATTTTCACCAAAAAAAAAAAAGGTCAAGAAGGGAAAGGGTTGACATGTTGTGGGGTTGTTAACCAATGTCATAAAACAATATGTGTACTACTGTTTCATAAGAAACTATTTGTTCTGTAAGCCTTCACCTGAAGTACAGTAAAAAATAAAATAAAAATTAAAAAAAAAAAAAAAAGATTAAGCAGCAGCCCTCTCTGGCTAGCCATATCCATAGGATTATTTCTCCTGGGGATGAAACTAGCTGGAAGAGAGTGGGGGACCAACCTAGTGGGAGAGGAGGCTGGGAGCTCAGCATTACTTATGCACCATTTTCAATCTGACATTGGACTAGCCATATTCCTCACAACAACTCTGAAGTTGGTGCAGTTATGCCCATTTTACAAGTGGGGAAACATTCAGAGAGAAAATAGTTGTTCCTAGTCAGGAAGCTAGTAAATAGTGGAGTGCGGATTCAAGCCGTATGAATGTCTTTCAGATGAAACAGTAGAAAAGGTAATAGGCTGTGATCTCTGCATTATTTTCAAGGAAAATATTCATTCCAGTCCTGCTGATGGAGAGGTGATTAATGTGTAGATTCTGAGAGCTGGAAAGGACCTTAAATTTCTCCAGTTGTTGGTACAAGACTTTGTTTAAAGATGCAGCAGTGAAGACAACAGACAAAATTCTGTGACCTCGTAGGGTTTGCATTCTTGGGGGGCGAGATGGGGAAAAAGTAAAAATATAGTTTGTTTAAAAAAAAAAAAAAAAAAACAGTCAAGTCAGTTCCGACTAATGGCGACCCTGTGTGTTTCAAAGTAGAACTTGGATGATTGTAAATGCTGTGGGGGGTTGTGGGGCCAACTCTGAGAAAGTGGTGAGGGAGGGGCAGGGAGGGATTTTAGATGGGTGGTCAGGGAAAATGCTCATTGAGAAGATGGCATTTGGCTTGTCAGTGTCCTGAGGAAAATGAAGGACAGCTATGCCGATAGTCAAGGCAGCCTACCAGGTAGAAGAAGCAAAGACCCTGGGGTGTTAGGGGTACTCCTTGTGTGTTGGTGGAACAGTAAGGAAGCTTAGGTGGACTGGAAGAAGACGAGGAGAAGAGATCTGAGGGGAATCACGACCACATCACGTGGGGCTTTATAGGCCATTTTAAGGAGTTTAGTTTTTACCCTGAGTGAAATGGGACATCATTCTTCTGGCTGCTCTGTGAAAGACTGGACACAGTAAAGATGGAAGTGGGGTGATCCATTAGGTGCTCCTGTAATTGAGCCAAAAGATGATAGAAGCTAGGACTGGCATGTTGGTTGTGAGAAATGGTTGCATTCTGGATATATTTTGAAGATAGAACAGATAGGATTTGCTGATGGTTTGGATGTGGTTTATAAGAAAGAGAGGAAGAATTAAGAATGACTCTCAGGGTTTTTGGCTTAAGCAAATGGGAGGATGGCTTTGCCATTTATTGAAGTGGTTGAGATCAGGGAGAGGAGTACAGGAGCAGGCTTAGGGAGGAAGATGAATTTAGTCTTGAACAAGTTAGGATTGAAGTATTAGAGTCGGCACTTGGATTACCTGTGCCTGGAGTTAGGGGAGACGTTCAGGGCTTTGGTAGTCACCAGCATATGGTTGGTATTTGAAGCCAGGACCTGGATGAGCTCATTGTACTCATCATTCACAGTACTGGTACTACTTCCTTCAATATGGAATATATTTTTTAAAAATAATAATGGTAGCGGTATCTTATGTGTGTTGTGTGCTTTTACTTTTTCAAGGCACTTTCACGGTTATTCACATTTGAATTTTTCAAATATTTGGTAAATTATACAACAGGTGGTGGGAGCCTCTCCCTGCACTTGATGCTTGAGAAAACCAAGAACAAAGAGGGCCGTGCTCTCGGTGGCCAGGCATTGTTAGAGCCAGGATTTAAACTCTGCTGCACTGACATTTTTTTCTGTCACCTCACCAAAACAGTTCCCTGTTCCCTGAGCCTTCCTGTTACCAAGTTTCTGTGAATCTTTGTGGTCTTTTAACTCTGTGATTGTAGCTCTGCTTTCTTGGGAAGAGCCTGTGAGCTGGCCTTAGAATTCCTGCCCAACTGAGAATTGTTGTTTTACTGGCATGTTCTCATTTGTACAGTCAGCACTTACCGAGTTTCTGCTGTGTGCAGGCACTGTAGGGACATGAATTCACAGACCTTGCCTTCAAGGAGCTGATAGTCTGAGATAGCTAGGGGAAGGATTCTTTGTCCAGAGCTCACAGAAGGCTTCCTCTTTGAAGTGGCCTTCTTGTTTATGTGCTGTTGGACCAAGTTCTCTGACCCATCTTGGGTAAATTGAAATCACAAGACTGGAAACTCCATCCCTCTGGTGCTCATGAAAATAATCAACAGAACAGTCACTTCGGTGAGCCAGGCCCTGAGCTTCTCTCAGTGACCTCATTGAGTCTTTTCAACAGCTCCATTATCCCCCATTTTCCATCAAGGGACTGGGGCGGAAAGGGGCAGGCTTTAGGCTCAGTACACTTGGGTTATAGTGACATTTCCACCACTGACATTACACATTGGTCCGGCTGAACTTCCCTTTCCCCTTGTTACATGGGAATAACTGAGCACTCGTTCTGTGCTTAGGACTTTACATGTATTTTCCCACTAGCCATACGACAGCCCTGAGAAGGGCTAATAATAGTTTTTGGGTTTTTTTTTTTTTTTTTTTTTTTCGGTTATATATCAATTTATTTTTTAATAGTAAAAGTTTCACATAGTTCTGTTCTTAAAGGTATAAATGGATATCAATGAAGCCTCTCTTCCGTCTGATCCTCGACACTCGGGTTCTCCCATGAAGTAGCTAATTTTTCCAGTTATTAGTGTATCCTTCCAGAGACATTTTATGCTTATTAAGGCAAATATATTCCTCTCTCTTTTTTTTTTTCCCCCACACAGTTACATAGTATATACACACTTGGCTTTCTTAACCTTATACCATGGCAAATGTTCAGTTCACTACATGTAAAAGACGCCTTGTATCCCATAGAATGGATGCCCCGTAATTTATTTAATTGGTCCCCCTTGGTGGCAGTATAGGTTGTGTAATGCTGCCATGAGTAACTGTACATTTGCCCTTTAGTATTTATGTGGATCTGTCTGAGAATAAACTCCTGTAAGTGGTCAAAGGAATATGGCTTTGTAATTTTTAGAGATAATGCCAATCTGTCCTCCCTGTCTAGGTCATAGCAGTGTACCCTCCCACCAGCAGTGTCTAAATGGGCCTGATTCCCATACCCTCACCAACACAGTTTTATAAAGCTTTTTTTTTTTTTCTTTGCCAATTTGAAAAAGTGAAAAATGCCTTGTGATTTGAATTTCTCTTAATACTAAAAGTGAAGTTGAACACTTTTCATATATTTAAGAACCTTTTGTATTTTCTTTGTCCTGTCTGTTTATATCCTTGGCTCATTTTTTCTGGAGGGTTGGGTTTTTTTTATTTTTTTAAAGAGTTTGTAGGACTCCTTATAAAGGAAAGTAGCTCTTTGCCTGTGATGCGAGTTGCTAATATATTCTCCAGTTTGTCATATTGGACTTGTGGCTTTGTTTGTTGTGAGGTTTTCCACGCAGAATTTTAAAAAGTTCACGTGGTTGAATTTAACAGTCTTCTTTTTGGTTCCTCTGTTCAGTATAGTGCTTTAGAAAGAGTTTCCCACTCTTAGATCAGTTAAAAAAAATTTTCTTCCCATAAATTTGTTCTGGTATCTTTAGAGTTTCGTTTTTTAGTATTTGTATCTTGCTCTCAATTGGAATTTATCCTAGCGTGAAGCATGAGGAGTATTTTCATTTTAATGATAATGAAACAAACTAGAAAGTTTAAGGAGTTTGCTTTAGGTTATAGAGTTTCTACATGGGGAGCTAGATTTAAACCCAGGGCTGACTGAATCCCAAACTCATCCTGTTAAGATAGGACCTACCATACAGTAGGACTCATAGGATTATTGTGAGGATTAATGAGCAGAGTTAAAAAGTATATTTGTGTGTAGTGGAGGGTGGGGTGGTGTAGTGGAGGGTGGTGGGGTCGTGAGGGTTAGGGTATGTGTGGGAGTTCTTTAAGCCTCAACACTCCATACTCACTGTTGGCTTTCTTCTTCCTGAAGATTGTTATTGTACATGCTGAGCACGAGGCTTAGATAGATCTTAGCAGCACATCTGTCTTAATGCTTTTCCCTTCCTGCCCATCCAGGTTCACAGAATGATTGCAGAATTCAAGCTGATACCAGGGCTCAATAATTTGTTTGACAAGCTGATTTGGAGGAAGCATTCAGCATCTGCCCTTGTCCTCCATGGTCACAACCAGAACTGTGACTGTAGCCCGGTGAGCAAGGGGCCCTGGGAAAGATAGGGCTTTACTTGCCAGGAGTAGTTATTTCAAGCCCTGCTGTTGGCCCTTTCAACTCTTGTTTCTTGGGTGCAGAGCAGAGACTGAAATCCCCTAATTGGAAGCTACCTTAGGGGAGGACCTAGCCCCACCCCTCAGCCTATGCAGAAATCTCTTTTGAGGTGTTCCTGCCTGAGACCCTCCAGCTAGCCTCCCCTTGTATCTCTAGCATGGAAGCTCACTTCCCTGCACTGCCTAACAGTAAGTTTTTCCTTGTTCTGTGCTCTGCCCCATTGTACCACGAATAGTTTTTCCTTCTAGAACCACGCACTACCAATGGTCTGCATCAAAAAAGGGCTTTAGGATTTTTTTTTTTTTTTAAGGGTCAAGGACTTACCTCTCCTTGTCTTTCTCATGTACCCTAGAGAGAGCACTGAAAACTGAGGGTCAGGCCTGTTGTGCCACTCAAGATCACGAACAAGTAACTGAATCTCTGAGCCTGTTTTCTTGCCAGAGGAGGTTAATACTCCCTTGCCCTGCTGGCCTTGTGAGCCAGGGTATGGCTTGCCACCATGATGAGTGGGAAAGTGCTCTGAGACCTACAAGTGCTGCACAGCCATCAGGGCACAGTGATCTCTGCACTGCATTCTGGGTAGTGTCTTCAGTGCCCTGTCTGCCAGCTGAGCATTTTTCTCCTTGGTCTTGTCAGATTTGCCATTCAGCCCATCCATTTGAGTTTTTAATTTCAAGTGAATGCATTTTGCATTCTCTCTGGCTCTTTTTTCAAAAACTGCTTGGTCTTTGTTCATTATGTTACAGCCTTATTCTTTCCTTATGATTCTGTTGCCTTTGTATCTCTTTAATCATTTGTAACATGCTTTTTTATGGTCTCCTTCAGGTTGCTCATAGGGTACTAATGCTTTTAGTTGAGTCTTCAGACTTAGGGTAGAGTGTTGCTTCATGTTTTGTAATGTTTATGGAGCAGTCACCTTCAGGGGCACTTATTTTCCCAGTGGGTACCTGGGTAGCCTGGCTTCTGGAAGTAATTCTACAGAGCACTTTTGCTTTCGTTTCTGCCAGGTGCATTAGAGAGTATGACTGGTCCAGGGCCAGTTTGTATGTTTAGTGTCTTGGCTCTCACTCCCTGGTGGTGTGAGCTCTGGGTCTCTGCTTCTCGTGGAAGGCTCCCCTCCAACCACCAGCAGGGACAAGCATCTTTGTCAGCTCCCTGGGCTGGTAGATGGAGTTTTTTAACCATTCTTTCGTCAGGTTCATAAGTTCCCCAGGCGTTATGCAAGCCCAAGGCTCTGTCTGGTCCCTGCAGGGCATGCAGACCCAAGCCCTGAAGGTCTCTTTTCTACCCCTCCCACTCTGCCAGAGCTGCTGCATCAGTTCTCGTGCTTCCTGCTCTGAACTTGGTCCTTTCTTCACTTCTGATTCCTGTGGGTTTCCATTTCTTTCTTATGAGCTCAGCCTAACATTTAATCCGATATGTCGGTGTGTTTTTAGCAGGAAGGGTTCCACGTTAGCGAATCTGCTGTTGGTCAGATGTGGAAGTTGACAGATGGTTTTAAAGAAAAGACCTCATTGTGCATGAGGACAGAGGCTCAGAGAAGCCATGTGACATGCCCAGGCTCTCACCAGAGCATCTGCCGTGTTGTTTTGGAACACTGTGACTGTGATTTTAACACTGAGGATATACATGTCTTCTAGGACATCACCCTGAAGATACAGTTTTTGAGGCTTCTCCAGAGTTTCAGTGACCACCATGAGTAAGTATGAGTGCACCCCTGGAAGGAGAGTCGTTGGGTCATCTCCCAAAGACCGCTTCTCTCCTTGTCCCGTCACTGACCTCAGCTCAGGAGGACCTGGGAGCTGGTGCAAGCCCACTGTCACCTCAGTGTCACCAAGTGGGGCCAGCACTTCCATTTATCCAGCCCTTCCTTCATGCCAGGCACTGTGCTGAGCTCCTTCACCCTCACAGCCACCCTGGGAAGCAAATACAGACATTGTTGGCCCTTTATTACCCTTGGAGTCAGTACATCTCAACCCTCTGTCCCTCTGAGCCAGGAGCAGACAGATGAGATGGTCACAGGGGCTGCGCAGGAACCTCAGATGGGCAGAGGGGGTTGAGTGTTTGCTTATTGAACAGATGGGTTATTCTTCACCTCCACAAGGAAATGTGCCCTCTCCCATTTTTCTTGAAACACATTTTGCCCTCTAATTTTTTATTTTTCAACCTTCAGTAGAAAACGTATAAGAAAACAATTCTGCTCTAAGGAAAACAATGCAGGGGAAGGATGAATGGCAGCCAGACCTTGACCTTGATTTTGGGAGACAGTGAATGTGGTGGGGACTTTGGTGATCTGGAACACACAGGTAGCCGTGCTTACCCCGCCAGCTGTTAGTGTGCCAGAAACTGGGCCTGCTGTTGAATGGCTTCTGGTTTTGTCCCCTCAAGAAAAACCAAAAATTAAGATTTATGTATGAAAAGTTGATTTTTAAATATTATCTCCAATTCTATTAAAACATTGTATGAACTAACAGATTATGCCTGAGGACAAATGTGGTCCACGGGCCTCTATTTTGCAACTTCCATCTTTATCATGTGTTACCATCCTCTTTAAGAGAGGTTCTCTGTCTCAAGGACATAGAGGGGCACCAGGAAGTATGTGAGTCCCCTGAAAAATGGTACCAATATGTTATGAAGGTGCACATTTTTTTTCTGAGGAAATGTGTCTATTGCTTTCATCAGACTCTTAAATCTGAGTACTTCTGTGTGCCAGGCGCTGTGCTAGACTCTGGGGAATACAGTGCTGATGAGTGAAAACAGCCATAGCTCTGCTTTGTGAAGGTTGTAGTCTGGGATGAGAGACAGTAGTCAGAGGATCACACCATTGAATGTATATTGACAAAGAGATAGTGTTTGGGAGGAAAGAAGCATTTGGCAAGGGTCCTGACCTGGCTGGAGGATAGTCAGGGAGCTCTTCCTATAGAAGTAACAAGTCAGCTGAGACCTGAAGGGTCAGTAGTGGTTAATTGGGTGGGAAGGGAGAATGTTCTAGCCAGAGCCACAGCATGTGTAGAGGTCTGTGCAGGAGGGAGCATGGGGTGTTGAAGCAGACCAGTGTGACCAGATACTGTGAGTGTTGGGGCTTGGCTCAGCTTGAGGCTGGAAAGATAGCTGGTGGCCCAGCCATGCAAGGCCTTGTGGCTTATGTTCAGGGGCTTGAGTTTTATTTATTCTATAAGCAGTGTGAAGCTGTGGAAATGCTTTAAACGGCTGTGACATGATCAGATTCCCATTTTTTGAAGATCATTCTGGGTGCTGTGTGAGGAATTGATTTCTTGTGGGGAGACTGTCTTTATGGTCTCTTTCAGATTGCTCGTAGGGTACTGATGCTGGGGCAGCCCACATGACTTGGGTGGTGACAGGCCTGGATGTGAGGAGGGGGTATCACAGAGGCCTCTGGCCTGTGTAACTGAGTGCATCCTGGCGGGAATGCTGAACTAGCACCAGGCTTGAGGAGTAAAACAGTGAGTTTGATTTAGACTTGTTGAGTTGGAGGTGCCTTTGAGAAATCAAATAGAAATGTTCAGTAGGAAAAATAAAGGCCTGGAGATGCTGGAAGGGACCTTGTTTGTGAATGTGAGCGGCAGAGGGGTGGGTGTTGGGGCCAAAGAGAGACTCAGATAGTCTGAGAGCCCACGGCGCGGAATACCACTCAGGAGTACAAGATATTGGAGGAAGGCACTGGTAGATTCTCAGATTCTTCTTCTCCACAGAAATGAGCAGGGGGCTCCCTGCAGTAGCACAGTGCTGACACCGCAACCCCTGTTCCAGCCCTTTACTCCTGCACCCTATTTGTTTCAGGAATAAGTACCTGCTACTCAACAACCAGGAGCTGAATGAACTCAGTGCCATCTCTCTCAAGGCCAACATCCCCGAGGTGGAAGCCGTCCTCAACACTGACAGGTGAGCGTGGGCGGGATGCCCTGGGGCTCCCAGATGGGCGCACAAGGCAGGTGCAGTTGTGCTTTCTCACTCACATGTAGCCGCTGTGTCCCGAGGGCTGGCAACACCACCTATGTTATCTCACTGGAGCCTCCCAGCAGTCTGAGGCGGCTTTCCGACAGGTCACCTGCAGAGGTTACCTGTGCTCTGGCCCCTCCCCTTTGTCACTCACGTGCCCAAGGCCCCTTTGCTGATGTGTTCGCTGAGCAGGACAAAGAAGCAGGCCCCCCACCCTCTGCCAAGAGTTAAGTCCCATTTTCTGAATGCTGGACTCCGTGCCCAGCACGTACCTGGGCCATGTTTGCCTTATCTTCTGGAGCAGAGTTGGAGGGGCTCCATCCAAAGCAACAAGAGCCAGGATTTCCCAACCTTGCAGCAGAACTCCATGTTCAAATGAAATTGGACACAGTTCCACCCTCATGTCTGTAGTGGATAAAAGTATAGCTGCTCTACTGGAAGAGGGAGTTTCAGGGCCCAGAACCCCATGCTGGGACATGAGTCGCTTCCTCATCTACTGCCTTTGCTTTACGGGCCACAAAGCTGAGGCCTAGAGGCATGGGTACTTGTCTAAGGCCCAGCTGGAGCTGAACCTGAGTCCCAGGCTCTCTGCCTCACCCCATTGGCACTGACTTTGCCCCATCTGGCAGGCTGTGTCATGGCCTGTTTCAAACCCACTTTTGGTTTAAACAGTCGTCCCTCCAGCAGCTCGGAGCCCTGTCTAACTTGTGGTTTTGGCCTCTGATCACTTGCCATGGGTCAGGGAAGGGCAAGCTGGCCTGAGATGTGGTGTGAATGTGCCTGGCTCTTTGGTTCTGACTGCAGGCGTCCTCAGGCTGCTCTGGACCCAGGTAGAGCAGGGGGCCGTCCTGCAGACTTGTTCTTTTAACCCTCCTAAGCCGGCAGAGTGACCCAGCACCAGGGGTCCAAGACAGCAGTCCTTTGGCCAAGTGGAACTTGGTCCCTATCAGCCCCTCAGGTCTGCCACCAATTTCCCTGTCTTTTATTTCAGGAGTTTGGTGTGTGATGGGAAGAGGGGCTTATTAACTCGCCTGCTGCAGGTCATGAAGAAGGAGCCAGCCGAGTCATCTTTTAGGTGGGTTTAGGCATAGGTACCTGCCACTGTGAGGGGTCCAGAGCCAAGGGTTTCTCAAGTGGTTAGCAGTGCTTCCTTTAATAACCAGCTTCCACCTCTGAAGTCTGGACACTGGGAGGGAGAAGGGACTTTGACTGCCCTCTTGCCCTTGGGTTGGCTCAGCAAGCATGTATTTGCTTCTGCTACAGAGCACCATTGTATTTCAGGAGTTGACCAAGCAGTTACCAAGCACTTACTCTGTGCTGGACAGGTGGAAGAGAAACAGGAAGCAGTCCCTGCCCACATGGAGTTTCCTGGGTTGTGGGAAACGGGCTTGAAAAAACAAAACAAAACAACTGTTTCAGTGCAGTGTGGAAAGGAATAGAGCCAGGATCTTCCCCGGGAGCTATGGGAGCAAAGAAAAGCCCTTTCCCCTGCAGGGGCTGTCGGGGCCTGGGCGTGGACAGGGATAGCTTCTCAGAGATCCTTAGACGTACCTAAGATGAGTCTTCAAGGATCATGAGTAGGTTAGTGAGTGGGTAAGAGGAATTTCACCAGGGCTGGGGTGTGCGCTGTCGGTAGGCTCTAGGCCCAGATGTGCCCCTGTCAACTCAGCCTGCCTTGCCAGAATGCCCCCTCATGGCCCTCTGGGGCCACTCAGTTAATACCAGCCACCTCTTCTCGAGGACAGCCCATCAGCGGTGAGGTCGGGGTCCCTCACACATTCCTTCCCCTCTCTTCCATGCCCTCTCTGTTTGAAAGGGCAAAGCCTAGAGTGTTTTGCCGTGTGAGTCTAGACACCACTTCTCCCTGGCACAACCTCCTCCAGACAGAACCAAGTAGAAGATGCTGGGCTGTCAGCTCTGTGAGGATGGGGACTCTGTCTTGCTCACTGCCTTGTACCCGATGGCTAGTCTGATGCCTAACGTTCAGTAAATGTCCGTTGAGTAAATAAAAAGGCAGCAAATATCTCCCAACCCCTTGGGGAATGAGCATGGGCCAGAAGAAGGCAGCCTAAGCTGCCTGGGCCAGGGGTCAACATTTGGGTCGTAGGTTTTGGCAAGCTCGGGCTGTGGAGAGTTTCCTCCGAGGGACCACCTCCTATGCAGACCAGATGTTCCTGCTGAAGCGAGGCCTTTTGGAGGTAATGGCCTGAGGAACCAGGGTACCGGGTGTTCCATTCTCCCCCCATCCCCACATAGCTTTCCTGCTTTGAGACCTAAACAGTTTGTCGGGGGCATACCAATCTCTTGATTTTAAAATGCCAGTGCAGACTGCCCTAATTTTGACCTTGGGTTTCCAACTGTGGGTTCCTCAGGGGGCTTAAAGGGTGATTGGGGGACCTGGGAGGGTGGCCATGGAAGAAGGTTAGCGTGTTAAGTAACCCAGCAAGGCCTTTTGACCCTGAGGATGTTTTGATTCTGACTAAACGTTAATGGCCCTTTATTGAATAATGACCCCCAGAAAAAGTAAAATTTACCGAAGGTGGCCAAAACTGTAATTGGTTAAGAAAAAAAAAATTGATACAGGCAAGAAAGAGACCCATGAAACAAATCTTTTGTAAAATTCATAAGGAAAAAAATCAAATCAACGGAATCAGGAAAATGAAACTGGGAAATGTTGGAAACAGTTTAACTGTTGTAGGAAACTTTATCAAGGAGTTAAATTGGCTTAATATTCTTGATAATAATTTATTGATTTTGGTATAAACTTTATTTAAACAATTTCATAAACACAAAAGCAAACCATAGGGTCAAAATGTGTCCTGTACCCTTAAAATTTGTTCTTCATTTACCTGAATGGCCTCAGTGCTCAGGCAGCAGCAGATGTTTACATCTGGAAGAGTCACCCCTCACCTGGGAGCTGGAGAGCCCTGGCCATCTTGTGACCGCAGAGCAGGTCATAGGCTTCAGCCATGAGTGCTGGGCAAGCTAGAGAAGCCGTAGCTTCATACCCCAACCTGTCCCCCACCTCCCAGCCTGAAGTGGCACAGGCCTGGCCCTGCTCTTAGAGCCAAAAGCATCTTCAGACAAGAAGCTAGACAGGGGAGCAGGTTCAAATGACCTGGATGCTTGCTGGAAGCAGATATGGTGTGGTCTGCGTACATGCCTGCCCTGGGGGGCAACTTAGATGAGTGTGGCCTAGGGGCAGCAGCCCCCTCTGCTGTTGGCCCCAGGGCCCAGCAGCATTCATGGTGTCACCCTGTCCTCTCCCTACCCCAGCACATATTGTACTGCATTGTGGACAGCGAGTGCAAGTCAAGGGATGTGCTCCAGAGTTACTTTGATCTCCTGGGGGAGCTGATGAAGTTCAACGTTGATGCATTCAAGAGATTCAATAAATACATCAACACTGATGCAAAGGTAAGACTAACCTAGAGCTCCATGGGGTTTGCTGGATTGTTTAAAAGTCACCTTGGAGCCCTGGTCCTGGCCGGTCTTCAGGTGCTGGCTTTCAGTTGGAGAATACTGGGGAGTCAGTGGCCAGTAGACGTCTTCAGCAGACGTTCATTAGACCTACTCTGTGCCAGGCAGTGTGCCAGTAAGTGTTCAGTAAACACTGGGAAGACAGAGTTGCTTGTGGGGAGGGGCAAGGGTGGGAGGGATAGAATGTGAAAACGGTTGAGGCGGTGTGGTGGGGGCCACGATGGGAGCCCCAGGAAGGAGGGAGGTACCAGGTCTGGTATGGTAGTCAGGCTCACGGATGAACATGACAGAAACCCAGCTCAGACTAGTTGAAGTAAAATAGAGGAGTCCAGCACCCTCCAGCGCAGAAACACTTCATGAGGTGTCCGAAGATCTGGGTCCAGCTTCTGGTTGTGCTCCTTAGTAGCTGGGTGGTGAGGGCATGTCACTTACCTTTCTGAGCCTCATTCTTCCTATCTGGAAAAGAACAGGGCAGGGGAGAAGATCTCTAATGCCCCTTGCAGGGACCTGCCTACTTGGGGCATGCCTGTCTCCAGCCAGCAGACTACCGCCTCGCATTTCAGCTTAGTCTCTGCTCCAGTTCCAGGTGTTCCTGAAGCAGATCAACAGCTCGCTGGTCGACTCCAACATGCTGGTGCGCTGCGTCACTCTGTCATTGGACCGATTTGAAAACCAGGTAGACATGAAAGGTAAGAAGAAACTAGGGTGCTGGGGTGAATCAGTCTGTCAGCACTGATGCCCAACAACCAGCCCTCTAGCAAGGAGCCAGAAAAGACTGGACAGAGCTGTGCTCAGCACCCAAGTGGTCAGGGGTCAGGGCGCGCACACTGTGGTGCCAGCCATGGGCACGGATGCATGTGAGGCAGGACCAGTTGTGTAGGGACTCTGGAAAACTGTCTAAACTTTCTTTCATTGTTCTTTTTTCAATTTAATGTTGTCCTTTTTTCCTGCTAATGGAAACTTTGCTGTACACAATATAGATAAACGGGTCTGGAGCGGCTGGGAGATTGAGGGGTGGTGAGGGCTTTCAGAAAGAGGTGGTCTCTTAGCATGATTCTGAAGGAAAAAGTGGTGGTGCATTCTGGGTGGAGGGCTCTAATGAGGACACGGCTTAGCTTGGGTGACAGAACAGCTGGAGATTATTTGTTCCTACTGCAGCCAACTTTAGTTGTTTTGACAGTGAGGGGCTCCCAAGAGAGTCAGGACCCAAAGAGGGCTTGACTGGCGCCTTGTGTGGCCAGGCCGCTGAGCTTCCAAGCCTGCCGCTCACAACTCTGCCTCTCTGTTTCCAGTGGCCGAGGTCCTGTCTGAGTGCCGCCTGCTTGCCTACATATCCCAGGTACCCACACAGATGTCCTTCCTCTTCCGCCTCATCAACATCATCCACGTGCAGACACTGACCCAGGTGAGGGCCTTGGCCGACATGCAAGTGGGAAAGGCAGATGGAAACAAGTTCCTAGTCCTGGAGCCTGAAAGGGTTTATATCTCCCGCCCCACCCAAGAAGTGGGTCTCCTGAGACCATCTCTGGCTCCTAGCAAACCATCCCAGCTGTTCTAAGGACTTTGCCCAGTAAGCATTTGACATGTAGAGAGGAATCAGTGCCCCGTTTTATAGAGGGGCCCAAGGAAGAGTAGCAAGTCTGGGGTCACAGACTGAACTGAGCAGAGTTGAGATTGGCACTGAGTTCTTCCGACTCCCAGGCCAGTGCTCTTTCCCACCCCTCCTGCTGTGTGGGGCTTTGGAATCAGGGGTTGACTCCCAGCTCCCTCACTAAATAGCTGTGCAGCCTCCCCTTCTCCACACTTAAATGGGAGTGATACAATGCCTCTCCTCGGTTGTTCTTTTGTGCCTTCATCTAATAAACATGTATTGAGGCCGTGGGCTAGGCCCTGTGCTGGGGATGCAGGGTGAACAAGAGGCCGAGGCTCTGCCCTCCTGGTGTCACAATCTAGTGCTGAATGAATGTTACAAACTGAGATAAGTGCATCTAACCTGTGCACCCAGTCCTGCCTGGGGGATCCAGGCTTCCAGGAAAAAGTGACACCAGAGCTGAGACCTGGAGGAGTGGATGCTATCTAGACAAAGGTGGTTCTTGGCGGGGTGAGGATGTGGTTTGGGTGTGAGTACAGAACAGAAGGTGCTTGTGCAGGAAGGGCTGCTGGTGCTGCTGCCATCACTCCTCCCCACAGCCCTGCCTGAGGCTCATGCAGGGCAGCTCAGGGCTCAGCCCGTGGACGCTGCCAGGGCCTGCCTGGTGTGGGCCTGGGATGACCCTGCTCCCTGTCCAGTGGCTCCCCAGGTTCACCGAGGGCTGTTGGGGCTACTGGTTTGTGCCTCACTCGGCTGACCTGGGGCCTTGCAGGAGAACGTCAGCTGCCTCAACACCAGCCTGGTGATTCTGATGCTGGCCCGACGGAAAGAGCGGTTGCCCCTGTACCTGCGGCTGCTGCAGCGGATGGAACACAGCAAGAAGTACCCGGGCTTCCTGCTCAACAATTTCCACCACCTGCTGCGCTTTTGGCAGCAGCATTACCTGCACAAGGACAAGGACAGCACCTGCCTGGAGAACGTGAGTACCCTGCCCCCTTGGTCAGGCATGCAGGCCTAGTCCCTCAGGGGCGTCTTGGGTGCATGGGGCCTGTGGCACAGGTGACTCACGGTCCCTTTACCAAGGCCCTCCCCACGGGGTGCCGGGCTTAACCTGGGTCCTCCAGGCGCCCCCCAACCCCTCTCTCTTTGCCCAGAGCTCCTGTATCAGCTTCTCATACTGGAAGGAGACAGTGTCCATCCTGTTGAACCCAGACCGCCAGTCACCCTCTGCCCTTGTCAGCTACATCGAGGAGCCCTACATGGACATAGACAGAGACTTCGCTGAGGAGTGACCTTGGCCAGGCCTCAGAAACTGCTGGGCCAGGGCCAGTGCGGGTGAGCGTGGATACGCATGCCACGCGCCCTGCCCTGCTCCCGTCCCTCCCCTGCCTCCCTGCTGCTCTCTGCCTGCCCCAGGTCTTCAGGTACAGGCTTGGTGGGACGGAGTGTCCTAGAAGCCCTCGGGCCTGAGGGCCCAGTCGTTGGGGAACCTCAGTTCCTTCAGGACCCTTGCGTTGAGGACAAGGGCACTATGCCCACCCTTCCTTCAGAACCCGGGGGCCCTGGCCCACCCAGAGGTGAGGGGGCTTTAGAAACAGCTCTGTTTGAGCTCCTGCCCTGCCGCTCAGGTGTCAGTCCCGGGGTGGGGAGGGAGATGGGTACCCTCCCCCGATCTGTGAGCCAAGCTTCCCCTGGCCCTGGCCTTTGGACCCAGGTGAAGGCTTCTGAGCCCTGGGCAGGGGTGGGGGAAAAGAGAATGCCACTTTCCCCCCATCTGTCCTGCCCTCCCACCCTTATTTTCCTTTACCCCTCTGGTTCTGTTTGTTTGCTCATTGACGGCTGTGTTCATCCCAGGGGTTTCCCCCCAGAAGTGAGGGGGGGCCCTTCTCTCCATCCCTTGGGGCATGGGGTGGCTATGCCCTACCCCAGGGTGGTGTCTCCTGCCTGAGCCCAAATACACAGGAGTCTGCCTGTCTGGAGCACACCCTCGGCCCCTCCTTGTGTTGCCAATTTATTAACAGCAAATAAACTGATTAAATGGAGACTATTAAAGAACTTTATTTTAAATGACTGATGTGGACCTGACTTTTGTCCATGGGACCAGGACCAGTGTGCCTCCCTCCCCATCCCATCCTGAACCCTAAAGGAGGAGAAGGAAGCCAGTTGGAGCTGCAGGTGTGGCGTTTATTCAGGGTATGCCAGGGCTTGAGGGGGGCTGAGGGTCAGCAGAGGGGGATGAAGAAGACACAGCAGACGTCGCTCTTCAGCACCCAGGGGCTGGGGCTCAGCTGTCACTCCTTGTGCTAAGGGGAAAGGAATGGCTGAGTGAGCTGCATTGCATGCCCACCCCACCCTCCGCAGAGGGCAGGGTGCTGATCCACATCTGCCACTCACCTTGGGGCCCAGGGCATCCCGGGTCCGTGCCCGCAGCTTGTTGGCCTGGGTTTCTGCCATGTCTGCCCGCTCCTCTGCATCATCCAACTCGTGCTGGGCCTTGCGATACTTGGCCAGGTTAGTGTTGGCCTGCTGTTCCTGTGGGCACAGCAGGGCCTCAGTTTACCCTTTGGTAACTAAGATGGTCATTCTTGTCCCTGCCCATGCCCAGAAGGGGGCTGGCTTCTGGCTCTTCAACTCTGCTCCTAATACCACTGCCTGTGGCCATTCCCCTCCTCGCCAGCACACACGGCTGGAAAGAGGAGGTTGAGACACTTCGTTCCAGAGGTGACCCTGTGCCAGACCTGACCCAGCAGAAGATGTCCCCTGTCCCAGCAATAGGAAGACGCATGAGGTCCATTCAGATACACAGAGCCAGGTCTAGCCTCTTTCCACTGGGGCAGTGGGATCCCTGAGCTGGGAGGATAGAGCTGCTTCCATTTTGGGGGATCCCTGCATACACGAAAAGTCAATGCTGGCGAAACCACAGCCCAGAGATGGAGGGGGGCTGACTGCTGGCCACCTGCCCTGGGACCCTGGGTTGCTGGAACCAGCAGCTGAAGTTG
The DNA here is from genome assembly GCF_000243295.1 of Trichechus manatus latirostris. Taxonomy (NCBI): domain Eukaryota; kingdom Metazoa; phylum Chordata; class Mammalia; order Sirenia; family Trichechidae; genus Trichechus; species Trichechus manatus. The sequence continues at coordinate 29,050,102 of NW_004443944.1, forward strand.
GGTTACCACAGGAATCTTGACCAAGACTTGGTCCCAGATGCACAGACCCCACTGCTCACCGCCTCCTCAAACTGTCGCTTGTAGCTCTTGACCTTGCTCTGCAGCTTGTCTACCAGGTCCTGCATGCGAGCCAGGTTCTTCCTGTCCTCTTCAGCCTAAGCAGCAAAGGGGACTCAGATCTGGCCTGGAGGTGGCCACCCCTCGAGGTGGACCCCTTTACCTACCTGGTACGCAAGCTCCTTGACCCGACGTTCATGTTTCCGCACCCCTTTGAGGGCCTCTGCGTGCTGCTTCTGCTCTGTGTCCAGCTCAGCCTCCAGCTCCCGCACCTGTGGGCAGCAGGGGATTGGGCCTGATGCCCCAAGCCTGCCCTCACGCTGGCCTGGCCTGCCCAGGGGAGGGGCTGGGAGGGCCGCACGCACCTTGGCCTCCAGCTTCTGCACCTGTTTCTTCCCACCACGGAGGGCAGCTTGTTCTGCTTCCTCAAGCCGAGCCTGCAGCTCCCGAGCTGTCTGCTCCAGGGTCTTCTTCATGCGGTCCAGGTGTGCACTCGTGTCCTGCTCCTTCTTCAGCTCCTCGGCCATCATGGCCGCCTGTGGGGGAGGAGGTGGTGTCGTCAGGAGGTGACCAGTCCCTGTGGAAATCCCTTTGGGCTCAGCCCTGGGTCCCCCACAGCCCCGGCCCAGCCTCACATCAGTGATAGCCTTTTTGGCCTTCTCCTCGGCCTCCCGCCTCTCCTGGGCAGCCTCCTCCACCTCCCCGCTCAGCTGGGCCAAATCCACCTCTAGCTTCTTTTTCTGGTTCAGGAGGCCTGTGTTCTGGGAGGAAGTAGAGCCTCTCAGCTGACCAGCAGGCCTCCACCCCACGCACCCATGTATCCCGTGTCCCCACCTGCGAATGCAGAAGGTTGAGGCGCTCAGTGGCCTCCAACAGCTCCTGTTCTGCCAGCCGCCGGCTGCGCTCCCCCTGCTCCAGGGCAGCACGCAGCTCCTCCAGCTCCGCCACCAGCAGTGCAGCCCTGCGCTCCAGGGCCTGCGCCTGCTCCCGGAACTCAGCCACCAGCCGCTGCTCCTCATCCCGCCCCGCCTGCTCCTCCTTGAGCTGGGCCTGCAGCAGCCGCATGGCTGCCTGTGCCTCCATGGCCTGCCGGGTGGCATGGCCCAGCTGCAGCTCCAGATCATTGAGATCACCCTCCATCTTCTTCTTGAGCCGCAGGGCCTCGTTTCGGGCCCGTGTCTCTGCATCCAGGGAGGCCTGCAGGGACTCCACTGCCCGCTGGTGGTTGCGCCTGTGGGAGGAAGGGGAGGCCTTGGCCTTCGGGAAGGGGGTGGGCACGGACATACCTTCCATTACAAATACCCAGAGGATGCTGGAGCCATGAACTCAGGAATAAGTGTCCCATCCCTCCTGGTTTAAAGCCCCTTGCCTTGCCCAGTCAGAGCAAGTTTATGGGCAACAAGAGTGAAGCTCAGGAGCAGACACTCACGGACTGGCTGTACCCCCACTTGGCTGGGCATATCCTTTAACCTCTCTGAGATTCACCTCTAAGACTTGGCCAGTAATCCCTAGCTGAGAAAGTACTCGGAGGAAAAACCGGATGTAGGGGCTTAGCAAACACTGGTGGCCTTCTTTCCTCACAGGTGGTTGGAGTGGGAGGAGCTGTTATCCCAGGAGGAGGGGTGAACTCTTGGGTTGGCCCCAGTCCTCGTACCTGAGGTTAGTGCCCTCCTCATCTTTCTCTGCCAACTTCCGGTCCACTTCAGCCTTGACCTGGGATAGCTCCAGCTGGATCCGGAGAGTCTTGGTCTCCTCCAGCTCCAGAGCCCCCTAGGGACACAGTTGGCAATATGGTAGTGGGGGCTGGGAGCATGTGTGAAGGGAAGGGGGAGGCCAGGGGATTAGGGGGCCAATGTCTGTCCCACCCCTGCGGCCAGCCCCTGACCTCAGCCTCCTCCAGTGCAGCCTGGAGCTCGCTCTTCTCCCCTTCCAGCGCCTTCTTGGTTTTCTCCAGCTCCTGGATGCTCTTCCCACTGAGGCTGACGTGATCTGTGAGGTCACTGATCTCCTCTGTAGAATGGACAGGCACTAAGTGGCCTGCCCCATGGCTCGTGCCCCAGCCCAGGTCACCTGGTTCACACCTAATTCCAGGGTGATCCCACTAATTTTAGGCAAGCTCCTCGAGCCCCTGTGTGACTGATTCTAAAGTGGCTCCAGACCCCAAGGCGACCTCTGACCCAGAGCAGCTCCCTGGCCCTGGGGCAGGCCATACCCTGCAGGTTCTTGTTCTCCCGCTTGAGCGTCTCCAGGGCCTCGAGAGCCTCCTCGTGGCTGTGCCGCAGCCGGAAGAGCTCCGTGCCCAGGCTGCGGGCCCCCCTCTGGGCCTCCTCCAGCTCCCGCTGTGTCTCCTCTTCCTGCCGCCGCCGCTCCTCAAGGGCCCGCTCCAAGTGCCGCTGCTTCTTGTCCAGTGCGGCCGCTGCTGAGGTCGCCCGCTCCAGCTCCAGGGTCACATCCTCCGACTCCGTCTGCAGTCGCAGCTTGGCCTTCTCCAGCGACGAGCATTTGGCATGCGCAGCCTCTACACCCTCCTCTGCTTCCTGCAGCCGCAGGGCCAGCTTCTTTCTGTTCACAGGATCAGACAGGGTAGGGACCCCAACAGGGCTCAGGGGAAATCCAATTTGTATCAAAAACATTAGCACAGGGCTCGGCAAACTTTTTCTGTCAAGGGCCAGACCTTAAATATTCCAGGCTTTGCAGGCCATATAGTGTCTGTCACATCTACTCAATTCTGCCAGGACAGTGTCAAATCAGCCACAATACGTAAATAAACAAGGGTGGCTATATTCCAGTAAAACCTATTTACAAAAAAAAAGGTGGTGGTGGCAGGCTAGACTTGGCCCATAGGCCGCAGTTGCTGACCCCTGTGCTATCCCTAGAGCCTTTCCAATTGACTGCTCTCATTTCGTACAACAGCTGTAGACAGCGGGCGAGGGGTGGATGGGAAGGAACCTGCATAGACTAAGGACTGAGCGGGCAGAATCATCTGATTGGAAAAGGGCAATACCAGTGAACTGCGACATCGTTATCTGTGTTTCTGACTGGGGGAGATTCCGAGCACTGAAACTTAAGGACTTTCCTAGACCCTTGGACAATCAGGACCATCTCAGGAAAGAAGCCATTTTACATTATCCATATTGTACGTGAGAAAGAGTAAAAGTTTCTCATTGGCAGAAAATAGGGTATAGGTGGGACAGTGCAGATTTGAGAGGAAGGAGACCATTCCAGGGTTCTTCCTCCAATGGCAGGCACATCCTTGTTTTCTGAAGGGTTTGGTTTCCTGGCAGAAAGGCCTCCTGGAAGGGGGATGAGGCCTCAGAGGTGCAGGCGTCACCTCACATAGAGATGGCCGGGCAGGCACTCACTTGGCCTCCTCCAGCTCCTCGGTCCTCTGGATGGCGTCGGCCTCATACTTGCTCCTCCACTGGGCCACCTCAGCATTGGCCTTGGACAGCAGCCGCTGCAGCTCGGCCTGGGCCTCGGCCTCCTCCTCGTGCTGCTCCCGCAGTAGCTCACAGTCATGCCGCAAAGCCTGCACGGCGTGGGCCAGCGCACTCTTGGCCTACAGGGACACCACAACCTCAGCATCGGGCCAGCGGCCCTGCTGCCCACCCGCCCACTCTATGGTAGCCCGTATCCAGCCCACCTTGTTCTCCTCCTCCAGCTGCCTCCGTAGCTCCTCCAGGCTCTGAGTGGCAGAGGTCTTCCCACGGCTCAGCTGGCTAATCAGAGACTCCTTCTCCTCGAGCAGGCGGCTCAGCTCCCCTGCAGGCCAAAGGGCGAGAGAGCAGGTCAGGCAGGCTAGGGGCAACAGCAAGGTCGCGGTATGGCCCAACCGAGTCCCTGGGCCCTCACCATTCTCTGTTTGCAGCCGCCCGCGCTGGGTGCTTGCGTCTACCAGCTGCCGCTGCAGCTCCTCCACCTTAATCTTGGCCTCACTTAGCTGATCCTCATAAGTCCGGCACAGCTTCTCTGCATTGGCCTGGGACCCAGGGTCAGGTGTCAAGACAAGTTCATGAATCAGAGGGCAGGATGCGGGGCTGTCACTCGGAGACTGGGATCTGGGGTGAGGAGCTAGAAGGCTAGATACAGGCCCAGAAATCAAAGAGACTGGAGCTCCAGGTTCAGGGTCAGGGATTCTACTGCTGGGCTCATAGCTTAACAGGTGGGCATCAAGAGTAAGAGGGCTGGACTATCCCAAGGCCACTGGCTCAGGGAATAGGATACTAGAGTTTGGAGTCAGTTCAAGACTGAGGACAGTGGTCAGAGGTCAGCTGTCAGGAATGGGTGGTACAAAGGTCAAGGCTAGATACTAGAGAGGTCAGGTCATGAAGAGTCGGGAAGGATCATGTTTAGGTCAACAAAGGAATGGGGTCAGATCAGGGGTCAAGAGCTGGGTCAAGGTTCAAGACTGGAATTGGATGCTGGGTCAGAAATGATCTGGAGTCAGGAAACAGGGTTTAGAAGTCAGGGAATAGGGTTTAGGAGTCAGGCTTTGAGGTCAGGACTGGTGTTGGGGCTGGGTGCCAGTATAATGGGTCAGGATCAGGTTCAGAGTCAGGACTGTGTGGGATCAGGATTAGGGATCAGGGGTGGTCAGAAGTCAGAGATTGGGGTCAGCTGCTAGAGTCAGGATGGGCATGGGTCAAAGTTAGGGATCAGGATTGGATGCTGGAGTCAGGGCTGATATAGGGTCAGGGGTCAGAGGTCCAGGTCTGGAAGGAGGCAGATACCTTGCCACGGGCCAGAGTCTCCACATTGGCACCCAGATCATCCACCTCCATGCGGAGCTCGCTCTTTTCCTTTTCCAGCTTCTGTCGCACACGCTGCAGACTGTCCACCTGCTCGCCCAGCTCAGCAGCACTCTCTGCCTGCTTGCGCCGCAGGGCAGCCACTGTGGCCTCGTGCCGCAGTGCCGCCTCCTCCAGTTCCCGCCGCAGCCGCCCCAGCTCTGCCTCGCGCTTGCGGCAACCCTCACGCTGCCCCGCGGATGCGCCGCCAGCCTCCTCCAGCCGCTCACTCAGCTCCTCCAGCTCCCGGGCTGCCTCTGCTCGCTGCTTCTCCACACGGGCCCGAGCCGCCCGCTCTGCCTCCAGCTCCTCTTCCAGCTCCTCTGCCCGAGCCTGGGACGGGCGGATGGGCAGATGGGTGGGCAGCCGTTCCCCTCCGTGGGCCTCTGACCCTGGTCCCTGCCCCACTCTGGGCCCCCCACACACCTGCAGCTCCTTGATCTTCTTCTGCAGCTGGGCCCCAAGGAGCTGCTCGTCCTCCACCCGCAGGTTCAGCTGACTCAACTCAGAGTCCTTCCTTGGGGTGGCAGGGTAGGCATGAGCCTGTGGCCCACCAGGTCCTAACTGCCTGAGGCCCCCAAGGTAAGCCCCCAACCCACCCAAGCACACCTTCCCTGAGGCACTCTGGGCCCCTTGGTCCAGGGAGGGCAGGACACTACCCTTTGCACGCTAGTGACTGACCCCACATCTCCCACCCCCACAGCCTCTGCAGCAACATGAAACTTCATTAGAGCCCAAGAAAGAGAATCAGGGTGCAGGCTCAGGAGCCCCCCATGTCTACTGCCCACTCCCATGCCTACTTCTTGAGCTTCTCCTCCAGCTGCTGCTTGTCCTGGGCAGTGTCTGTCACCGCCTCCTGTGTCAGCTTCAGGTCACCCTCCAACTTGCGCTTGGCCCGCTCGGCATCCATGCGCAGCTTCTTCTCCTGCTCCAGGGAGCACTCCAGCTGTGGGGCAGGGCAGGGGGGCTCAGCAGGGTCCAGGTCAGCCAATGCCCAGTGGGGCCTGCCCCACCCCACAGCCCTCAGTGTAGCCCTGACTCACGTCCTCCACCTGCTGCTCCAGCCTGAGCTTGGCCTTGGCCAACGCACTCACACGGTCCTCCTCGGTCTGCAGGTCGCCCAGGGCCTGCTGGTGAGCCTCCTGCAAGGCCTTCTTCTCTTTGGTCAGCCGGGCCACTGACTCATCCAGTGTGGCCATCTCCTCTGTCAGGTTCTTCACCTGTGCCAGGGCCAGGGGTCACCACGGGGATGTCCCTTCCCACACTCTGGTCTGACAAGCCACCAGGCTCCAGTCAACCCCTTCCAGCTATGGGACCTTCAACTAGTAGTTGAGGCTAGTTACATCACTGAATCCTCACCCCTGCCCCCAATGAGGTAAGTGCTTCTATTTAACCCCATTTGACAGATGAGGAAATTGAGGCCCACATAAAACTGTGACCTGCCCCAGGCCACACAGCTGGGGCCTGGCAAAGCCTGCAGGAGGACCTGTAGCAGCCTGGCCCCAAAGCAGCCCCAGGTCAGGCCTTTTCCCATAGCTGGCCCAGCTTATACCTTGTTCTCAGTGGCCTGCTTCTCCTTCTCAGCTTTGGCCAGTGTCAGCTCCAGGTCATCAATGTCCTTCTTGAGCTCTGTGCACTCATCTTCCAGCTTGCGCCGGCGGGCGGCCAGGTCGGCATTCACCTCCTCCTCATCCTCCAGCCGCTCATTCATTTCCTTCACCTTTGCCTCCAGCTGCACCTTGGACTTGATCAGCAAGTGGCAACGCTCCTCCGCATCTGCCAGGTTGTCCTGCTCCTGGAGGAGGATACGGGGGATGGGGCAGAGTCAAGGCAGGGTCAGGTAACCCTGCTGGAGGACCCAGGCTGGGCCCTGAGAGGACAGTTCATTTGTTTGTCCATACTCGGCTGGGCTCTGGGGACCAAGAAATGCGATGACCTGCTCTTGGACCTGAAGGAACTCAGGTGTGGAGGGACAGGCAGTAACTCAGTGGGGTGAGGGCTACAGTAGAGGAATGGACAGGGCAGTAGTGGCACCATCAAGAAGGGAATGTTAGACAGGGTGGGGGCAACGCAGACTGAGGCCCCAAAAAGGGGCTCTGGGAGAGAAGCTAATACCAGTTCTGCCTGAGCTGGGCTAGGCCTGCTGGGGGTGGGGCTCAGGAGCAGTAGGCATGCTGAGCCCCTCATGGCTGTAGGAGGGCTCCCGATGGCCTTCTCTAGGGGGACTCCGGTACTCTCTCCTATCGTTTCATCACTGCCTGGCTGCATAGCCAGCTAGTGAGTTTTGTGACCACAGGACCATCTCTGTCTTCCCGCCAATGTATCCAGAGCTAGCATGGGGCTTGGCACACAGCTAATACTCAAAAGTATTTGCTGAAAGGAGAATGGCTTTGTGGACTTGGGGAGGTTCTGGACTCTGATTATTACTGTTCCCATAAGCCTCAATCAGGGAAAGAAGCATGGGTGTGTTTTAGGGACGGCAAGGACAGTAGAGCTGGGGAGATGGGGCTTCCCTCTGCAGCTTTGGCAGGAAGCCAAGGTTGTGTAGGAGGTGACAACATGAGGATATGAGTGGGGAGGATGGAAACATGGAGGCTGGGCAGGGACAGGAGCCCACAGGCCTTGTCTCCAATGGCAAGAAGCCCCCCATGGCACCCAGAATAGGAAGAATGCTCTAGAGTACACCAGGCCCACCCCAGCCGTGGGTCTGATTGTGGTGTTTCCTCGGAGCAGCCTGGGGCATCCTGAGGTACCAGGGCACCACCCCCTTTCCCCCACTCACTGCCTGCAGCTGCAGGGCCAGGTCATTCTTTTCCTGGGTGACACTGACATGTGTCTCCTCCAGCTCCCGGCGCTTAGCCTCAGCAGCGGCCAGCGCCCCTCGCAGTCCCCGCAGCTCTGCGCGCAGGGCAGCCAGCTCCTCCTCGACCTGTGCTGAGCGCAGCAGTGGCTTCATCTTGAAAAACAGCTTCATCCATGACCAATTTTTGACGGCATTGAAGGCACGGATGTTCCACTGGATGGTGAACAGGGCGTCCCTGGGGAAGGGCGGCCATGGGTTGCCAAGCAGGCTCAGGGCTGCTGCTTTCATGGAATAGTCTGGTGTCCTGAGCGCCCGCCCGGGCTGGGCACTGCACTAGGCACTCTGTGTGCAGAATCTCACTGAACCCTGAAGTAGGCCTCATGCCCCGTGTCCTAGGTGAGGTTAGGGGAGTGGCCCGAGGTCACACAGCTAGGAGATGGTGGGGGTCTGCCTCCAGAGTGGAGCCCTGAGTGTCCTGGCGGCCTCCTCAAAGTGTCCTGGCGGCCTCCTCAAGTGTCCTGAAGACACAGGCAGTGGTTCGACCTGCAGGCTCTGTAGTCAGACTACCTGGGCTCACACCCCAGCCCCAGCCCTCGCAGCTATGAATCTCTGACTCAGACCCCCCATCTACAGAATGGAGATAATCACAGCACCTACCTCTTGGGACTGCTGTACATTAACCAAGATAATGCAAATACAGTATCCTGCCCAGAGGCTGGATCTTAACGAGTACTTAGAAAGCACTGGATACTGTTATTACTACTCTGGGCCATAGTCCCGGATGGCCTCGAGAGGACAGGCAAGTACTCTCACCCCAATCTTTGAGGCAAGGAAATGGAGGCTAGGGGCTGGGAGGACACAGAACAAAAGAACCTTGTCCCTTCAGACACCCTAACCAGCCACGGGGGATAATCAGACCCATGGGCCAGTGTGACAGGGTTTGGAGAGCCTGGTGCTCTGGAGTCAAGGACAGTGGCCGCACCCCTCCCCTGTAGTGCCCCCCCACAGACCTGCCTCCAAGCAGGCGCTGGTACTCCAGGCGCATGAGGAAGCCCCGGCTCCGCGCCTGCAGCAGTGTCAGGACCTTGGCCAGACGCTGGTCGCGAAGCTCCTCCAAGGTGCCCAGCAGTCCAGCCTTGAAGAACACCTGGAGGGGAGGGCGGGAAGTTGGTCAGGTGTGACCTCGGACCCTGGCATGACCTTGACCCACATGGGACCCCAATCGCCAGCTTAGACCCTGTCCAGTGTGACCCCTATACCCAATGTCAGCCCTAACTCTAGTGTGCCCTGACCTTGGTGTGGCCAAACTGGTACTGGGCGTGGTCAAGGTCCAGCGAGCCCAGCAGCTTCTCTGTGGCCTTCCTGCTGTCCATGAAGGTGTCATCGGGGATGGCGCTGGGGTTCAGGATGCGGTACCTGGGAGGGCAGGGAAGGGCTGGTGAGGAGAGAGCTGGGGTGGGGGTCACAGGCTTACTGAGAATGGGGAAGCCCAGGACTGAGGAGGTGGCATGGAGGTGAGATCACTGCTGGGCTCTGACAGTCTCCAGAGGGCATCACCTGCACAGGTCAGGGGCGTCACAGTGCTGGGGCATTGGGCATACGCTGCTTAAAACTCTGAATCGGGTTTAAATGCATTCAGTAGTCAAGTTCTTTAAGAGACCGCAGTTTTTACAAAAGGCATGTAGTACTTTTATAATAAAAAAGGTAAAAAAGATAAAGAAGGTAGTATAGCATACTCTCTATATATATGTATATATATAGCATATATACCAGGCCACAAACTACAAAAATATTTGAGAATTCTAATAAAAAACAGCAGGGATTCCCAGCTCTTCCATCTCGAACATGGACTCACCCACACACGTGCGTGGATAAGGCTGGCTGTGGCCACACTGTGAAGGTAAAACCCTAGAAACACAAAAGGCCCCTCCCTAGAGGACTAATTAAATAAAGCAGGGTGCAAAAGACTACGAGATATTTTATAGCATAAAAAATTGATGAAGATGCAGATTTATGCATGTTGATAAGAACAATCTCCAAGACAGACTGCTATGTGAAAAAACAAAGTCCAGAACCATATATGCGTGTGTGTCTATTAGCCTATGTTTACATGTATTTGTATGGACGTACATCTATAACGGCCTGTGTGAATGACCACAGGAACTATGGATGCTTATAGCCTGACAGAATCAAACCTATAAAGGGAAGGGGGAAGGAGCTAACAGAGTGACTGGGCATTCACTGTGTACAAGGCATTATATAAAGTTTAAAACCAAAAATCCACTGCCATCAAGTCGATTCCAACTCATAGCGACCCTATAGGACAGAGTGGAAATGCCCATAAGGTTTCTAAGGCTGTAAATCTTTACAGAAGCAGACTGCCACATCTTTCTCCTGTGGAGCGGCCGGTGGATTCGAACTGCTAACCTTTCAGTTAGCAGCCAAGTGCTTAACCACTGCACCACCAGCAGAACTGCCCCATAGGGTTTCCAAGGAGCAGCTGGTAGATTTGAACTGCCAACCTCTTGGTTAGAGCAATGACTGCACCACCAGGGCTCTAAACCAATACGAGTGGTATCCTTAAACAAGAAGAGGAGAAAAGACACAGAGCCAAACAGACAGAGGGAAAATGGCCATGTGAAGGGGGAGGCAGAGACTGGAGTTACGCTGCCACAAGCCAAGAAACATCTGGGCAACCAGAAGCTGAAAGAGAGTAGGGAGGCTCTTCTAGAGCCTTCAGAGAGAGCATGGCCCTGCTAATACCCTGAATTCAGACTTCTAGCTTCCAGAATTGAGAGAATAAATTCCTATTGTTATAAGCTATTCAGTCTGTGGTCATTTGTTTGCCCCACAGGGTTTCCAAGGCCGTAATCTTTATGGAAGCAGATTGCCACATCTTTTCCCACCCCACAGAGCAGCTGGTGGGTTCCAACCACTGACCTTTTGGTTAGCAGCCAAGCACTTTAACCACTGTGCCACCAATACACCCCCCACCCCCAAAAAAAAGCCCTGCAGTCCTCCCAGTCTTCACATCTCAGTAAATCTACCACTAACTTCCCAGTTGCTCAGGCCACAAACCTGGGAGTCACCTTTGTCTTTTCTCTCACTCCGTATCCAACTCATCAGCGAGGCCTGCTGGCTCCACCTCCAATCTTTACCACAAATCTGTTCACATCTCTCACCCCTCACTTCTCAGTCTAAGCCATCTCTCACTGGAACACCTATCTATCCTCCTCACCACTTCCCCCTCACTGACTGGAACCTACGGCTGTCTGTTTGGCTCCAAAGCGTGTGCCCTTCCTACCACCTCAGGCTGCTGCTGCCACCTGGAGTGGAGGGCAAGGGGGGAGGTGGCTGTCCTGGGCCAAGCTGGCGAAGAAGCCAGGCACTGACCGCTGCCGGAAGTCGGTGTAGAGCAGCCGGTTTGGGAATCCTTGGCGGCATATCCGGATACCCTCCAGGACCCCATTGCAGCGTAGCTGATGTAGCACCAAGAAGGCATCAATGACCCCTGGACATGGTGGGGGTTAAAGGAGAAGGTTAGGGGTCAATGGACACACCTTCACACCCCAGAGAAAGAAAAACAGTCCAGACATGGGGCTTACTGGGAGGCTGACCAGACCCTGAGAGCGGGGAAGACACAGCTTCCTAGTCTCTGCCCCATTACCTTCCCTCCAACGTTTCCCCACTCCCAGCAGTCCAGCCCTGGGGTGACTACCTGGGGTCTTGTTCTCGTTGGGAACTATGCAACGGACAAAGTGGGGTTGTGTGGCCCGCAGATTGGTCATCAGCTTGTTGAGGTTCTCCTGGGAGTGGGAAAAAGGGGGGAGAAGGTACAAAAGGGACAGAGAACCAGAATTGGACAAAGCAGTAGGTCAGAACCACTAAGGACTGGTGTGCAAGGTACCTAACTGTGCCTCTGCACTTTTGTTCCTTTTACTCTTGATCCTTATGACTTTTTGCCCTCTTCTGCTTGACTGGGTTCCTATCACCATCACCAAAGTCTTCACTCCCCCACCAAATCCATCCCTCCTGGAAGCCCCAGGGCTCCCATCCCTTGCCCTCAAGCCCTGCCCAGGCAGCATGGGGACGGGAAGCAGCACAGACTTGCTGTGATGTTCACGTGAGAGGAGTTAAACATCACTGCAAGTCTTAACGGCTACCCGCCCAGGGTGCAGGGGACAGAGCAGGGAGTGAAGGATGGACTGGAGGTTGCAAGGGTGAGGGCCCGCACAGGGGCCCAGAATGGGCCTCACCTTGTGCAGCTGGGATACCGTCTGGAATGATGCTGCCTTCTTACGCTTCTCTTTCACCCCAGACTTAGGGGGCTCGGCTAGTAGAGACAGGGGAACCGGTCACTCCAGGGACATGACTCTGTAAGCCCTGTACCAGAATGGCGATCGTGGGCCCCAGTACTCACTGGAGCAGGAGCCTGCATAGTTCTCATAGAGTGTAGCCAAGAGCCTGTTCTGTGACTTTTGGAAGATGGGGACAACTGTCTCATTCAGTGGGTCCTTGTTTTTCTCCAGCCAGCCCACGATGCTGTATGGCACCTGGCAGGGACAAGACAAGTGCTGAGCCAAGGTGAGAGAACTAGGGGAAGAAGGGAGGAGAGTGGTCGATAGCGGGGTTCCAACAGGCACCTACCACGCCCGCGTAGTGGACCACCTCAAAGTGAGCCTGGTACTTGCGCTTCTTATCAGGCCGCGGCTGCTGGAAATTGGGTGACTTCCCGGCATGGTTGTCATAGAGCTTGGCCCGGAAGCTCGCATCTGAGGCCTTGGGAAACATGCACTCCTCCTCCAGGATGGAAAGGATGCCCAGTGGCTGGGGACAGGGGACAAGATTGAAGGGCATGCAGGAGCCTTGCGGCCTCCATCAACAGGCCACCCTGGTGGAGCCTGACCCCCATTCCTCAAAGTCCCGCCCTCTGGGAGCCTTTCCAGACCCCCTACACCTCAGCCATCTCCTGAGGGATGAAGACCCAGGATCCAGTCTTATAGGAGAGAAGGTAGGTTTGCGGCTTGGCTTCCAATCCCCTTCTGCATGACTCACAGCACTGAGGTGCCCTCTTGGCTTATGAGAAGCATGCAAACTCAGACTGGCATCTCAGTGCCCATTCTCACCCCTACACCCCTGGTCCCAAACACAAATACATGCTGCAGGCAAAAAAAAAAAAAACTGAGTCCAAATCTTGGCTTCCTCGCTTATTAGCTGTGGGGCCTTTAGATCTCTCTAAGCCCCAACGTCCTAACCTGCAAAATGGGAAAATGAGTACCTTCAATGCTGATGTCTTATAACAGCAAAAAGCTGTCAACCAACTAAATGGCCAATGCTAGGAAGTTACAGAAATGCATTGTATGCAAAGCATCTGCCTTCCTCAACAGCATTCAGAACATGTTTTCAAAGAAAAAGTAGGATATGAGATGAGTCTGTGTCTATAAAAGGAAAATGGACGCCCAGAATAAAGAATTTGCAGGAAATTAACCAAAATGCTAAGGAGCCATGGTGGCGCAGTAGTTAGGTGGTTAAGTTCAGCTGCTAACTGAAAGGTAGGCAGTTGGAACCCACCATCCGCTCAATGGGACAAAGATATGGCAGTTTGCTTCCGTAAAGACTATGGCCTTGGAAACCCCATGGGGCAGTTCTACTCTGTCCTATAGGGTCACTATGCGTCGGAATCGACCTGATGGCAATCCGTTAACCAAAATGCTGAGATACAGGCCGTGGTAGAAAGGAGATAAAACTTTTTTTTTCCCCTTTACTTCAGATTTTCCAAATTTTCTTTCTTCCATTCTTTGTATAACGAGGAAATATATTTAATGTTGTTTCACAATCAAATAAGCAAACACACCCTGCCCTGCTCCCAGGGCAGTTCTGAGGACCCAATGAAATTGTGGCTGCAAAAGGGTCTTGTTACCTGCAAAACTGTGCACATCCAGGAGGGGTGTGGTAGCAGTACTGGGACGCAAACCCACACACTTGCAATGCTCACACCCTCACTGACACTCAGTCTCCAACACACCTCTTCACACACATGCACAGGTACCCCTCATGGACACACGGTCACAACCACACTCACATACACAAATTCAGTTCACTACACAATGGTGCACTTACATGCACATTCACGCATGCTTGCTCACACACAGCACTCATTCCCCCGACTCACTACACACACCTCCATGTATACACCTACACATCTCCACTCATCGCAGTGACCTTGCCCCGGGCCCCACCTTCTCGATGAGGTCAATGCAAGGCTGCAGGTCAAGGCCGAAGTCGATGAAGACCCAGTCGATACCCTCCCGCTTGTACTCCTCTTGCTCCAGCACAAACATGTGCTGGTTGAAGAACTGCTGCAGCTTCTCATTGGTGAAGTTGATACACAGCTGTTCAAAGCTGTTAAACTGCAGTAAGGAGGTGTGGGCTCAGCAGGAACATGTGTATGAGTCCACCAGGGCCCCCATCCACCCTGGGTCCTCCACCTTGGACATAACAAAACCTGAGGTTGTGGGTTTCTCTCACCTCAAAGATCTCAAAACCAGCGATGTCCAGGACCCCGATGAAGAACTGCCGGGGCAGCTTTGTGTCCAGCGTCTGGTTGATCCTCGACACCAACCACCGGAACAGCCGGTCATAGGTGGCCTTGGCCAGAGCCCCCACGGCAAACACCACCTGGAAGCACAGGAAAGCTGGGCTGTGCCTCCAGCAAGGAGAGGACCCTTTCCCATTGCCCCCATGTTGGTCCTGGCCTGCAAGCAGCTCACCTGCTCCACACTCTGGCCCTTGGTAACATACTCGTTCCCCACCCGAACCCGGGGATGCAGAAGGCCTTTGAGGAGGTCCCCACTGCTGACGCCCATCAGGTAGGCAGCCTTGTCAGCACCTGGCAGGGCACACAGGTGGGGTAAGGAAGAAGGAGGCTAAGAACGTGGGCACTTGGGAGTGCTACTGGCCTCAGCCTGGTGTTAGGAGATGGAGTTTCAGAGGGGTCAAGTTCAAGGCTCGCAAACTGTAAGCCTCAGGATGCTGAGGGTCTGGAGTTGAAGAATCAAGGGTTACAATCAGGGCCAGGTAAAACTCAGGTCAAAGGTTGCGGATAAGGGTTAGGGTTCACGGTCATGGACAGGACACTGGGATAAAAGTCAAGGTGACAGCCAGGTCAGGCCAGGGTCTCTCACTCTCGGTGCCGTCAGCCTCAGCCTGCTCCTCTCGTTGCTTCTGCTTGAACTTCATGTTGCCAAAGTGCAGGAGGGCGCCCACGATCTTGTAGCAGGCACACTTCTCATCCGTGCTGAAGCCCAGGATGCCCATGGCATGCTGTGGCGAGGAGTTCCAAGAAGTCAGGACACCTCCAGGGTTCAGCCACCCTGAATCCCCAGCCAGCTTCACCTGTCCCCACACTTAGGCAGCCTTGCTCTGCCCCCTCCCACCACACTCCGTACGTCAGTGGCAATGAGCTCCTCCCCATCATCCATGTTATCCACCGTGATGACACCCTGGCTGCAGAAGTGGTAGTCGTAGGGGTTCATGGACAGCAGCAGCATGTCTGGGGACACAGGGTGGACAAGGGATGGTCAGGCTGTGTTCAGCCAGTCATTTTTCTCCCCTAATGCCAAGATGGTGGGTCCTCAGGGCTCCAGCTCAGCAGGAGAGTCTGAGGCCCTCCCAGGACGTCTTCTGGAGTCTGAGTTTCTCATCCCCCCACCCCATCCATCCGTGGCCCCTCACCCTGCAGCTCTGGCTTCTTCCCTGAGAGGATCTGGTAGTAGACATGGTAGCCACGCTCGCCAGGCAGCTGGAAGATCACCCGCGACTTCTCCAGGAGATCTAGGAGAAGGGGAGGTACAGGTCTACGTGGATAACCTCAACAGGGGTGAGGGCCTGGGGAGGAGCTGTTGGTGAGGGGCAGGGGTATGTAGAGGTACTGTGTCAGTATGTGTTGGGAAGGGTGTCTTGCCATTGGTGTGTGTCCCTGTGTGGGAATGTGTCTGTGTGTTGCAGTGTGTACCTGTGGATATATTTATTTGTGTGCGTGCGTGCATGTGTTGGTGAATGTGTCTCCGGCCAGATGCGTCACTGGGTGTCTACGTGTGAATGTCTATGTGTGTAGGTTTTGTTTGCTCATTTATCCGAGTATGTTTTTGTTCTTTCATCCACGAAACGTGCTCCTTCCTCGAGAGCAGTGCTGGTGTGGATCAGTCAGTGTACGCACGTGGGCCGGAGCCTCTGTGAGTTCTGTATATGGGTTAGGTATGAATGATGATGTATCGCTGCCCTGTCACCATATGCCAGGGCTCATCTGGCAAGATCTATCAATCTGGCCATGCATCCCAAGGTGGCAAGTGGCCAGTGTGGGTATCTCTCTGTGGGTGTGGCCCACTTTGGTATAGCTTTGGTATCTGTGCAGCTGAGCTGGGTCAGGCAGGGTGGGCATCAGTACCAGAAAAGTGTTCAGGGAAGACTTCCTGGAATAGGGGGCCTGTAAGGATGGGGAAACTATGTGTAAAGATGAGTCTGGAGAAGCAGGTACAGAGGCCAGTCCTGCCCTATCTGGGCCAGAGAAAGGACTGGGATGGGGGTAAGGGCCCAATCATGAGGGCCTCACTGGGTCTCCATCTTAAGGGAGATGGGATCTAGAGAAGGTTTTTAAGCAGGGACAGGATGTGGTCAGATTAGTATCTGGGAAAAAATGGCTCTGGCTTGGAGGAAGGTCAGATAGAGTGGAGGCTGGGAGACCACAAGGAGGCTAGGACAATGTTCCAGGTGAGAGGTGAGGTGGCCTGAGCTGGGCAGTGGTCAGAGGATAGAGAGAAGTGCCCAGAAAAGGCAGCCAAAAAGACTCGATGATGGATGGATTCAGACCTAGCCCTCTGTGGCCCCCTCCAGGATTCCCCTCCCCCACCCTCTTCTACCCTCTCCCAGACTCACAGCTGTCAATATCAGCGGATGCCAGCTTCCCGGAGGGACCAAAGTGAATGCGGATGAACTTGCCCTGTGTACAGAGGGGCAGCCCTCAGCCAGGGGGCCCAGCCGAAGGCTCCCACCACCTTGTACCCCCCCTGCTCTGTCCCACCCACCTCTCCCACGACCACCGTGACAACTCACAAAGCGGGAGGAATTGTCATTCCGCAGGGTCTTGGCATTACCAAAAGCCTCCATGGCGGGGTTAGCCTCAATGATTTGATCCTCGAGGGTGCCCTGGGGGGCGTAAGGGGTCAGTCAGCCTGGTGCTCACTGACCTTGAGAGTAGCCCATGAGCCCTGGTATCACCCCATCTGAGACAACCTCTGGTTGTGAAGGTGAGAGGGGGTCCCTAGGGGCTCATAATTGCCTGATGTACTCACATTGGCTCCACACTTACCCCAGTCTTTGTTGCCAGAAATTGCTGGGGGAAGAAGGTAGACAAAGTTAGAGGGTCTGAGGCCTCATGGGGTGGGGGGAGTGGGATGGCAGAGGTTAGCAGGATGGTGAAGGTTAGTCACCCCAACATGTAGCCCTTCCCCCTCCCCCCACAGCCTGACCCTCTTGGACTGTTGGGAGGAGAAATGCTAGAAAGTGGAGAAAGCATGGCCCTGGTCAGGGGTTTCAGGCAGGGGCTAAGTATGCGGGTCTCCTATACCGAGCCCTTCCCCTCCCCCAACTCCGTCTCTGACCTCTTTAGTATCCCTTCATTTTCCACACTCCATGAAGTGGCCTCTGCCCCAGGCCCTAGGAGCTTCCTGACTAAAATTTACAGAGCCCAGCTTAAATGCCCCCTCCTCTAGGAAGGCTTCCATGATGCTCTGAGGCTGGAAGAGCCCTCTTCGCATTCTGAATCTTCCTATACCTAACCTCCCTCTATGATAGCACAATTCTCCTTTCTATTGTGATTAGGTGTGTCTTTGTTGTACAATTGTACACCTACTATTATTCAAAACGGCCCTGCCAGGTGCATATTACTGAACCTGACTTACAAGTGAGGGAACTAAGACTCAGAGCAGGAAGGTGATTTGCTTAAAGCCACACAGTAAGTTAGTGGCAGAGGGGGCACTAAGCCCAGGCTTCCTGCCTTCTGCCATACCCTCTCCATGTCTCATAGAGAATGACCTATTGAACTGAGGGGGATCTCCTCTCTCCCACTCCCTAGCCACATCCTTTATCTTCCCTCCATTTCTTTTTCCTTCTCTTTTCTACCCTAGATCCCACGAGCCTAGGGAGCATGGGAGAGAAAGGAAGGAATGGATTCTGGAGTGAACAGACATGCCACCAGGGGAATTTGTGGTCATTTACTGAACTCCAGGGAGCTCAAGACTTACAAATCCTCCCAGGGATATAGCTGGGTGGAGGGAGGCAGGAAAGAAATGGCAGGAGCCCACTCCTCCGAATCCCACTCCACACACTCGCATGCAGCGCTTTTGAACAGGGCTCTTTCTGGCCCATTTGGCTAGATTTGGGGTGGGGTGAGAGTATTGATAAGGCTTTTAAGTTCCAGCATCCACAGCACCTGTGGGCCGGCCTGTCCCTCCATTTCCCTTGCCTGACCCTCTCCCCTGGACTCTACAATCCAGGGCTCCTCCCTTCTGCCCAGGTGTCCCCAGCCCTTTCTAGCTATGTCCCTGACAGCTCTGGCCTCTCCCAGCCATCTATTCCTGTCACTGGACCAAGTCCCAACTTTCTGCAATGTCACCGGAGACATTTTGGGGTTTTGGAAAACGGGGTGGGAAGGGGAGGGAGGAAGGAGTATCAAAAAGTCAACAGCAAAAACAAAACAAAATGACAAAAACAGCAACCACAACAACAAAAAACCGAAACTGAAATAAAAATCAAAAACCAAGAAAATCAAACGGGAAAACAGAAAAAAGGAAAAGAAAAAGGGAAAAAAAAAAAAAAGCCCCAGAATAAAGCAAGGCTCAACAGGGCCAGGAGTAGGGGCTGTGAGGGAGGAGTCCTTGGGCATCTGGGAAGAAAAGGCAGGCCATTTGGGGGTCAATAGGTGGGTAGGGGGCAGACGAGGGGCATCCAGAGAGCTCTGAACAGACAACCCTGGGGTTAGAAATAGAATGTCAGATCTTGAAGGCAAAAAAACCTAGTCCCCCAGTTGTTTCTGAAATATCCAAAACCGTAAAGCAATCACGGGGCACAGAAGTGCGCCCCCCATCCCTGGCTGTTGAGAATGCCAAATCCCTGTGGCTCTGGCTAAACTCTGTGTATAAACCTGCTTGTTCTGATTGGCAGCAGGTAACCGTGTCTCTGGTACATGAAACGCAAGAAAAAGATCACTTGTTAGTAAAAGCAGCCTATTTGGTAAACTCTTTCATAAGAAGGTCCTGATGGAAGAGGAAAATTACACAAGTTTAGGAAGAATGAGGTGGTCCCACCCCTCTGTGTACAGGTGGGAACGCTGCGGCAGGCCCAGAGCAGGGTCATGCAGCATGTCAGGGGTGGTCCTGCAGCATGTCAGGGGTGGCCAGTCTCTCTGGTCAAGCCTTGCTCAGGCCAGAGTCCCCCACGAGGGTGGGAGGCTCAGGCAGGGCTGGGGGCTCTGGAAAGTCAGATTTTTAAAAAGAGATGAAAAAACAAAAAAAAAAAAGGAGGAGAAGAAAAGAAAAACAGTGGGAAGGAGCAGGGAGCGGCGCCCGCATGGGCAAGTCTTACGGCCTTCTTGCCCGGCCCGTCTCCCAGGGCAGCGACGACGGCAAAGTACTGAATGACCCGCTTGGTGTTAACCGTCTTACCGGCCCCCGACTCTCCGCTTGGACGACACAAACATGAGTCACCAATGCCCATCTGGCCACTCTAATTCCCCATCCCCAACGCCCCACCCCTCAAACAGGGGCTCCCTGCCCACCCACCCCCACCCCCACAGCTCCCAACTCAAGGAACCCAACTCAAAACCCCCATGAGATGGATCAGCCCTCAGGGGTGCTCAGTTGTTTCCAACCATTCCTGTGAGGTGGTGACACTGTTACTGAGCACTGACTGGGTGCCAGGCCCTGAGCCAAGTGCTGTACCTGTATCAGTTCATCTACTCCTGGAAAAATCCTGTAATGCAGGCTCGGCTACCACCCCCATTTAATGAATATGGAAACGGGGCTCGGAGAAGTTATTTGACTATCCCTACTGAGTGCCAGGCACGTATATTAATTTCATGACTCCTTATAACTCTGCATGGTAGGTAGGCAGGTAGGAGGGTTCCATTTTTACTGATGAGGCTCAGAGGTCCAAGGGCACACAGCAGAAGTGGAGGTGTGAGCACCTGGACCCAGGTCTGTCTGGCTTCAAAAGCCCTTACTCTTAACCACCAGGCTGCACTGTACATGTGTGCACACACACTCATACAATGTCCGTTTTGGCCTGGATGAAGCTGGACATGAACCTGACATAAAAATTCTACTGCTTTCCCATGGGGGCAAAGAGAGCATCATTATCCAGATTCAGAAATAAGGAGATGGTGAGAAGGAGGAAAGAGAAAGGAACCCACCCCCTGCCCCTTGAGTGAGAATAGGAACTCCCAAGGGATCGGGGTGAGAAGAGATTCTGGGCCTGCGGAGAGGGGGCATGGGGGCTGGAGATCAGTCTGGTGTTTGGGCAAATCTTCCCTACCCACTACCGATGTATCTGCCCAGACCAGAGCAGAGAAAATGCTCAGGCCTAATTTAGCTTCAGTTCCAGGTGGAAAAAGCCCTATCCTAAACACTTTGGATTCTGACTCTGGGAAATAATTCTGGTTCCACCCTCTTCCTGCTAGATGGCCAGCATTTCCCACCCCACCCCTAGTGCCCCACACTCACGTGATCAGCATGGACTGGTTCTCTCGGTCTGGAAGAAGGGGGAGGAGAGAGAGAAGCCAAGGTGAGGGACTAGCCACAGGTAGAACACCTCAGGTATCCATGGCACTGGGGCTGCCCAGCCACCCCTCCGCCCCTCCCTCCTCCCTGGCCAGAAACGGAAAGGACCAGGTGGGACCAGACTGGAGGCTAGCTCCCACCTGGAGAGACAGAAAGGCTGTGCTAGTGTCCAGCAGTATGATAACGAGGGCCAGGTCCTCCCCACCCACCACACCCAAGGCAGTGCAAGTGAAAGGAAGGGGGGCCTTTACAGAGGCCTCTCTGGAGGAGGGGTAAGGGTCTTAGATATGGGACGGGTCAAGGCGGTCCTTACTGCGCAGCATGTCATTGTAGGCATAATCTGCCACCGCATATATGTGGGGCGGGGCCTCCGAGCGGCGCTTGCCTTTGTAAGCAGCAACCACTGGGGCCGTGTAGATCGGGAGCCATTTGTAGGGGTTGATGGTGACACAGAAAAGACCTGAATACGTCTGAGGAGAGACAGTATAGTTGGGTTGTCAGGGGTCAATTTCCTATCTCAAGTCCCCAGCCCTCAGAACCCGGTGACACCTGGGATATTCCCCCAAGGAGCCACTTACCATGCCATGCCACACCCTCTGTGGCTGTCCTAGTCCCAACACAACCCTTACTCCAGCCGTCAGCCCTCAGCCCCACCTCCACAGGGCTATAGCTGAGCCTCTAGCCCTGCCCTCCCCCCTGCTACAGTCCCTCCCCTATACCCCATTGCTACACCTCCAGTCCCACTTCCAGCCCCGTCTGCTCAGAGCCCCGCCCCGCCCATGGCCCTTCCTGGGCTGCGGCTCACATAGATCATCCAGCGTGCGTAGCGCTGGCGCAGGTTGTGCAGCACGGCTGCCTCATTGAGGTGCGTCATCATGGCCATGTCCTCGAGTAAGTCGAAGCGAGGTGGGTTCATGGGCTGTACCTCGGCTTCACGCACTGTCAGCACCTGTCAAGGAGGCCGTGTCGCACTGGGGGTTGGGGAGGGTCCAAGTGACCTCCCACCCCCCACATTCCCAGACCCCCTTCACTCAGAGCTGGACCCTGCTGACCAGGAGGTGAGCCCCCTAGAACAGAGGGGCTAATTCCGGAAAAATGGGGAGCCGAACCTTCTGGTCTTTGGTCTCCACGGTGACTTTGCCACCCGTAGTCTCTGACTTGACCTCGGCCTCCACGTAGGCATTGTGTTCATCTGGCACCCAGACCCGCTTCTTTGCTGGATTCAGGTGGGGAGCATTGGAGTTTTGAGAGGGACTGAGGTATTTCCAGGGGTTGGGAGCCCAGCTCAGGTTCCCAAGCTGTGTCTATAGGTCTGTACCCCTCCCAGAGTCTCTCTGCCAGGACTCAGGAGTCCCACTGAAGATCCCTCCAGACCCAGGCTCCTGGAGAGCTGGGGTCTGAAGAGAGCTCCTCCAACTATCTCCTCATTTCACGGCTGGGGTAACAGGACCAGATTGGTTCCCGGTTCAGCCATACCTGCTGTGTGACCTCAGAAAAATCTCTCATTCTCTCTGGGCTTCTCTCCTCAAATGCAAAACATTGCAAGGACCTCGTGAAGTACCATATGGAGTGGCCCCAAATATCATGCACATAATTCTAAGGGGGATTCTGCTTCCCACCTTTCACTGAACACTCAAACCCAGGTCTCCCTCTGTGTCCTGTGCTCCTTCCCACCTGGCCAGTGGCCCCAGAGCTTTGAGGAACCCATATTTCATGGAGGTTAAAAGCATGGACTCGGGCTATAGACCACCAGGTTCTATTTCCTGCTCTGCTACTTATTAGCCAAGCGCCTTGATCAGGACCAGCTACATCATTTGCAGGCCCCAGTGCAAAATGAAAATGCTAGTTCTCTTGTTAAAAAAATTATGAACATTTTCAAGATGACGATAGCAGAGTATTAAATCAAGCACAAGGCCTTCTGAGCATGGGGCCCTGTGCAACTGCAGAGGCTGCAGGCCCATGAAGCCAGACCTGGCCATGGCCCCCACCTCCCCAGGTTGTTGCCAGGATTAAATGAGATGATGCCTGGAAAGTCATCTGCTTTGGGCCTGGCACACAATAAGCACTGGATACACATTACCTATTGTTATTATTGTTCTGTGAGCAAACCTGTCATAAATAGTAGTCTTTAACTGTGCAAAGTGCTAAAAATAACCCTAGCACAGGTTTTGTAAACACATGGAGACAGCCAGCAGACACACTGATCACCCTTCTCTCAGAGGTCTCAGGCTCCAGTCTGAGTAAGTTCTCACCCTTTGAAGCCCCAGGGAGCAGGTGGTATTATCCCCATTTTGCAGAGGAGCAAACCGACGCTTGCTCAGAGACACACAGTGATGTATAAAGAGTCCCTGGGATTTCAGCCTCAGGGCCCCAGACCCTGGGGGCAAGGTCCAGGGCCAAAGCTGTCATGCCAGAGTGCCCCTTCAACTCTGAGCTCAGCGCCACCCCTCTTGATCTACGTCCATAAAGGCTTCTCTGTTGCTTGCTCCCTCCACCTCAGCCTTCACTTACCATCCCGTGCAACACTGTGCACCTTCATCATCTCCGAGTAGTTGTGGCGGAGGTAGCGGGCAGACTCCCCAAGTTCACTCATGTCCATCATGGCAGTGGCACCAAGAGCTGGAGTACAAGGGGCTAGAAATCTTGGAGGTTCAAGGTGGTCTAAGGCAGCAGGCACTGGAAGATGGCAGAGTGACGAGGAACTTTGGGACCAGGGACCCCAAACTGGGCATGTTCCCCCAACCTACAAGGCCTAATGATAGGTGATTCCTTGGAGCTACCCACCTCAGCCTTCCTGGGTAAACCCCCAACAGACACCCTCAAACACCAGAGCATCCTCTCCCAGAGGTATAGAGAGACTCGTGCCCACCCGCCTGCCTGCCTGCCCAGCCTGGATCACTCACCTCAGCACCACCGTGAGGGCTGGAAGCTGTGCAACCCCTTTTATTGCCACTGTCAAGGTCAGCGGAGGAGAGCTATGTCAGCAATCTCCACGTGTCACAGCCCCCCCAGCCTGGCAACAGGACACAAAAGGCAAATTCCCTTTTATCTCCACCAGCACAGCCCCTGGGCTATTTTTACCTCCCATTGTCAGGGGATCACAAAGACACTCTACCAAGAGACAGGGACGCTGGGATTCAGAGACGAATAGGCAGGGACTAGGCAGTGAGAGATTTTGGAAGTTTGAAGAGCTCAGAGGCAGAAACTGAGTCACAGAGATTCTGATACACCCAGAAAAAGGCCCACACCTCCAGAAACAGAATAAGGAGACTCAGAGAAGGAGAACCACAGAATGCTTTCTGGGACCATTTGGTCCAATTCTCCTTATACAGCCCAAAGCACTGACTAAGTCTCACAGATAAACAGTGGCAAAGACCAGGTCAAAAAGAGAAGCAGGAAAGAGACACCACATAGATACTGTCTCATCCTCCCCAATACCTATTTCATCTCTCTGAGGGCGAGGGCAGTCCCTGGGGTCCCCTGGAGTAGTCACAAATGAAGAAAACCTGACCTAGGACCATAAAAATAAATAAATGATTTGGGTGAAGAGGAAGCAAATTGAGGAAACTTAGACCAATTTTCTCTTGACATTCAAGATTCACAGAGAGCCAATTTCCCACTGTGAGCACAGGAGGGAAGAGGTGTCCCCTCCTGTACCCCACTCTCCACAGGGGCCGGGGGTGCGGCACACAGTCTTGCCTGATATAGGCTTCAGAATGTGCCAGAGTGCTTCCAGGCTCTCCTGTCCATCACTGCATTCAGGCCCTTGTGATTCTACAGAATTTTAGAATCAGAGAATCAAAGGATCCTGGACCTTACTTACTAGACAAATACAACTACAGAGTTCCAGAACCAGAATTCCAACCAAGATGTCAGACTGAGCTCACACAGAGAAATCCTCCTCTCCCCTCCCCTATCATGGTCACCAATGGGCTACCAATTCCAAATATGTGGGCATATCAGATAAAATATATAGAAATAATTTCAAAACTACATATTCAGCCATATAAGCCTCAAAACAGGCAAAACTAATCTACAGTGACAGGTGTGGAAGAGCGGTCCTTGCAAGGAGAGTAATGACTGGGAGTCACAAGAGAGGCCTTTGCAGTACAGAAAATCCTCTATATATTGATCTGAGTGTTGGTTACAACAGTGTATTCATTTTGTAAAAATTCATCAAGCAGTACATTTAAAATTTATGCATATTGCTATACATATGTTACAATTTTTTTAAAAAACATACGTTGCCTGTCAAGATAATTCAATGGGGTAAAGAACAGTCTTTTCAACAAATGGTGCTGGGACAACTGGACAGCAGCATGCAAAAGAATAAGGCTGGAACCCTATCTCACACCATATGCAAAATTATCTCAAAATGGAACAAAGACCTAAATTTAAGAGCTAAATCTGTAAACTCTTAGACGAAAAACACAGGTAAATCTTTGTGACTTTGGATTAGGCAATAGTTTCTTAAATATGACACCAAGTACACAAGCAACCAAAGAAAAATATAAATTAGACTTCAAATTTTTTTAATTTTGTACTTTCAAGGACACCATCAAGAAAGTGAAAAGACAACCCACTGAGTGGGAGAAAATATTTTCAAATCGCATATCTGATAAGCATCTAGTATCTAGAATATCTTAAAAAAACAACAAAACAAAACAAAACCATTGCCGTCGAGTCAACTGGACTCATAGTGACCCTACAGGACAGAGCAGAACTGCCCCATAGGGTTTCCGGAAGCAGACTGTCACATCTTTCTCCCTGGAGTGGCTGGTGGGTTTACACTGCTAACCCTCCAGTTAGTAGCCAAGCACTTAACCACTGCGCCACCAGGGCTCCTCCCCAGAATATATAAAAAACTCTTACAACTGAAAAAAGCAAATAACCCAATTAAAAGATGGGTAAATAACGTGAATAGGCATTTCTCCAAAGAAGATATACAAATGGCCAGTAAGCATACTTAAAAAAAAAAAAGCTCAATATCATTAGTTATTAGGGAAATGCAAATCAAAACCACAATGAGATACCACTTTACACCTACTAGGATGGCTATAATAAAAACAAAATCAGATCATAACAATTGTTGGGAGAAATTAGAACTTTATACACTGCCGTATGGAATGTTTAATGGTGCACCCACTTTGGAAAACAGTCTGGCAGTTCCTCAAAAGGTTAAACATAGAGAACATAGAGTTACCCTAACAACTGCTAAGTGAAACAACCATATGACCCAGCTGTTCTACTCCTAGGTATATACCCAAGAGAAATGAAAACATGTCCTCAAAAAACTTGTACACAAATGTCATAGCAGCATTATTAATAGTAGTAAAAAGTAGAAAAAACCCAAATGTCTGTCAACTGATGAATGGATAAACAAAATGTGGTATATCTATACAAGGAAATATTATTCATCCATAAAAAAGAATAAAGTACTGATACATGCTACAACCTAGGTGAACCTTGAAAACATATGCTAAGTGAAAGTAGCCAGTCACAAAAGGCCACATATTGTATGATTTCATTTATACTGTATGTTGAAATGTTCGGAATGGGCAAATCCATAGAGACAAAGAATAGTTTACAGGTTGCATAGGGCTCAAGGAGATGAGGAGATTGGAGGGTGATGGCTAAAGGGGACAAGGTTTCTTTTTGAGGAGATGAAATGTTCCAAAACTGATTGGGGTGGTGACTGCACAACTTTGTGAATATACTAAAAACTACTGAATTGTACACTTTAAATGGGTGACTTGTATGGACTGTGAATTACACCTCCATAAAGAAGTACAACCAGAATGCTCCTTAGAAGCAAGGATGGCGAGACTATGTCTTACACACTTCGGACATGCTATCAGGAGGGATCAGTTCCTGGAGAAGGACATCATCCTTGGTAAAGTGGAGGGTCAGCAAAAAAGAGGAAGACCCTCATCGAAATGGATTGACACAGTGGCTGTAACAACGGGCTCAAGCATAACAATTGTGAGCATGGCACAGGACTGGGCAGTGTTTCGTTCTGTTGTGCATAGAGTTGATATGAGTCAGAACCAACTGAATGGCACCAAACAACAACAACAAAACTGCCACCAAAAAAAAATACATTGCCAAATTTGACAATATCTATCATAATTACAAAAGCCCAGGCTCTTTCAGGAATTAAGTCTACAAATATATTCCTATATTATAAAATTATACAGGTCCCTTTGGTTAGACATTTAGATTGTTTCCCATCTTTTGCTATTACAATCAGGGCTACAATGAATATTCTTCTATAGTCTGATGAATTTTCACAAAGTAAACACACGCTGATCAAGAAACAGAAATTACCAGGATCCCCTTCTTACATTCTTCCCATCACCACCCTCCCCCAGGTCAACACCATCCTGACTTTTAATATCACAGATTAGTTTTGTCTATTTTTGAAATTTATATGTATGGATTCCTTTCTTCTTTCTCTCAACATAATACTTGAGAACATCATTCTGTTTTAATTTTCTTCAAGGAACTTAGCTTGTTCTTGCCTGCCTCCTCCCACTAGAAAGGAACCCTATGAAGGCAGGAGCTTGGTTTGGCTTACTTATCTGTGATAATCCCAGTACCCTGCACAGTGCCTGCACAGAGTAGAAATTCAACAAATATCTGTTGATAAATGAACGAACCAAATTTAGTTTAGATTATGGGATTTATTCTCTTTGTGGAGTTAAAAGGCAGAGGAGCTGGGGTTGAACAACATATATCAAGGCCAGGGGCTGGGAAAGACTGCCTACTGATTCAAAGATACTCAGAAAGCAAGGCTTCTTGCCCAGTGCACAGAGTTAGCCTCGAGAATTAGAACTTCTAGCAAGCCTAGCCTATACCAAATGTAACATACAGCTGAATTCCAGCATTACCTGCTTAGTGTAAAAACCTGGGGCTGAGAAGCCAATCAAAAGAACTGGTCTTAAGTACCCTGTGGATTCACTTCCACTATCCAGAACACACCTCCTGCAGAAGATCTTCCTGCTGAGATTGAGCTCAGAGACAAACAAGACAAAGCAATGAGGAAACCCAATGTCCCGAGAGACAGTCAGCAGATGGAACAAATGGCAGGAATCATCTAAATAACTACAGTGTGCAAGAGGGACTTACAGCTGACTTTAAATACCTGAAGAGCTGTCCTGGAGCAGAGGAAGCCTATGTGATTTGTGTGGCCTCAAGAGTAGACCAGTGGGGCAGGACAAAGAAGCACAGTTCAGATGTGCACAAAAAAGGACTTCTGAGCACTCGGAGCCATCCAGCAATGGAGGAAGCTGCCTTGGAAGGAAGTGGGCCTGCCAACACCAGAGGACGAGTCAAGCAGAGATTTCAGAGTGCTTGAGGCTTTGGACTGGACAACCTCTGAAGTCTGTTCCAACTTTAAGAGTCTAGGATTCTAGAATTTTAGAACCTCTGAAAGCTTTGTTTCTCAATAACCACCTTCTCACCCCAACTAACCCACCCACCAAGAAGCCAATGTAGACTGCACAAAAGTTTTTCTTCCTGCCTTCTCCCAACATTAAGAGTACAGAGCCAGGACATATGTGCACCTCAGTTTAGGATCCTGAAGTGTTAAGAATTCTGGGGCACTGGAACCCTAAAGTTTTAGAATCCTGGTGCAAATAACTTGAAGCAAATATGACAAAATCTGTATGATGGTTTGTTCATTATTCTCCGTGCTTTCCTGTTTTTTAAACTTCACACCCCGCCTTTTTTTTTTTTTTTTTTTTTTGGTCTTTTTCTTTTTAGAGAATCCAAGGGCATTAGGAACTGGGAGCATCTGGGCTGGAAGGAATATCATCTGGCCTAGGCCCTCAGCTTAGCTGAGGAAACTGAGGCCCTGATAGGCATAGAGACAAGCCCAGGTCATCTCCAGGACTCCCCACTCCCAGGTGAGCTCTCTACCCCATAATCATAAAAGCAGGAAAGGGGAGAGGAGCTTCGGTCAGGACTGGCATGAGGGACAGCTGGTCACCTGCAGCCTGGCTGGCAGTGTGTCCATCCTCCTGGGCTGGAGGGGGCTCTCCAGAAATCACCTGAAGAACTATAATCCACAAGGGACTTAAGGGACTGACAGCTCAAGGAGGGGCTGTCTGGGAGGGCTGGGGCCTCAGGAAGCTTCCCTGCCTCAACTCTGCCAAACCCTCAGACCCAGGAGATTCCCCAATGATCCTAGGCAGGCCTGTTTCTGCCCTCAAAGACTTTGAAATGCTCTCTCCTTATCCCACCCCCACAACAAAGCTAGGGAACTTTGGCCTGGCCAAGAAGTTAAAGGGAAGGAGCAGGATCCAGGGAAGAGGGCAAAGTGGCCGAAGATGGGGACCAGAAATCATAGGATCTAGTGGGGCTGTAGCCAAGATGAGACTAGGGTCTAGGTGCCTCCAACTCTACACCAAAGGCCTCATCTCAGCAGTTGTCAAGAGTCCTGGTGCCCACGGCTTTGTAGCAGTGAGGCCTGGTGGCAGCTGTTGAGCTGGGGCTATTTTGGGGAGACTTCCATGAGCAGTGAGTTGATGGGGCAAGTCCCAAAAGGGGTATAGTCCTTCTGGTCTTTCTTCTCCTAGCCCAAGATGTCCGTGGGGAAGAAAGTATTGGAGCAAGCAAGGGGCAGGCAGATAGGCTAGGAAGATGTGATTTGGGCACTGTCCCCAGCCTAAAATATCTGCCACCAACATACCCCAGTGCCTGGAATTCCTTCTTTGGATCAGAGTCCTTTGGGTAAAGGCATTGAAGGGCTCTGTTAAAATGCTACTGCAGCTAAGAGGAACACATGAATTCAGTTCAACATACATCTACATTTCTATTTGGGGTCCAGAATTGGAACAAGAAACACTCATTGTCCAAGGAAAGACACTCAAGGAAGACTTCAGAGAGGAGGATTTTGATGGATAAAAGCAAGTCTGACATCAAGAGAGGCAAGAAGATGAGCAAGACAGCAAGGTCCTTGCCCTCATACAGCTAACATTTCCATGGGAAGGCAAAAAATAAACAAGCGAATATGTTATTTAAGGTAATTAAAGATTGTGGTGAGCGCAATGAAGGAAATAAACAGAGTAATGCTGTGGAGGGTAATGGGGGGTGGCCCTTCTGAGGAGGTGACATTTAAAGTGAGACCTAATGGATGAAAAGGAGCTGGCCAGACTAAGAGCTGGGGGAAGAACATTCTAAGCAGAAGGAACAGCAGATATAAAAAGCTGTGAGGCAGAAAATAGCTTGGGGTGATTGAGGAACTGTCACAATGCTAGGGTGGCTGGGATGAGGTCAACAGGGGAGAGTTGTACAAGGTGAGGTTGGAGAGGTAGGTAGGGGCTAGATCTCTTAGAGTCTTGGCGGGACTTAGAAAGGAGTCTCAACTTTGTTGCACGTGCAGTGGGAAGCTACTAAAGGACAGGAGAATAAGTGATTTGAATTTTAAAAACGATCACTGGCTGCCATGTGAAGAATAGGCTGGAAAAGGCAGGAGACGCAGCAGGGACAACGGTGGGGAAAGAGTCGTCCAGGTGAGACAGGGTGGGCATGGATCAGGTAGAGGAGATGGGGGCAGAGCAGCATGAACCAGGCCTGAGCAGCCACACTGGCTGAGGTTGGGCCACAGGGCGCATAACAGGAGGCAAGGTTGGACTGGGCAGTTGGGACTGGACTGTGAACCGATTCAAAAGCCAGATTTGGATTTGGAGGTTTATCCTGCAGGAGTTGGGGCACCATCAAAGGCGTATTTATTTATTTAATTTCATCAAAGAGCTCTGAGCAAGGGAACTTGACAGTGTGGTCAGATTTCTGTGGTCATAAGATCCCTGTGGCAGCTGGTGTGGAGGAAGGACTGGAGGGAGGGGACCGGTGGCAGGAAGACTTACCTAGGAGGAGGCTGCCATAATAGTCTAAATGCGGGGTGCTGAGGCCCAAAGAGGGGCCCTCTACCCTGGCACCCTGGGGGTGGTTCGGCCCCCTGCTTGTCTGAGTCTCATCCCCCTTTGGGGGCCCTGGGCAGCTGCAGAGGGCCCAAGTGGGCCCCAGCTCTGATGCTTCAGGCAGAAAATAGGATGAGGACGGCCAAAAGGCATCAGGGCTGTTTATCCGGAGGAGAGACGCCTCAGCATGGATTTATGGCTGAAAGGTTACTGGGGGGAGGTGGTGGGGAACAGCTGTCCCCCATCCTCACAAAGGGCAAAGAAAAAAAGAAGGGGACTGGGGCCTCAGCCACAGCAAGAGGAAGGGAGGGTAGACATATGAGGGAAAATGTCCTGACGGTACCAGAGGATGAAATGGCCCTACAGTGATCACACAAACCAACTCTCTCATTGAACAGTCAGGGTAACCAAGGTGCAGAGTCAGGTCCTTGCCCAAAGGCACACAGTGAATTAAAGCTATGAGCCAGCAATACAACCTCTCCTTTCTGAAGACCCCAGGGGCCTCCCAGAGCACTCACAGGGTACGGCAGACTGCCCTGGAGAGAAATGTGCAAGTGCAGCCCTCCTGCAGGTGGATGGATGGACAGAAAGACCTGTGCTGGACTGTGGACAGAGGTAGTTGGCCCCAGCACTGGCTCTGCCTGGGTCTCTTGATTTACTGCATTCTTGAGTTCAACCTTTGTCTTAGGCTCTCACCGACATGATAGCTCATTCCACTCCCAACCAGTCTCAGTGTTTTTGGCATTTGGTGGGAGTCTCTTGTATCTCTCAAGGGTCTTGATTTTTCTAGGTTGCACTGTCTCTCTCTGCCCTGTGAAACTCTGTATTTCTGTACTGGTCTCTGACTCAGTCTCTCCCAGAGCTGAGCTGGGCCAACCTCCTACCCCTAGTGGGCCCTCACTGGTGGAGTGGCCCCCTGTAGACAATATTCAGGCCCAGTGCCCAGGCTGGGACAGGTGACAGCAGCTGTGGATCTATCTATAGCTCACTTGCCCTTCAATTGTTCCCAACTTCAAACAATGGCTGGGCCCTGGATTAGAGACACCCCCACCAGCCCTACTGAAATGGATCCCAAGGGTCAGTAGATGAGGCTCATGAGGGCCACACTGTGATCTCTCACAAGTGTCTGCCTCTCTCTAGGCCTCTGTATTCCCATCTATGACTCTGGGCTCTACGGCCTTCCAGTCCAGAGGCTGTGTGAGTAGAGGACCAGTGACTAAGGCAACAGGATGTATGCAAACAGCAGACCTGTACATGGGCATGTGGATTTGAGATGTGGGTTTCCCTCCTCCTACCCTTGGTTGACAATCATGGGCATTAGGATGCCAGTTCCATGAGGGCAAAGATCTGGTCTTTCTCATTCTCTCCTATATCCCCATCTTGAGCTTGGTACATGTTAAGTGTTCAACATACACTCCTTTCTGATTTTTACTTTTTGAACACTTTATTGTGATTTGGGTCAAAGTCTACTGAGCAAATTAGTTTCCCATTCAACAATTTATACACACTTTGTTTTGTGACATTAGGTACAATTCCGTCAATGGGTTTTACTGACTATGCAAAATTGTGTGGATCATAACAAATTATGGATAACACTGAGAAGAATGGGAATCACGAAACACTTAATTGTGCTCATGAGAACCTGTACGTAGATCAAGAGGCAGTTGTTCGAACAGAACAAGGGGATACTGCATGGTTTAAAGTCAGGAAAGGTGCACGTCAGGGTTGTATCCTTTCACCATACTTATTCAATCGGTATGCTGAGCAAAAATCTGAGAAGCTGGACTGTAAGAAGAAGAACCCAACATCAGGATTGGAAAACTCATTAACAACCCGTGATATGCAGATGACACAACCTTGCTTACTAAAGTGAAAAGGACTTGAAGCACTTACTGATGAAGATCAAAGACTACAGCCTTCAGCATGGATTACACCTCAACATAAAGAAAACAAAAATCCTCACAACTGGACCAATAAGCAACATCATGATAAACGGAGAAAACACAAGTTGTCAAGGATTTCATTTTACTTGGATCCACAATCAACATGCATGGAATGAGCAGTCAAGAAATCAAACGATGCACTGCATAGGGCAAATCTGCTGCAAAAGACCTCTTTAAAGTGTTGAAAAGCAAAGATGTCACCTTAAAGACTAAGGTGCGCCTGACCAAAGCCATAGTGTTTTCAATCACCTCATATGCGTGCGAAAGCTGGATAATGAACAAGGAAGACTGAAGAATGGATGCCTTTGAATTGTGGTGTTGGCAAAGAATATTGAAGATATCATGGATTGCCAAAAGAACGAACAAATCTGTCTTGGAAAAAATACAGCTAGAATGCACCTTAGAAGCAAGGATGGCGAAACTACGTCTCACATACTTTGGACATGTTATCAGGAGGGATTAGTCTCATGCTTGGTAAAGGGTCAGCGAAAAAGAGGAAGACCCTCAACAAGATGGACTGATGCAGTGGCTGCAGTGATGGGCTCAAGCATTACAATTTTAAGGATGGGGCAGGATCGGGCACTGTTTCATTCTGTTGTATATAGGGTCGCTATGAGTAGGAACCAACTCAACGGCACCTAACAACAATATGACAGCATCTACTCACTTCCTCCCTGGGTTCCCCGTTTCCATTTGCCTATCTTTACTGCCCTTTCCCACCTTCTGAACTTTGTTTTTCGACCAATGCTGCCCTTTTGGTCTCATATAGTTGATTGTTCTAAGGAACATGTTCCTCATGGGTGTTACTGTTCACTTTATAGGACTGCCTATTGTTTGGCTGAAAGGTGATCGCCAGGAGTGGGTTGAGTTCCAGGTCTGAAGGGTGTATAAAGGCCATAGTCTTGGGGGCTCCAGCAGTCTCTATTAGACCAGTAAGTCTGGTCTTTTTTATGAATTTGAATTTTGTTCTACATTTTTCTCATACTCTGTTCAGGATCTATTGTGATCCCAATCTGAGCAGTTAGTGGTGGTAGCCAGGTACCACCTAGTTCTTCTGGTCTCAGGCTAGTGGACACTGTGATTCATGTGGTCCATTAGTCCTTTGGACTAATTGTTTCCTTGAGTCTTTGGTTTTCTTCACTCTTCTTTGCTCCGGACAGGAAGAGACCAATAGTTGTATCTTAGATGGCTGTCTGTAAGCTTTTAAGACCCCAGTCGCTACTCACCAAGGTAGGATGTAGAACACTGTCTGTATGGATTATGATATGCCAATTGACCTAGATGTTCCCTGAGATTATAGTCCCTAGCCCTCAAGCCCAGTATATCAGTCTCAGGAGGTGTATGGTTATGGCTAAGAAGTTTTCACGACTGTGTCCCCTGGGTGTACTATTGCATACATGGCTATATTTGCAGCATGTACACATATGCCCTCTCACTTCTGATCAGCTTACATATCTACCCAGATGCCCAAATATTCCGGAGATCACATTACAGTCATACAACAAACCAAAAAAAACCAAATTCATCGCTGCCGAGTTGATTTCGACTCACAGTAACCCTATAGGACAGAGTAGAAATGCCCGATAGATTTTCCAAGGAAAATCTGCTGGATTCGAACTACCAACCTTTCGGTTAGCAGCCAAACACTTAACCACTGTACCACCAGGGCTACAGCCATACAACAGACAGGCCTATAAAATGAATACCACCACCAGTGAGGAATGTACACCTCAGAACAACCAACTATATGAGACCTAAAGGACAGCATTTGCTGAAAGCAAAGTTCAGAAGGAAGGTAGGGGCAGGAAAGCTGGACAAATGGACACAGGGAACCCAGAGAAGAAGAGGGGAGAGTGCTGACACATTTAGGGGTTTGCAACCAACGTCATGAAACAAGTTGTGTATAAATTGTTGACTGGGAAAATAATTTGCTCGTAAATTTGCACCTAAACCACAATAAAATGTTAAAAAAAAAGAGACGGAGTGCTACATGGCACTATGACTCAAGCTTGAGAGGCAGTATAGACTAGTGATGAAGAACCCCTGATCTAAAATCAGACTGCTGGGTTTAAATCCTGGTTCTGCCACTTACCAGCTATGAATCTTGGAAAATTACTTAACCTCTTAATGATGGAGTTTCATAAAAAGTTCTTACTTCATTGAGCATTACATGAGTTAAAACACCTAAAATGCTTAGAATAGTGCCTGACACATAGTGGGTACTCAATAAATCACTGTTATTATTATTATTACTGTCGTTATGTTTGAAAAAGCAAGCCTCCGTGCCAGTGGGAGAAGCCTGGGTGTGGGGCAGTCCTCAGGGTGTGGGCTTGCTACCCTGTGCCCTAGGTCGGGCAGTCTGGGTCTCAGTCCCAGGGGCACCCTCTTTCCTCCAGCGCAATGGCAAATAAGATGTGTCCATGTGAAACCATCCCAGAGCAAATGGTAAGCCAGAAGGAAGGCCTCCCAGCTCCAAGCCACATATCAGAGGTAAAAGGGAGGGGGTGAAAACAGGCTCACTGCCCTTTTTCCTGGCCCTAGCCCCCAACTCGTCAGCCCAAACTATTCTTAGAGCCTAGATAATGCCAGCAGTGCCTAGATAATGCCAGCAGTTGCTGTTGCTCATATCAGCTTCCAGAACTACCCAGTCCTGAGAGGCCCAGCTCCCGCCCCCACTCCTCTGCATGTTGGCCTCCTTGCCAGGTATGGGCCTCGCTGGCTCTGTTCTCTGCACTGCACAGGCCATACATACTCTGGCCAGCACAGGTACGTAAGGGGCCTGGGTTGTGGGCCCCACCAAGATTCCCCTTGCCAGTTAGCTGGGTTGGGCAGGAAATGCTAAAGAATTCCAGAGGGTAGGAGTGAATCCTACTAACTGTTCCCCCAGGAGTCACCATCCAGATAGTCTGGCACAAGCCCAGGTTTCAAACTATACTCAGAATATGAATGAGAGAGGTAGGGGCTAGGGACATGGGTTGGCCAGGGGAACTGGAGTGAGAGGAGGGCAGAAACAGTAGCAGGGAAGGGGTCTGGGAGGCCAGTGCATACAAGGGGGAGGAAGCCAAAAATAGAAGGTCTGGGAAAGAGATGGCAGAAGAGGGCCTGACAGCACTGGCTGTGGAGTCAGACTGTCCATTTCTGTCCCTTACTCACTATGTGACCTTGGGCAGGTCTCTTTTCCTCTCGGCTTCAATTTCCAGCTATAAAATGGACATTACCTTATTCATTGGGCTACAGTGCAGATTCAATGCAATAATGTATATACAGAGCTTAGCCTATGCCTTATATGTGTGTGTGTGTATGTGTATAAAATACACACTATGTAAATGTTTAGTGATATTATCATCAGCTCTTAAAAAGCAGGGAGTGTTTCTTATCCAGCTTTGCTCTTGCAGGGACTGGGTTGGGCCTGGCATCTGGTAGGACTGCCACTTCAAATCCTTGCTCTGACTTTTACAAGCTAAGTGACCCTGTACCAGTTATTTAACCTGTCTGAGCCCCAGGTTCCTTCCCTGCAAAATGGATATACAAAGAGTACGTACCTTATAATGTTGCTGAGAGAAACAAATGAACAAACTATTTAGCCCATAGTAAGACCTCAACGATGTGAACATGTGAGCTCTGTGGCTATGTGTAGGTTGGGGCAGTGTAGTGGAGAAGCCTTGGATTTGCCCCTCTGGGGATGGACTCTGAGATAGTGCCCAAGGCAGCACTCTGGGAGAGAGGTCTTAGTGAGTCTAACACGTAGGGGTTCCAGGATTTTGTAAGACCACAGCCATACCCTTCCCCAAATCCTGTGCCAAAGCCCAAGTCGTTCCTGGAATAAAGATGGGCTTGTCCCAACCTGGGTCATCTTACCATTTGGTTCAGTTCAACAAACACTCTCTGATACCCCCTAGATTGGGACTGGTGCTGGGCATGCTCTGAAGGTTCAAGGATCTCAGTCTGGTTGGGGAGACAGGCACAGAGGCAAGGAGAGAAACGGCGATCAACACAGGGACCTCCCAGGGAAGGGCGCTTAGCCCAAGTTGGAGAGTGGAGTGGGTTATGGCTCTCTCCTTGCTACTGCTTGGTGATCATGGTCAGTCAGCTTGGGAGGTGAGGGGCTGAGACAGGCTCGAAAGGTTAAGCTCAGAAACCAATCCAATGGGTCTAGCAGTGCCACAGCTATATTCCAACTATCTTTCATCCCTGCCTTAGGGCACACTACCCACCTCTCTGAGAAGCTGGACTTCATCAGCTCAAGGGCAAGAGTCCTCCTTGGGCACAGCCCTCAGTTGTATTTTATGGGTTGAGCATTTTATTATTACAAAGCATCTCTACTGTCCTACCTAATGGTTCAGACTTTAAATGTCGTTTTTAAACTGAAACCTTTGAGATTAACTGTAGATTCACATGCAGTTGTAAGAAATAAAGACTCCCTATATTGACACTGATAAACAATCCACTGATATAATTCAGATTTCCCCAGTTTTATATGAACTCATGTATGTGTATGAGTGTTTATGTGTGAGTATATGAATGTATGTGTGTGTGTGTATGTGTGTGTGTATTAAGTTCTGTACAATTTTGTCTGTGTAGTTTCATGGATCCTCCACCACAATCGAGATACTAAATAGTTCCAACACCAGAAGGATCCTTAATGTTGCCCTTTTATAACTACACCCACCTCCCTCCTGTCCTTAACCCCTGGCAGTCACTGATCTGTCCACCATTTGTAAAATTTTGTCATTTCAAATATGTTATTTAAATGAAACCATACAGTATGTAACCTTTTGAGACTGGCTTTTTTTGCTCAGCATAATTTCCTAGACATTTATCTAAGTTGTAGCATGTATTAATAGTTTGTTCCTTTTTATTGCTGAATAGTATTCCGTGGTATAGATGTACCACATTTGTTTAACTACTCATCTGCTGACGGATATCTGGCTACCCATACCCTCCAGCTCACCTGGGGATAAATTCTTGCTCCTGCTTCCTAGGGACAGATGCCAAGAATCTTCCCCATCCACCCCACTTTCTTTCTCAGAACAGATATTAGGATTCAGTCACTCCCAAGTATACCAACCCCCAGTCCTTAGGGATAAGCAAGAAGACAGTCTTCATGGAATCCCTGGGCCTCATTTAAATTTTAAACCTGTCTGTTAACCTTGGCCCAGAGGCCCAGCATAGACTAGCCCTGCCAACTCCCTAAGCCTCATCAGGCAGCTCCATGCTCTCACTCACTCACTCCAGATACACTAGCCTTCTGAGCGCCTTATAAAATACACCATCCTTATTTCTGTCTCAGGAACTTGGTATCTGCCATTCCCTCCACCTAGAATAGTCGTTTCCCAAACTAGGACATAGCTGCCTCCTTCTTGTCCTTCAAGTCTCAGCTCAAATGGTACCTCCTCAAAGAGGCCTCCCTAGACTATGCTAGCTAAATTAGGTTCCTTCTACAAATGTTATCTTTGCCTCCTTTGTAGTACATATCCCAATTTTTAAATTTATTACATGTATTGGTAGCTTTGCTTATTTATCATCTGTTTCCTCCACACGAGGACCTGGGAACAGACAGACCCCACACTGGGTCCCCAGTAGCCAATGGCAGGACTTGGCACAGCAGAGGTACCCATAAGTGCTTGCTGAATGCCTCTCAGGAACCACATTCCCCAAAGGCCTCTCACTCTACTACCTGCTGCCCCATGCATGCTAGGCCCAGTGGACATTGTGACTCCTGTTTCTCTCCCACCCAAGTCTGGAAAAACCTTTCTTTGCTCTCTCGGCTTCAGCTGAGTCACGCTAAGAATATAGCACAATGCTTAAGAGTTCTGGAATCAGATTGCCTGAGTGCAAACCCTCTCTTTGATCCTCTGCTTCCTCATCTGTAACCTCATAGGTTACTGTGAGAAATAAAATAATCACCCTTAAAAACCCATTGCCATTGAGTCGAGTCCGACTCATAGTGACTCTACAGGACAGAGTACAACTGTGCCACAGGGTTTCCAAGCCTGTAAGTCTTTATGGAAACAGATTGCTACATCTTTCTCCTAGGAAGCAGCTGGTGGGTTCAAACTGCCAACCTTTCAGTTAGCAGCTGAAAGCTTTAACCACGGGGCCACCAAAGCTCCTTCAAATGGAATAGTACTTGTTTTTAAAAAATGGCACAGGATCATTACTATTTTTATTATCATCAGCATCTTTTTATTCCAAATTCAGTAGAATAAACAAGGAAAACACCTACCCCACCAATACAGAAATCATGAGAAGGTCCCAGAAGTAGGCTCATTTCTAAGCCTGTAGGTACCCATTCACATCCTTAGGCAATTTCCCTTTTGGCTTCTTGGTAAGAGTTTGGGAAGATGGAAGGACAGGCCTATAGCCCCTCCTGGGTAAAGGCTCCCGATCCTCCTGTCTTCAGGTGACAACCATCCTCTCCCATGTATAGAGTTGTCAGTCTTGCCTAGGACTTTCTGGCCCAGGGTCTCCCTACAGATACCAACACAGTCTAGGCCCAGAGCCCTGCCACCCTCCAGGCACAGGAAGAGTAAAGGGTCATCTCCTCTTCAAAGAGCTGCACCCATTCTGCTTTCATTCGTCCATCAAATCATGCAAATATTTACTGAAAAGTAAACTCTGCTATTAATTTGAGAAATCACATGGGATATCATTTCACACCCAGTAGAGTGGCAAAAATGAAAAGCCTGACAATACTAAGTCTTAGTGAGGATGCAGAACAAAGGCAACTCTCATACATTGCTGGCAGGAATGTAAATCTGTAAAGCAACTTAGGAGAGAAGTTTTATATTATTTAGTAAATCTGAATATGCTCGTAACCTTCAACGTAATAGACTGTTCACCATTTGTAACAGCAAAATATTAGAGAGAATCCAAAGGACCATTCACAGAGCAGAGAAACAAAAACTGGTGTTTTTATGCAGTGAAAATGAATGAACTAGAATTACCCTATCAACATGGACGATGCTCAACATAATGCTGAATGAGAAAAGC
Organism: Trichechus manatus latirostris; assembly: GCF_000243295.1. Classification (NCBI taxonomy): domain Eukaryota; kingdom Metazoa; phylum Chordata; class Mammalia; order Sirenia; family Trichechidae; genus Trichechus; species Trichechus manatus. Next base: position 29,089,441 of record NW_004443944.1, read on the forward strand.
AAGCTACACAAGAATGTATATGATATGCTACCATTTATTTCAGAATATAAGGCCTGGTGATCTGCTTCCAAAAAATTCAGCCATTGAAAACCCTATGGAATACAGTTCTACTCGGACACACACGGGGTCACCACGAGTTGGAATCAACTCAGCGGCAACTGATAATAATAAGCATTTATTTAAAATCCAAAAACCAAGAAAAATGGTGCCATCTATTGTTTAGAAACACATACCTAGGGAAAGATAAAAATCACATAGGACCCACCTCATACCATATACAAAAATTAAGTCAAAATGGATCAAAGACCTAAATGTAAGAGCTAAAGCTATAAAACTCTTACAAGCAAAACACAGGGGTAAATCTTCATGACCTTAGATTAAGCAATAGATTCTCAGATATGACACTTAAAACACAAGCAACAAAAGAAATAAACTGGACTTCATTAAAATTCAAAACTTTTGTGCAAAGGACACTATCAAGAAAGTGAAAAGACAACCCACTGAATGAGAGAAACTATTTGCAAATCATATATATGATAAAGTTCTAGTATCCTGAATATATAAAGAACTTTTAAAACTTAACAATAAAAAGACAAGTAACTCAATTTAAAATTGGGCAAAAGATCTGATAGGCACTTCTCCAAAAAGATACACATGATTGTGGTGAAGACTGCACAATTACGTGAATATACTAAAAGCCATTGAATTGTACACTTTAAGTGGGTGAATTGTATGATATGTGAATTATATCTCAATAAAGCTGTTTAAAAAAAAGATATACAAATGGCCAGTAAGCACATGAAAAAATACTCAACATTATTAGTCATTAGGGAAATGTATATCAAAACCACAATAAGATACCATTCTATACCCAGTAGGATGGCTATAATCAAACAGGCAGACAATAACAAACAATAACAAGTGTTGGTGAGGATGGAGAAATTGGAACTCTCATTCACTGCTGGAAGGAATGTAAAATGGTGTACCCACTTCGGAAAACAGTCTAGAAGCTCCTCAAAAAGTTAAACATAGATTTACCGTATGACCCAGCAATTTCACTCCTAGGTATATATCCGAGAATTGAAAACATATGTTCCAGAAAAACTTGTACACACGTTCATGACAGCATTATTCATAATAGCAAAAAATGGAAACAACCCAAATGTCCATCAACTGATGAATGGATAAACTGTGGTATATCTGTTCAATGGAATATTATTCAGCCATAAAAAGGAATAAAGTACTAATACATGCTACAACATAGATGAACCTTGAAAACATCATGCTAAGTGAAAGCCAGTCACAAAAGTTAACACATTTCGTGATTCCATTAACATTAAATGTCCAGAATAGGCAAATCCACAGAGACAGAAAGTAAATTGGTGGTCACCAGGGGCTGAGGGAGGGGAGAACAAGGAGTGACGGCTAATGGGTACGGGGTTTCTTTTTGAGGTGAGAAAAATATATTCTGGAATTAGATATTGGTGGTTGTTGCACAACTTTGTGAATATACTAAAAACCACTGAATTGCATACTTTAAAAAGGTAAATTTTATAGCATGTGAACTATATCTCAATGAAAAAAATACATAGGAATAATAAATACCAAATTCAGAGGAGTCATATTAATCTTTATATCTTTGAATGTTCTCATCATAAACGTATTTTAGAAGTATTTACTGAGTGTCAACACCTGTGTAATGGAGAGTAAAAACAGATCCCAAGCTGGCCTAACGGAGGGCAGGATAAGAGGTGGATAAGGATAAGTAGTGAGTAGAAAAGAAGGACAGTAAGTCATAAGTCATCTCTCCTCTCTGGGCTCCTGTTTCCTCGTGGGTAAAATAAGAGCTGACTAGAAGCTTGTTAGTAGACGGTCTCTGAGGATCCTAGGGGCCTCAGAGTGAGTCTTCCTTTTTTAGCCCAGAGCACCTCAGAGTTCATTTCGCAGGCACAAGAGCACAGGCTCTAGAGTCAGTCCTGGTGCCATCAGTCATTGCTAGTGGGCCTAAGGCAGAGCCCAACACCTCCGAGTCTCTGTTTCTTCTCAGTAAAACAGGGAGAGTAACTTTTCCCTCCCAGGATTAGCGTGGGGGTGTAAATGAGATACTAGGGCCCTGATGGTGCAGTGGTTAAGTGCTCTACTGCAAACTGAAAGGTCAGCAGTTAGAAGCCACCAGCTGCTCCATGGGAGAACGATGTAGCCTTGGAAATCCTACGGGGCAGTTCTACTCTGTCTTATAGGGGCACTATGAGTTGGAATGGAGCCCTTGTGGCACAGTGGTTAAGAGTTACGGCTGCTTACCAAAACGTCGGCAGTTCAAACCCACGAGCTGCTCCTTGAAAACCCCATGGGGCAGTTCCAGCCTGTCCCACAGGGTCGCCATAAGTCAGAATCACCTCGACGGCAAAGTGTTTGGTTTGGTTTGGTTTATGAGTTGGAATTGACTCGACAGCTATGGGTTTTTTTTTGTTTTTTTGGTAACTTCTCCCTCCCAGGATTACTGTGGGGGTGTAAATGAGACAACACATATAAAGTGTCCAGGACGGGCCTGGCATACAGTAAATCCTCAACACATGGGAGCGTCCTCACTTTAATTCCACAGGCATTTCCTGAGTAGCACGGCCTGTGCTAGGGGCTGAAGATAGAAGAATGCAATTCCAAGCTGTGGCCCCCAGCCATGTGGGGGCAACAGACTCATAAGCAACAATACCAGGCAGGGTGATGTCACTGCCCAAAAGAGATAGCAGACAAATGCACAGAGAGTGTGATGGAGACCCTGGGACTGACAATGACATCCCAATCAAGAGGCAGATTCCAGGCCTGGAGAGAGGTCTTCACAATTCACAAGGGGAAAGGCGAGGCACCAAGTTAAGGAATTGGTCTCCACTCACACTGTGGTGCAACTCTGCTTGTCTTTTTTCAACTAATTCAGACTCAAATGTTCCCCCAAGCCCCAAGAACAGACCTAGCGATGGACTGAAAAGTCAGCTTTGGGAAGCCGGAGCCCATTGCACATCCCTAGGAGCGTCTGTAGGAGCACAGTGGCTAACAGGCAAGTCAGGGCACCTTCTCAAGCCTCCACTTCTCCCGCTATAACATGGAGACAATAACAGGGCTATTGTGAAAAGTGAGATAATGACTGTAATGCCATTAGTCAAATGCCTGGCACCTGGTGAGCAGATCAATAAGCAGTAGTAGTTATAATTAGGAAAAAATAGTCTCCATTTTGAAAGTGAAGTTCAGAAAGGTGAGATGACTTACCCATAGTCACACTGTTAGTCAGGATTTGAACCCAGGTCTGTGACAACAAAGGCTCAATGTCTTTATCATCCCTCTCTGCTCCAGAATCTTCAGCAGGTTTCCGTAGTCCACTAAACGGAATCTGTTCTTGCCACAGAGTGAGGAACCAGCTCAGGCTTGAGGCCAGAGAGATCTTGGGCAAATTCCCTAATCCTGAGTTTCTTGATCTAGACTCCCTGAGTGGGCCAGAGGAGGTCTGTGAATTCCTCCACATGGTATGCAAAAAGTGTGTGTCTAATGGAGATTCTCAAAGGAGGCTTGGCCTCAGAAATAACAAACCACTTACTTGACCTCACTTAGTATGTTTAATTATTTACCCAATGGGAATACAGTTCATACCTTGAAAGGCTACAAGGGGATTAAATGAATTAATATATAAAAAGTACCTGAAACATACTAAGCTTTCACTAAATGTTAGCTTCCCTTCCTTCCTCCCTCCCCAGCCTATTTCCATTAGTCAGCAAATATTATTGAGCTTCTACTGTAGGGCAGGCACCATTCCAGGTGCTGGAGGTAAAGTAGTGAACAAGACATTGTCCCTGTTCTCAGGAGCTCACATTCTAGAGGGAGTAAAAAACAGCAAATAAAATTAATAACTTCTGATACTAATAACTGCTATGAAGAAAACAGGATAATGTGACACAGACTGATGGGAGGGCATCTGAGGATGAAACATCTGAATGACAAGAAGGAGCCAGTAATACCAAGATTTAGGGACAAGGCACCCAGGTAGAGGGAGCAGGAAGGGCAAAGCCTCACTGGGAAGACTCTTAGCCAAGGGCTCCTTATTCCCAGTCCCACAACAAGCTGAGTCACCTTGAACAAGTTACATAACTTCTGAGCCTTAGCTGCCACATTTTCAAAATGGAGATAAAGACACCTTACCTGCCACAATGTGAGGGGATTCGACCAAAGGGCCATTAAGGTCTGGGATCCTCCCCAAATTTCACCAATAGACACCAATACACGTCATTTGGCACCCATCTTGGAAGAAGGGAACCTGCAGAGAACCCTGAGTCACATATTTTGATTTTTAATTTTGTGTTGCACTAGAAATAGCTCCCTTTGTTCCTACTTAATACAGTCGAGTTTTTCTGCAACCTGGGGCCTATTACAGTAACTGCTGCTTCAGACGTTCCCTCAGGTACAAAAGCAGACAAGGACAGGACATCATGGAAACATCAAAAACCCCCAGGCCCCTTGGACAAGATTAGAGGGCTCAGCCTGTCCTGTAGTCAGAAAATGCACCTATTATATTTGAGGAGTTGAAGGATCCTGCAAGAGGCCAGGATCCTGGCCCCTGGGTTGAGCCACTAATTTATAATCAGTTGTAGTTTTTCCTTCCTGGGTCCAAAATATGTGACCCAGGGTTCTCTGTGCAAACTCCTTAACCCAGCATCCAAGGCTACCTCTCCCAGACTGAGTGCCTAACATCCCACTCCAACCAACCTCTAGGCCCTCCTCATTATCTACACCGAACTCCTCATTGTCCCTAAAACAAACCCAGTCACACTAAGAATTAGATGCCTTTGCAGATTCTGCTCCTGATGCTTGCAACACTGTCCCACCCCAGCCTCTCACCTCCATCTCCTTCACTGCCTACGTTCCTATTCATTCTTCAAGACCCAAAGAATCCTTTCCTGATTCCTTCAGAAAAATCACTTGTTTACCTGACTACCTTCTTAATCAGCTGTGAAAGGCAGAGGTTGTGTCTCACTAGTGGTTAATTCCCCAGAGCGCGGATTGATAAACTCAGTTAAATTTAACTAAAACTCCTATCAGGTGCTTTGGATTGAGAATTATTATGTTACAACCCAAAAAGAAGTAACAGTTAAGACATTGGGGCCACCATGGAGATGGGGAACAAGAATCTACATTTTTAAAAAACTGTCCCACGTCCTGATGCAAGTGGTACTGGACATTTTGAGAAACACTAGATCACCCCCAAACATTCTTGACTTCAAAAATTGCTGGAAAAATGAAAATGCTTTCCTTTTGCTTCCAAGGCTTTTCCTGCCGCTGTGCCAAGGAACAGAATTCAAGTGGGTTTTTCTGGCTGGGCTGGAAAATAGAAGACTGAGTTCCAATACCGGCTCAGCCTCTAACGTGCTATGGGACCCTGAGCTGGCCTCTGTCCCTCTATTACATGCCTACCCCACCAGCTGTGTGTCCCTGAGGTAGCGACTGTCCCACTTTGGGTATCAGTTTCCCTATCTTACACGGGACCCACCAGCCTTTACGCTCTACGCACTACGTATATCCGGAGCTCCACACCAACCCCAGACCCAGCCTGACCCTTCCCCTCTTTCCCAAGGTCCTGTCTGCCTGGGTCGAGCCGACGAACCCCTAACACCAAGGCTGCCCTCACACGGACTGCCCCTTCCCGGCCGCCGTCCAGCTCCGCAAGTTCCTACAGGTCTCTTCCCTGCCCTATTCTTTTGGCCCAGCAGGGCGGTCCGCGCAAGCGCACTAGGTCGCACCGAGGCCCCACCCCCTGATCCTCGGGTAACGGCGCGAGGGGCCGGAGTACGGCGCACGGCGGGTCGACGAACGAGTAGGTGCGGGCGCGGTAACGGCGGCCGGACAGGGTCATGTTTCCTCGGAAGGAAGGACGTGAGGGAGCGATATGCTTAGAGATTGAAACCTGGAGGCTGGGAAATCTTACAGCTCAAACCCATCCCATCGCATGGTCGGGAAACTGATGATCAGCTAGATGGTCGGGTTGGCGCTTGTTGATTCCAGATCTTCCAGATCTGACTCCAGGTCGGGCCGGTGACACCGTGCCGTTGAGACCAGAGCCAGAGTTTTAGAAAAAATGACTGGGAGCAATTAGGACCAAACTTTGTCCAGACTGGGAGCGAGCGTGCCGGTAAAGTGGGGCAGGCTTGGGCATGTGATCGTGTCGTTGCCCCGGGCCTCATGCAGCCGCTGGCCTCGCCCTCTGGATAAAGTCCGACCGGGTTTCCTTGCGGGCGTTTTAAAGCTTTTGGTGACCTGGCCCCAGCCTCTAACTTATTCATCATTCGTTCATTTAACGTTCACTGAGTACAATACTAGAAGTGATCGAGACAAGCACGATCGTACGGTACAGGGAAAAGTAATGGACAGTAGAATCCCTGGGCGGAGAAGAACGGGGATGGCTTCTGAAACTAAATCATGAACGCTGGTCAGGAGTGATGAAGTGTACACTGCTCGAAAGAGAGACAACAACACGTGCCAAGGCCTGGAAGGGAGAGAAAGGCTAGTGTATCCTGCTCACTGAAGATACCTGGCTGAATCTAGTGGCCAGGGCTATAGTAGTAAGTGGAGATGGAGAGAAGTCGAGGAATTCAAGGTCCTGTATATTTAGGCAACAGAATGAGGATTTGGGGGAGGGTGGGCTGTAGGGGAGAATTGCAAGGCTTGGGTGGCTGGGTGGGGTTCATCACAGGAGGAGCAGGTTTGAGGGAGGGACAACAACAAATCTCTTCTGGTTGTGTGAATATTCTCAGTAAGCAGTGAGATACTCATTAGGAAAGAACTGGTGTGAAGGTAGATTCAGATGTCATCAGCAAAACAGAAATAAAGCCACAAGAAAGGCTAAGCGTGTCCATAAAGAATATGTAGACTGAGGAAAAACAGAGTGCCCACAATGGGACACATAAAACCCAAAGCCATCAAGTCAATTCTGACTCACAGTGACTCTATATGACACAGTAGAATTGACTTATAGTGACTATAGGACAGAGTAGAACCGCCCCTAGGGTTTCCAAGGAGCGACTGGTGGATTCAAACTGCTGACCTTTCAGTTAGCAGCCACAGCACTTAACTACTGCACCACCAGGGCTCCACATAGGAAGCCCACTATTTAAGAGATGATCAGAAGAAGAGATGCCTTAAAGAATAAGAAAGAGTAGCCCAAGAGGTAGAGAAAGAATACCAGAAGACTGCTCACCATATAGCCTGTCCAAATCCTACATATCAGCCAGAGCAAACCTCTTGCTGTTTCCAGTGACCATGCCTTTGCACACATAATTCTGCTACCTCAAATGCCTTTCTGCTCCTCTCCACTTCTGGAGTTTGAAGTCATCTTCAAGTGTCTGGCTCCAACAGTACCACCTCTGTGAAGCTTTCCTCTACCCAGCCCACACCCCTCCCAGGCAACCATACCCCCCTCAATGCTCTCTCAGCTCCTGCCCTCTGTTGTAGCAGTTAGCACTTTTCATAGTGATTATTTTTTATGTCTTATCTGTGTCTCCATTTTCTAATCAAGGGCCTGGCATTAGGTGCCAATCAATATCTACCACCTGAACAAAAGCCTAACAGTAGGCAGAGATGTTGGAATCCCAGAGTTGTGGAGACATGGGGGCGAATGGAAGGTTCCATTGCAGTGATGTCCAAGTCACAGGTTCTAGTCCTGGCTCTGTCATCAGGCTGCTATGTAACCTCTGACAAGTCCCCTCCCACCCGTAAAGGGGTACAGCCAAAAAAAAGTAAAGCTCCCATGTATAGAGCTCTAGACACTGTGCTGAGCAAGTTCACACAGATTTTTTTTTTTAATTCACGCAGCAACCTTATTTATAAGGGAAGTAATATTAGGGACTCAAACCCAGGTTTGTCTGATCCCAGAGCCTCCTTCTTTATTGACCCTGACCATCACCTGACAGGGATGTTGTCAGGATCCTCTTGAGAGCATGTGTTTATTCTTTCAAAACGTTATGCTGATGCCTGCTGACTTCACAACCAGGGTATCCCCTGTCTGTCCTCTTTCCGGAGGACAGAACTGAATGTAACAGAGGTTACCTGTCATTCTCTAACTCTCTTCTTGGGGACCACTGACATTTCCTGAGCTAAGCAGCCAAGTTTTATTCCTAAAATAAAATAACGTTAGGGCAGAACAAAATTAATGGCTGACATTTCCAGTTTTTTATCCAGATGTTCTTAAACTTCTGGGGCCTGCTGCAAATTGAATATCATCAAGGTGTGAGTTGGTACACCTGTATGTGTCTGGGAACCCAGTCAGACTCTCCTATTATATTTGACACTTGAATTTTTGATATTCTTTCTTTCTAATGTGATTTCTCAAAAAATACTTTCTATCTTTTGGTGCTGTGAAGATAGATGTTCATATATAAAATGTAGTCATTTTCTGCTGTTAAGTTTGTTTCTGGTTAGTCTGAAAGAGGAATTCACCTTCATATTTTCAGCACTTCATGGTATTCCAGAAAGAGCACCTGGTTTTTCCCTGGGTTTCACCCGTGGAATTTGCGATTTGCTGGCATGGATTGTTGGAGCTAGAAGGGAAATTAATAATCTACTGCAGTGGTTCCTGTCCCCAGAGAGCTTGCTAAAAATACAGAGCTTAACCTCCCCTCCCCAAGGCCTCTTAAATCTGAATCTCTGGAGTGGGGCCCAGGAATCTGTATTCTTTCCCAAGCTCCCCAGAATGCTCAAACAGGTTTGGAAACCACTGATCCCCCTTGTTTCACAGGCAGGGTATCTGCAGCTCAAGGCAGGGGAAGGAACTTGCTTCAATCACATGTGACATTAGTGCCACATTGTCTAATGAAGAGCATTGGGGTGGGAGTCCAGAGACTTGGGTTCAAGTCCAGGCTTTACCAGTCATTACCTTGGGCACATCATTTTACCTTTCTGAACCTTCACTTCCTTATTTTTAAAGTAAGAATAATGTCGTCGTATTACGCATCAGACGAGTGGAAATGGGAATGCTTTGTCAAGTGTACTGTTTTGTACACGTGGAAATTCTTAAGAGCTGGGACCAGTGAGTGTTCACTTCTCCGTACTACCCTGTCCCCTCTAACAGAGGCCAGGGTCCTGCCATGTTGTGGGTGGCCACTAAACCATAAAACCAAACCTATTGCTGTCTAGTCAATTCCAACTCACAGCAACACTATAGGACAGAGTAGAACTTCTCCATAGGGCTTCCAAGGCTGTAATCTTTACAGAAGCAATTTGCCACATTTTTCTCCCACGGAGTGGCTGGTGAGTTCTATCCACTAGCCAGCTTCAGTGGTTGCTGGTCCTCAGACCATCTGTCACCAAGCCCCCCTCGCTCTGTCTTTTGCAGGCTGGAATGGCCACAGGCTGGGGGAGCCTCTTGCAGGATGAGCAGCAGCTGGAGGAGCTGGCGCGGCAGGCCGTGGACCGAGCCCTGGCCGAGGGAGTGCTGCTGAGGACGTCACAGGAGCCCAGCTCTTCAGACGTAAGCCCACTGTCCCCTCCCCACAGCACCAACCACACTGCTCTGGATCCCACTGCCACCTGTTTGACCCCTGACGACCTTCTTGGTTAGCAGCCGAGCTCTTAACCACCACCAGGGCTCCAAAGTGATCTCTAGAAGTACGTAAAGTAAAAAGCAATGTGCTAGAGTAATCAAATTAAAATCTAGGGTTTGAAGTGTGACTTAGGCAATTTACTTAACCTCTCTCAGCTGCAGTTTCTTCTTACCTACCTTATTGGGTTGGTAGGAGAATTAGAAGAGCTAATTCTTGGAAAGTACTTTGCTCAGTGAGCTATTATTTATTAAGACCCCAAGCTCACTGCCCTAATCACACTATCTTCTCTGTAACTGATTTGTTGTATATCATTCCAGGTCTTTCTCCGTGAGTTATATGCACATATATGTATACATAGGAATATATAGTTTTTTAAAAAAACATAAATTGCATCATTCATGTTATTCTGCAACTCTTTGTTTTTCATTAACAGTCTGTTTTAGAACTCTTTCCAATTCCTTCCATTGGGGTCACCTTTGTTCTGATGCAAGGTATTCCAGGTGTGAATGTACCACAGTTTAAGGTTTCTCCACTGATGGCTATTTGGGTGATTTCTAATGTTGTTATGATTACAAATAATGCTACAAGAAACATCTGTGTACACATCAGTTTGGACACCTGTGAGTGTTTCTCTAGGGTTGATGCCTAAGCATAGTACGTACTGCTGAATCCAGACCACATCTTTTAAAAATCTTATCCTTAAAAAAAAATTCTTTATTTTGTGACTAGGTAAGACATTTTCATGGTTCAAAATTCAAAGGGTTCAGGAGTTTACAGAATAAAGTAGCCCTCCCTCCCACATTGCCTAGCCACCTAGTTTTCCTGCCCTGAAGGCAATCTGTGTTTTCGCTTCTTGTGTATCCCTCCAGATGGTTTATTCACCACAAGCAAGTATGTATTCCTTTTCCCCACTTTTTACACAAAGAAGCATACTAGATTGAAGACATTATGCGGAGTGAAATAAGTCAATCACAAAAGGACAAATATTGTATGATCTCCTTTATATAAAAAGACAAGAAAAGGCAAATGTATAGAGACCAAAGTTTATTACTGGTTACCAGGGGCAGAAGAGGGGGGGAAAAGGGGTTATTGCTTATGGAGTACTGAGTTTTCGTTTATGGTGATGAAAAAAATCACACTGGTTAAGTGTAGGGTTGCACAGCTGAATATTTTGTGCTGTCAATAAGCTGTACACCTGTAAAAAGTTGAAATGACAAAAATTGTGTGATAGACATCTTTACAACAGTCACACACACACACAAAAGAGTATCTGCTGAGGCTGCTTATGTTCAACCAAATATGTCATTTGGTTCCTTAGTTTGGAAGTTTAGGGTTATAGTTTCATGAGACATCCCCGTTAATTGACCTAATAATGTGTTCAGTGTTTCTGCACTACCTCCTAGTTCATTTTGTAGTTCCTGGGGTCTTAAAAGCTTACAAGCAGCCATCCAAGGCACAACAATTGGTCTCTATTCACCTGGAGCAACAGAGGAAGAAGGAGAGTCAGGAATAGGAGGAGGAAATGGAATGTGTGGCTAATTGCCTCCATGAACAGCTCCCTCCTTTGCCATGAGATAAGAACTGGATGATGCCCAGCTACCATTACTGAATGTTTTGATCAAAGATTCCAAAGAAAAATCCTGATCAAAAGGGGGAAAATGCAGAACAGGATTTCAGATTTTCATGGACTCCAGACTTTCAGAGCCATAAAGGCTGGATGAACCCTGAAACTACTGCCGTGAGATAATCTTTAAACCTTAAACCAAAAATATCCCCTGAAGTCTTAAAACCAAACAATAGTTCAGCTTAACTAATAAAAAAAAAAGTCTGCCTTGAGCATCATGCTTTTTTAAGAACTATATAGGATCAAATTGACAATAGCAACTTGAAAGATTAGATAGGAACCTTAGGGGACAGTGAGTTTATGTTAATGGAGGAACAACTCAGAAAAGGAGGGTGAGAATGGTTACATGACTGAAAACATGTAATCAGTGTCACTGAATTGTACATATAGAAACTGTTGACTTGGTGTATGTTTGGCTGTGTATATTTTCAACAACACCAAAATAAATAAAATTGAAAAAAAAACAGAAGATGACGCATACTAGACAAACTCTTCTGTACCTTGCCAGGGGCCCTGGCCTTAAGCTAATGATCTAAACTGGGGAATGTACCACAAGACAAAGTTAAATAAAGTCAATTCTATGAGGAAACATAGGCAGCCTGCTACACAATAGTAACTATCATTTCCTGAGTATTTAGTACGTACAAGGCACTATTCTAAATACTTTGGATACATTAAATGATTTAATCTTCACCACAGCAGAGATGAAGCCCAGAGAGGTTAAGTAACTTCCCAGGGTTACTTAAATGGTGGAGTAATTGGCAGAGCCAGAATTTAAATTCAAGGAGTCTGGCTCCTGAGTCCATGCTCCGAACTGTTACGCTTTGCTGCCTCTCCCAGGATACTGTATAGAATACCTGGAAGAAGGAACAGTTCATTATGATTAGAGGATTGAGAAGAGGCGTGATATTTGAACTAGTCCATAAAAGACAGATGGGGGAAAGGAATAGCATAGCAGAGGTCCCAAAGTATGAAAAGACAAAAAATGTTCAAGAGAATACAGCTGAAATATGTGGTACATAAGTGGATCTCACGGGAAAGAAGGCAGGTCAAAGTCAGACAGCCAAGAGGCAGTGGATTCCGGGGCGGAGGAGTGTAAACTTTATCCTGTTTGCTTCCTGCAGTGTTTAGGGAGTTAATTTTTTTTTTTTAATAGGTAACACATGGATGGTACATAATTCAGAAGGGTATTCAATATGAAGTCTCTTTCTTCCAGCCACTCTGTTTCTTTCCCCAGAGTCAAGCATTTTGTCAACAGTTTTTTCACTAGTGTTTTAAAAGGAAGAGCCAACATTAAATATATATAGATAGATAGATATTCAGCTTGTTTTGAAAAATCAGATTGTCTGGCAACCTTGGCCCACTTTTCTGCATGACGGCAATTGGCTGGAGTGAAGTTATGGCTGCCCCCTTTAGAAGAGATTTGAGTTCTCTTTGCCACAGTTCCCATCACTCCCTATTGTTTCCCTGACTATGAAGCAGAACATTTATTGTCATGCATGGGCTATAATTTTCTTATAGTAGAAGAACATTATTCTTTGTCCATGTCGCTATCAAAAGTGAGAAGACTGTGTTTCAGCATTTACCCTGTGGACAGTATAGAGCAGTTGTATGAGCTGTAGTCTTTTGATCCCAAATTCAAGTGGGCAAAGTGAGCTCTGGGGGGCCAGAGGCAGAGGCAGAGGGAAGTCTTAGCAGAAAAACTCTAGGAAGTTTTCAGGCCAGATGGGTCTTGTGGGAAGAGGCAGATCTCTGACTGTAAAAGCCAAGGAAACGCCCCTGTAATCATCCCACATGTACTAGGGTATTAGGTCACTTCTTGTATAATATGCAGTAATTCCCAGTCTAACTCAAAGGTTTCAGGCTGAATAAACCATACTCTCCCAACACTTTTCCTAAGTTTTGTCTTAAAGTAAGTGCTGAGTAGGGCAATTTGGGAGTTATCTACCAAAATTTTAAATGGATTTACTCTAGTGTCCTGACATTTCTACTTCTAGAAGTTTATCCTTCAGACCTTCTGGCACACAAAATTCTGTATATACTAGGATATTCACTGAAGCATTGGTTGTAATGACAAAAAAAGGAAACCACCTAAATGGTCATCAACAGAAAGCTAGATTAAATAAATTATGGTAAATCCAAAGATTAGAATACTACACAGCCATTTGAAAAAATGAGTGCTCTATTTGAACTTATATGGGAATATCTCTGAAATATTTAAAAAGCAAAGGATGGAACAATATATGCATAGTGTGCTTCTATGTGGATAGAGCAATATATGCATAGTATGCTGCTATGTGTATAAAAAAATATAAAATATATATGCATACATATGTATCAATCTAAAGGTATGTAAAAGGATGTATGAGACACTAGTATATCATTTGCCTCTGGGGAGGAGAACTGGGGACTGGGGACAGGGTGAGAGTGAGACATACTTCTCACTGTGTATCCTTCTGTTCCCTTTTGAAGTTTGCATCATATGTTTGTATTATCCATTCAAACCGATAATATTTTAAAAATAAACATAAATGCTAAGTTTTTACACCATAAACTTGTACTACCATAATGGCAAACTGATATTAACTCTAAGATTAGACTCAGGAATGTTTCATAATACAAGTCACAAGGTCATCTTTTAACCAAGTTCTAGTTCAGTTATTGTTGAGAACCTCAGAATGCATTTTCCCCTTTTAGAAACAGTATCCTAGATGGTATTTAGGTCTCCCAGCTATGCCAAAGTCCAAAGAACCCAAAATGCGGCTGAACTCCAGGCCTGTCAACCTGAGTCACTCAGGCTTCTCCTCAGGGGGCCAGAGTTCACTTCTGCTGCAGCCCTACCAGCAGGGTTCTTCCCTCTCCCCAGCCAGGGGGCAAGAGGACAGGGGTGTGAGTTCCTGACATGGAGAGGGTGCCTGGGCTTGGATGTCGGCCAACTAGGAGCTGCGTGTGTGTGTAGGCATGTGCGTGTGTGTGTTGTTTAGTTACCATGCTGGTTCAAACCCATCTCCACTTACCAGCTGTATATATCTTCGTACACGTTACTTAACCTTTCTGAGTCTCTATGCCCTCATCTGTTAAGTGTGGATAATAATAATATCTTCCTCATAGAGTAAAGTGATGAATTTATGTAAAGTGTTTAAAACAGTACCTTACATACAGTAAGATTAATAACTTTTTGTGGGTTTCTTTGTTTTGTTTTGTTTTTGCTTCTGTTTTTTTTTTTTTTTTTTAATTCTTGGAACATATGCACATGCTTTAGTCAGTTTCTCTGCCATTCCTATCTCTAATAAGATGGCTTTAGTGTTTTTCTGAATTATTATCTTTAATATGTAAAGAGAGAAAACACCACAGAGTCCAGAAGCTTTTTGTAACCTTTCCTCATCCTGTTCTCCTCCCTTCCTTCCCAGAGGTAACCGCTATTCTGCAGTTGCTGTGTCCTCAATAAGTGTAGGCTAAACTTTCCACGGGGTTACGGTTGTAGGAAGACAGCCCATTCACATGTGTTCTACCCCTGCCCCACTCTCTTGATCAGGTGGTGAGCTATGCCCCATTCACGCTGTTCCCCTCACCGGTCCCCAGTTCCCTGCTGGAGCAGGCCTATGCTGTGCAGATGGACTTCAACCTGCTGGTAGATGCTGTCAGCCAGAATGCTACCTTTCTGGAGCAAACTCTCTCCAGGTACCAGCAGTGGGGCTCAGCGGGGCTGGGAGCTGTTAGAACCAAGGGACTGGCTGTTGCTATGGCAGCTGACTTGGTGGGATAGAGGACAGGTGAGAGGGAGGAGAAACAAAAAGCAGTGGACTAGGAGTCAGGAGAGTGGGTTTCTAATCCTGGCTCCTTTCCTTCTCTGGGCCTTGATTTCTTTATCTGTAAATTGAGGAGGTTGGTCTAAATCTGGGGTCCCTTACAGTGCTGGCATTTTGTGATTCTGTGATTCATGATCCCCTGCTTTGAAGACTGGAATTTCCATTTGGAATTAGGGAAGGTCAGCCTGAGACTTTCCCTAATTCCAAAGAGAAAACAAAAAGCAGGAAAGGTTATTAGGTTTAAAGTCAGATTTCCTACATCTTGTCCTGATCAGTGACCCCTTCTTGCACCTAAGGCCTCTCGTCTTTGGATGCAGACTAGGCCACATCCAAGGTATGAGGAAACAGAACCCCTGAAATGACTCACCCTATCCTTTCACCCTCTCTGCCCTATCTCCCTTGATCTTTTTTTATTTTTCTCCTCCAGACTCTGGGGCAAGAGCAATTTCTTTGCTTTATTCTGGAATTATATATATTGACACTCCCATGGTTGCATGTCTTTTGATTAATTTTTCAAAACAAAACGAATTATTAGAGACAAAATCTTAAAAATGTGCCTCTTGATGTGAGAGTAGATATGAAAAGGAATCATTAATAGTAAGAAGTTTGAAAACCATTGATTTGGAGCTGAAAATTCAGTAGGTCATGAATGTGTGAACTACACCACCACTTTCTCCTCAGATCTTTTTCAAACTGGGCCTGACTTTTGTGCCCACAGTTCTGGATTATGGAAAATATGAATAGCCTGGCTTATGACCTTTTTCCTAACAATGTGATTTTGTGGCATGACTTTCCCTGAAGCCTATCTCTACAAGCCCTGCCTTCATTGCTCCTCCCTCCTCTTACATACACACAAAGCTCCAAGGGAGAAGAGCCCCAGGAGCACACGTGTTAGAACAGCAGCGTACAGTCCAGGGGTGAAAAGGAACCTCCTTGGAAAAGGGACGTGGGTCTCAACATCCTAGAGGCTGAAGCCCAGCTGTGGACTACTCTTCTCCTCTCCAAGAGATGGGAAGGACCCCCTGAAAGAGCTGACCGGAGAGCAGAGCAACTTCAGGGCAGGGCTAAGCTACTTGGCTCCCTTCGACAGGCTGCAGTGTGGTGGGTCCCTGTAAAAGGCGAGCCTGCAAGCCAGGCTTGAGCCACCATGCAGAGTCCGCCCTGAATCCTGAGAGGCAACAAGTGTGGTGTTAGCTGCCTGTGGGCTCCTTCTCACTGTGCCTCTTCCTGAGGCCCCCCGCCCCGAACCATACTGGATGGGCGCCTACTACGTCACGTGTCATAGCAGCACACTGGGCTGTCTATGATAATGAGCCAGCACAGACACAGTCCTGCCCCCATGCCATTTATAGTCAAATTGGAGAGACAATACTCTTCATCACACAAATAAAATGGGAAATTGTAACTGATCAGTGCTGTAAAGGTCCACAAAGCTATGAAAGCACAGAACAGGGGGATCTTGCCCAGATAGGGAAGGCTTCCCTAAAGAAAGCACATCATGAGGAATGGTTTAAAAAAAAAACAAAAAAAAAAACCAGGATGTTTAGCTGGATCGGAAAAATCCTATTGGGGCATAAGCTGAAGCCTTGTCCTGGGAAGGCCCAGGGTTTAGGGGAAGCTATGGAGAGTTAAATGTTAGGTCATCCAGAAAGCTTGCTAACCATCAGAGCTATTGAAATATACAATAATATAGAACCTATTACATGACATTTTTTAGTTCCTTTTGGGACTAAACACTATATTTAATTCTTTACATGTAATATTTCATTTAATCTTCACCACAATTCTGTGATAGAAATCCAATTATTTTCCTCTTCACTTTACATATGAACAAACTGAGACCCAGAGAGCCAAAGTGACTCTGAAGTTGCCTGGTAGTGAGTGGTAGAGCTGGGATTTGAACTCAAGTCATCTGGCTCTAGATCTGGGTTCTTAATCACTATTTTGTACTCTGCCTGGGTGGGGGAGGGGGATCCCACATTTTGGCTAGGAGACCCAGAGAGAATTCAGGAGTCAATGAACAGGGCGGGACCCCTTGACTTTTAAGGTCCCATGTAGCTTGGAAAATGTTTTCTGTTTCCTCCTCCAGCACGGTCAAAAGGGATGACTTTACTGCTCGTCTCTTTGACATCTACAAGCAAGTCTTGAAAGAGGGCATTGCCCAGGTAACCATTTCCCACCCCACCCCAGTCTAGGACCTGCCCCTCCCATTTCTGTTTTTTCACCAGAACTTGGCCCAGGCTCTGAGCTAATGGGAGTCTGCTACTCACTAGATCCCACTGGGTTTGTACATGAGAGACCAATCCTGGGATGACCAGAAGAATGATTTCCCCTGGGTTTGGGAGTGTTAGCCCATGCCACCAATCTCTGCAGAGAGTGCACGGTACTTGTCTGCTCTGTGGCCAGGCTGTCAAGTCAGCCCCTGGGTCGATGTCCTCAGCCTTCACTTTTCCCCCACAGACCGTGTTCCTGGGCCTGAACCGCTCAGACTACATGTTCCAGCGCAACACAGATGGCTCCCCAGCCCTGAGACAGATTGAAATCAACACCATCTCTGCCAGCTTTGGGGGCCTGGCCTCCCGGACCCCGGCTGTGCACCGGTGGGTCCCTTGGGCAGCTCTGGGCACTCCTGTTGGGTGACAGCCTGGGCTGGGCCTCTAGTCACAAGCTGGGCTGGGATCTCCAACTCTGACTATCCCTTCCTGGGCCCCAGGTCACCTGTTTGCCTCTGCAGCATGGTTTCCACTTGTAATTAGGCCTTTGGCATGTCCAGGAGAGAAGGGACCCCAGGTTTCATCTAGTCCTGCCCCCTCATTGTATGAGTTAGTGTTCCAGTCAGAGGAACAGTATCTGTGAGGGCTCTGAAGTGAGAAAGAGCCCGACATGTTTGAGGACCTGAAAGGAGGGCAGAATCCAAGGCAGGGAGGGATGCAGGACCTCCCCATCTGAGGGCTGAGCCCTAGTAGTATCCATTACTGGCCAGCAGTGTTGCTGTAGGTCGCTATGATTCCAGATAGTCTGCATCAAGATTCCAGAGAGCACCCAGGAGCCCAGGGTGAGGGGGCTCCAGCTTATTGGGAGGTCGAGGTGGGGTAGAGTCGCAGGATTTCAGGGCTCCTCTGGGCATGTACACCAGGCACCAGAGTTAGGGCAGCCCAGTATATTCCAGCCTGAGGTGGAGCCTACAGGAGCATGATAGTAAGATGTGTTTTAGTGCTCAGCTGATTCTCACAGTGGTGTTCCTGTGTCTCTGAGGTCACAGGCAGAGGGGTCTTCCAGGTCTGCCAATTACTGAACAGCCATCTCTCTTCTAACAGACATGTCCTTAGTGTCCTGAGTAAGACCAAAGAAGCTGCCAAGATCCTCTCCAATAATCCCAGCAAGGGACTGGCCCTGGGGATCGCCAAAGCCTGGGAGCTCTACGGCTCAGCCAAGTAAGGGGGCAAGAAAGTGGCAGCAGTATCCTGCTTTGGATTCGGCACTCGTGGGTGCCACAATTTCTTATCTGCCTGATATCATTAGGGAATGAGGGAATTTTTCTAAGAATGGAAGCTTATACCTTCAAGTGCCAAAATTATTTTAATGGAGTTTTGGGCTTCCTTCTTAAATAGGAGATGCTGACTGTAATTTAACCTTTTCTTGTTGGCTGGAGGCCATTGTTATGATTGTCAATGGTTGCATCTTGCTGTAATGCAGAAGGTGCTACCTACGATCAGAGAGGAATGGGAGGCTGTTTACCTACGCTAATGGCCCCAGATGGCTAGGCTTTAAATTCTCATTCATTTTCTTCATAGTTTTTCTGTTTCCCTACTATCAGCTCTTCTTACTGCTGCCAGTGTGCTACAATTTGGAATCCTCCTTGCCTCCTTTCTGATTTGCAAGAAAGCAGATTATCAGGATTGTTATGATTGTGTCTAAAGAGTGTGAGAGCCTCTTTAGTGAATAAATGTAAAAGCTTTGAATTAGGTTAGGGGTTTTATAGTGTCTATTTTAACTGCTTAGAGGCATTTTTTTGCTTCCTTCCTATTTCTCAACTGTGTTCCAGATGTGTGAAGGTGCTAAGTGACTTCCAGATAAATGAGGGGCCACTCTACTAACAGTTACTGCACTGTTGATAAGACATTAGTAGTTAACACTTAATGAGCATTTACTGGCTCTCATTAATGCCTTGTGCTAAGTGCTTTACATACATGATCTTATTGAATCCTTATAGCAAACCTACTGAGGTAGGTACTATTCATCTCCCCCAGAAACGGAGGTTCAGAGAAGTGAAGTGACTTGTTTAAGGTCAAGCGGTGAGTTGGTGGCAGAGCCTGGAGTCCACCTCCCTCCAGAACCTGCATTTTTTTTTAAAGTTGTGGTAAAATATACACAACATGAAATTTGCCATTTTAACCATTTTCAAGTGTACAATCCAGTGGAGAGCCTGCATGCTTTTTTTTTTAAAATTGTTGTAGTTTAAATGAAGTTTACATGTCAACTTAGTCTCCCATACAAAAATTAATATATACATTGTTATGCAACCCTAATTGCTACCCCTTACTGTGACAGCACACTCCTCCTTTCTATCCCTGATTCCCCATATACATTCAACTGCCTCCTGACCCTCTCTTCCTTCCCATCTCACCTCCGGACAGAAGCTGCCCGTTTAGTCTCTTTTATCTACTTGAGCTAAGAGGCACACTCCTCACGAGTATCACTTAATGTCCCACTGTCTAGTCCAATCCCTGTCTGAAGAGTTGGCCTCAGAAATTGTTTTTCTTCTGGGCTGATAGAGAATCCAGGGGCCGTGCTTTCTGGGGTTCCTCCAGTCTCAGTCAGACCATAAAGTCTGGTCTTTTTACTAGAATTTGAGTTCTGCACCCCACCTTTCTCCTGCTCTATCTGGGACTCTTTGTTGTGTTCCCTGTCAGGGCAGTCATTGGTGATAGCCGGGTACCATCTAGTTCTTCTGGTCTCAGGCTGATGAAGTCTCTGGTTTATGTGGCCCTTTCTGTCTCTTGGGCTAATATTTTCCTTGTGTCT